>NC_085055.1:2108601-2414434 GCF_963662255.1 Cinclus cinclus
CAATTACCTCAGGTTATTGGATAGCACATGAAGCACCTGTAGCCAGCTGTGGAAGGTTTGGGCACAGGAAGAACTTGGAATTTTTGGATGTGTCTCCACACCAAGCCTGAGGCAGCACGGACTGCTGGGTGTAGATACCCACACCTCAGTACCAGTCAGATTCCACTTGATTTCACCTTTATTCTCATGTGGGGAAAAGTACTGGAAAAGGAAATCAAAAACATGTGGAGAAAACTTCTTGGGATGTATTTACCTGCAGTGAAATACCAGACATGTCCCAAACTTCCCCTGAGCAAGGCACCAACGTGTCCAGATC
Source organism: Cinclus cinclus (assembly GCF_963662255.1). Taxonomy (NCBI): domain Eukaryota; kingdom Metazoa; phylum Chordata; class Aves; order Passeriformes; family Cinclidae; genus Cinclus; species Cinclus cinclus. The sequence goes on from NC_085055.1 coordinate 2,108,918, forward strand.
TGGATGTGAATTAGTTTGCAGCATCTTTTTTTTTTTTTTTTTGAGCTTCTCCTCCATAAACCACTCAATCTCTGTGCATTTGGCAGATAATTACTGCCTCAGTGAGGCTTCTCTCTTGTGCAATTTGTGGCTGTGGGAAATGCAAGGAACTGCTGGAAGCCCTTTCCTCTGCCAGCCCGATGGGCGAGGCTCTTTCTCCCCATCTTTAATTAGGGTGCTGCAATCCCATCCCATCCCATCCCATCCCAACTCTTTCCATGTCAGCCTGCTTCATCCTAAACCTGGCCTCACTTGTTTCATGTCACATTCCCCATGATGGACATCATTTTACCTGCATTTTCTCCCCCTCTCCTTTTTTCTAACTACCTAAAGCTCCTAAAAATTCACAGGGTGTAGCTCCTCCTTGAGTATGACCTTGAAATAAAGAGATATTTCTGATTTACTCCATGATTACAAAGCAAAAATAGGAGCTGCCAGAAAAAATAACGGGAGCAGCACCCTGGCTGCCAATGGATCTATTCCTGACCCTGCCACAATTTACCTTCATATCCTCCCGCTTTGCTCAGTCATTGTAAGAAAAGCAGAATCTGATTTTTTTTTTTTTAGTGCAGATTTGCCAGGTTTACCCTGTTTTCCATCATGTGGATATTTCCCTTCTCCTCTTTGTCCAGGTTCCTGACTTTTTCCTCTTACCTGAGCATATTTCAGCACTGAGATTCTTATTTTACTGCGGAGGGCGCATAGTTTTAATTTTTAAACCCAGACTAATGTGTTTTGGTAATTGAGGAGAGCTATAACTTACATTAGGCCACGAAAAACAATTTCCACAGCCAATTTTGAGCTCGGACCTCCTTATTTCAGTAAAAAGGACAGAAAAGGCTGTGCTGAAATCCCAGGATCAGCAGAGTTTATCAGCTCTTCCCTGTCCTGATGGAGCAACTGCTGAAATAAGGGTGGAGCAGGCGGGGAGGATGACAAGAGGGAATTCTTGGAGTTAATTCTGACCTCCACCCGTGAATCAGAGCCTTCCAGCCAGGGAGTTCCCATGGAAGTTGCCTGGAGATATTCTCAGGATTTGGGCTCCGATTCAGATTAAAATTGCTTCTTGCAAGGATCATGAAGGACAAAGTTGGTTTGCTTTGAACCAAGGGGCTTTGTTCCTTTGTTCAGTGCAGGCTGAGTTTTCCTCTGCGTGTGTGAGGACAGAATTTCCTCAGGTTTGCTTTTATCCTTTCCTGGTGGAGCTGTGGGATAAGCTCAGATCCAGCCTTTGGAGCACCTCGGGAGCCATCAGACCTCCCTTGTCAGCTCACAAACACTGGATTTTCAATTTCCTGGCATTATTTTCCCTGAACATTCCGGCTCCTTGATTCCTTTGACTAGAACAAGTTTACAGCAGGGCTGCTTTGGGTGGCTTGATGTTGGATCTGAGAATCTGCACTTTAGGAGGAGTCCAGCTTTGCTCCTGATTTTTTCCTGAGTTTTTCAGTTTGTGGTAGGATTTCAGGATAAATCTATTATTTGGTGTTTGAGGGGAAAATAATTGAAATTATTTGGGTAGGGGTGAGAGGACAGGGCTGCTTTTGCTGCATGAATACTGATCATTCTGTGTAATTTAACTTAATTATTCCACGTTCTGTAATATTTCATTTGCAAATCTCCCTGTTCTGCTTTAATTTAAGTGCTCAGCCTGGCACGTGGCCACTTGTCCATGTCTGTGCTCTGGGGTGCAGCAATTCTTTTGGGAGAATTGTCCCAGTTTTGGCTCTCACTGGTGCTGCACGAGTGCAATTTGCTGTTTTTGTGGTTCTGCTGACTCTTCTACACCTGCTGGGCTTCTTTTAACATGGCTTAAGTAATTGTGTGGACTTGTTCCCTAACTTCCAAATAATCAGGGAATTAAATTTAGAACTGGAGCATCCAAAGGAAAAAATTCAGATTATGGCTGAATCGCAAGGATGAGAAAAACTTAAAAAAAAACCAACAAAAAAACCCCCAACTTATTTAAGATTGAAAATTTTTAAATCAGGAAATGTTGATGGAATTTTTCCTGGAATTCTGAGTAAACTGGACACTCAGACATGCAGGGGCAGTGGTGGTGATGCTGATCTCCATGTTCCCTGGGGAACAGCACTAAGGAGAAGGTCCTTGAGAAGCTGTTTTTAATAGTTCTGGGTAAAAGCCGCCTGCAGGGTCCTTAGGAAGCTGTTTTTAATAATAATTTTGGTTAAAAGCTGCCCGCAGGGGCCTTGGGAGGAAAGTTCTGGAGGTTCATGGTCTGGGCACGTTGGTGTGTTGTGGCCCTCAGTAATGGATTTGGGAGGTGATCCATGAAATTGGCCAGGAAACCTTTATGGCAGGAGAAGTGCGAGCTCTGATGAGATGAAATTAAGAAAATGAGTTCTAAACAAGAGGTGTATGGTGCTGGCCAGCTGAGCCCTAGCATTTCTCATCCCTTAAATTAATGGGGCATTTGTACTTTCGGGGTCAATGCAGCTGGAATTGGATCATCTCCTGTTCTGCTTTTGTTCCCTTTTTCACTGCTGGATTATTGGTTCTGTTTGCTCTTTTTATTTGGATTATTTTTGGTGTGAACACTGCCAGCTGCTGTGCTGCAATTAGCCCAGTGGAGCAATTAACTACAATTAACACGGAGCTATAATAAAGCAGAAAAGGGTTTTATAAAGAGCCTGACATTATAACCCTCAGGAGAGAGCTGTCACCCACATACTGGGCATACTGGTGTTACTGGGACCTCCAAAATCCCACCCTCCCACCTTAGTGTGCAGCTGTGATCCCATGGAAACCTCTTCCCATTGTTCAGGAATGTTTGTTTTTTGTGTTTTTTTCACCCCAGGGAAAAAGATTTCAGAGCTGGAACAGTTTCCTAGGCTGTGGTGTGGTCTCAAGCTGTCAAAAGAGTTCTCTCACCTCCTCTCTCTTTCAGCTGGGGAAAAAAATGCTTCTGTTTCCTGCTGAGTGCCAAAAATCCTTTGAAGTCTCCTGCTGGAGCCCAGTGATTTGGAATATTAAGTAGGGAGAGTTATTCCAGCTTTTCTGGGTGCAAGGAGAAGTGAAAAGGGAAACTTCTCAAAAGGTTTCTGGCAGAGATTGTTTTCAGCAGTTTCTTTCCTTCCTAGTAAATACCTCTTGCCTAAATCCTTTAAAATTTAGTAAGCAGGCTGAAGAATTCACACAAAAAATGTGTTTTTACTCGGTTAAAACTGCAGGGACCCTCCCAAAAAGCACCTGCTGCTGTTTCCCTGCCACTTCCTGCACCTCCCAAAGCCAAACAAAGGGAACAGGCACAACGAGGAAGAAAAGTGCTTTGCATGGACCCCACCACCACGGCGGGGAATGGGAATCCTGAGCAAAGCCTTCTCCACGTTCTGTTTGCCAAATAAAATGTTTAAAGAGCAATATTCCATTGGGTGTGTGCTCCTGGACACAGGAGCTCCAGCCTTTGCTTTCCTGTAAAAAACTTTTCCTTGTGCTCTGAAAGTTGAGTTTGATGTCGTGGGGAAGAAATCCACTTTTTAAGGGATTAAAATTAATCCCTTAGGATTAATGAGGACTGATGATTAAAGGACTGATTAAAGGACTGATGAGGGGGTGCTCTGGCACTCACACCATCTTTTTATCTGGATGAGGAGAATCTTTGGAAATAGAATTTAAACCCACTTGGAGATAGAATTAAAACCCATTGAGCGATAGAATTTAAACCCCTTTGGAGACAGAATTTATGTCAACTTGGAGATAGAATTTACACCAACTTGCTAAGTAAATATTCTCAGTTTTTTCACCTCCAACGTTGGGATTATAAGTTTTAGCCTATTTTCCAGACACTTTTAAGAGGAATTGTCACAGGTTTTGCCATTTTTCATCTCCTGCAGTGCTGTGTTATTACTCAGAGTGTGATTACAGCTTGGCACCTCGTGTTTGCAGGTTACCAACTGTGATAAACTGTCAGGACAGCTCCTGGTGGAGCTCAGACCTCTCAGCCGAGCCTCAGCACACTCAGGTATTTGTAAATGCTTTAATTTGAAGCAGATCAGAGTTGTGGTTTGTTTTTTTTTTTCCCCTTCATAAACAGGAGAGGTTTTAAGCTGGAGTTCACACCATTTAATCCATCTAAAGGATTCTTGATCCTTGCCCCAAAACCTTCACCACAAAATACTTCCTCTGCCACAGTGCCAGCCTGGCCCCCACACACCCAGAATATTTATGAATGAGTTGAAAACACAGAAGAGCTGAGTCACCCAGCCAGAGGTCATTTCTGAAGAATAAAATTTTATTTTTTTTGGGCTGAAAAAACTGCATACACATGTTCAGATCTGGGCAACCTTCACCACATGTCTTCGTTTCCAAACAAACTTGTGCTTTGAAGCATGCAGGAGCCCACTGCAGCTTAAGAAAGAAGTTAAGAAGTGGTTTGTTTTTGCTTTTTTTTTTTTTAAATCTAGAACTGTGCAAACATAATTTGAAAGCTATTTACATTTTGTACCTCTCACTTCTACTAACAGGAGCATCAGCTGGTGGAGATGTGCAGTGTGCAGCTGTAATTTATGATTTGGCATCCACGTTTGATTTGTGTAGAGTGAAAACCAAACAAACCTCCCATTGTTCCAAAACCTCCCCACAGGCAATGGAAATAAATCAAATTTCTTTGTGAAGGAGATCTCTTTCAGCCTTCCCTGCAGGGATTAAAATTTGATTTCAGATCTGGATCCTCTTCCCCTGGTGCTGATTTGCACTTTGCTGCCTTGGTGAGTGGGAGCAGCAAGAAAAGATTTTGATTTTCATCTGAGAAGGCAGGAGGGCACTGAGACAGAGAAGGGCTGCTTCTTCCTGTCATCCTCACTGAACTGCACGATGAGGTGGAGAATTGTTTTCAAAAAGAAAACATTTTAGACCATCGGAGCTCAGATGCAGGAACTCAGACGTGAAAAAAGCTGGATTTAAGTTCATCCTCCTGTTGCTTTCTCTTCCAATCCATTAAAGCCTGGAAGTCAATCACCAGCCCGACACGAGCGCTCCAATCCCAGTGGATATCCTCACTTTTATCTCCTCCAACCTGGCCACTGGACCATGCTGGCAGAACTTTGGGTGTGATGAGCCACCTAAATAATCTCTGAGAGGAGATGGTTGGATGAGGCTGCTGGAAGAGGGAGCTGCTTGGATCCTGTGCCACCGCAGGTGCCGTGTCCCGTTCCCAGGGTTTTTACGGAAGAGGGGCCGTGCTCGGTGCCTCGCTCTGCTCTCCAGCCCAGGACGTGAAGCAAGCAGGGTTTTCCTAAGAGCCAAACTTCAGCACGAAGGCGATTATTTCCCAAAGCTGCGAGAGCTGCTGGGCCCTGCTGGGACCAGCTCAGTTCAGCACCGCGCTCTCGGGCCGGGGCCCGAAAATCTGGGAGAAGAATTCCAAGGCCAGGCGGACGTGGATGGGCACGAAGACGTAGGCTGTGTACACCACCATGGCCAGCACAGTGACAGTGATGGTGTGGAACATGGACTGCTCCCAGGGCTCCAGCACGTAGCTGCACGTCACCAGCTGGTACTGGTAGTACAGCCAGTACAGGTAGTCCTTCACCCTCTTCACGTCCATCCTCAGCTCCAGGGGGGTTGGAGAGCACCTGGAATGACAGGGGAGTTGGGATTACAGCTGGGGTATCCCACGGGAACGCTTGACAAACTCGTTTTCCGAGGTCTCGGTGCCACCAGCTCCCCTGGACCAAAGGGGGCTTGAGCTGTTGGAGCTGTAGCAGCTGGGCGTTCCCACTTCCCAGAAAAGCTGCGGCTGCTCCATCCCTGGAAGTGTCCAAGGCCGGGCTGGGGCAAGTTGGGAGAGTGGAAGTTGTCCCTGCCCATGGCACGTGTGGCACTGGGTGATTAAACTCCCTTCCAACCCAAACCTTCCTGTGGTTCTAGCAATTCCCACATTCCAAGTGGGTTCTCCTATTCATTCCCTGTGGAAATCAGGGAAATAGGCATTTAAAAAGAAAGGCTTTGGGTCAGCTTCCCTAAATGTTCCCTAAATTCCATAAATGTTCCATAAATTCCACAAATGTTCCATAAATTCCACGTATGTCCCCGGAATAAAGATGAGATTTAAACAACTGCTCTGTAAAAACTCTTCCTGCTTACTTTTGATAATCATTTTTATTGCTCTGCAATTGTTGGGAAAAAAAGAAAAGCCAAGTTATGAAAGAGAAAGGGAGAAAAAAGTAATCTCGCATTGCAGAAGGATTTTTTTTGCAGCTCTTTCCAAAGAAATGGAAAATGTTACAGATTAAAAGAGTATTTAATGGAAATGACAAGTCTAGGAAAGATTTTCCTCCTGGGTAATACCTTTCTGCATTCATTGTTCCCAGCTCCACTTGGAAAAGAGAATGGCTGAGCAAGAATTAAATAGGAAATAGGGTTTGCTTCCACTGTTCATTGTTAGATGTTCTTTTTGGCATTTGAAGCAATCCTTAAATGCAGGCTAAAAGCATCTATTTCGAGAAAATAGAATGATAAGGAAGTGAACAAGGTTTTGCAGAGGGATTCCATTATTTTGGGGTTTAAGGACATTCCAGGCAGGTCAGTCTGTAGGGAATTCAGCAAATTCCCCTGCTGGAAAACCTCCCAATATCCCATTTTCTTCTACACTTGTGCTGCCTGAAATGCCAGAACAAAGAGGTTTGGACTCATCCCATCCCTCCAGTCTGGTGTTCACCGTGAGTTTGGACCGACAGAACTTTGCTGTCCCTCAAAGCAACAAACCCTAAAGTAGCACTGGGAAATTTGCAGCCTGGGATTAAAATAATAATGTAGGTCAAAAATATTCCAATATTCAGCGGTTTCCTGCTCTGTTCTGGGGGGCAGTGGGATTTTCCAAAGGGGAAAATTTCCCTGCGAATTCTCCCAAAGCATTTTCCTCACTTCCATCTTCCCATATTTCCTAGACCAAGAAAATTCCTACAATGCTTTTGGGGGACAGACCAACATTTTAAATCGAGCAGTGGCTGTGACTGTGACCAACTTTTCTTTTCAGAAAGGCACTGCTCTCTAGCTGGGCATGAATGGAAGCTGATTCCTTTCAGATCATTTATTTGAAGGCAAAACTCCAGGGAGAGAGGTCTTAAAGCCTTGGAAATATTGCAAAGCCTTCAATTAATGTGGCCCAGCTGGCAGAGTGGGGCTCCCTGGGAGCCAAAAGTGTTTCTGTTTGGACTTTTCTGCAAAAAGAGCAGTGTTTTCCACTGAGGGGGTGAAGCCTTTTCCTGTGCAGTGGGGAGGAGGAGGAGAAGGGAGAAGATGGGAAAAGGGACAAGGGAGGAGAAGGGAAAAAATGTGGGAAAAAAAGGGGGGAAAAAGGGGGGAAAGGGGAAAAAACAGAGAGAAAAGGGGAAAAAAACAGAGAAAAAGGGGGAAAAGAAGGGGAAAAAGAAGGGGAAAAAGGGGAGGAAAAGTGGAGAAAGGGGGAAAAAGGGGGAGAAGGGGTGGAAAAAGGGGGGGAAGGGAAAGAAAGGGGAAAAAAGGGGGGAAGGGGCAGAAGGGGGAAAAGGGGGGAAAAGGGAGGGAAAGGGGGTAAAAGGGGGGGAAAGGGGAAAAAGGGGGGAAAGGGGGAAAAAAGGGGGGAAAAGGAAAAAAAGGAAAAAAAGAATAAAAAAGGGGAAAAAAGGGGGGGGAAAGGGGCAAAAAAGGGGAAAGGGCCCTTTGTTACACTCTCTCTCTCGGATTTGGCATTCACACGTGGGTCAGGGCTGTGCTGGTTAAACCCAGCCGTTCTGTGGATAAATCCCTGCTAATCCCAACCCCTGGCCGAGAAGCTGCAGGGCTGGAGCGCTGCTGGGACTGAGCACAGGTGCCCAGGCTAAGGAGAGCCAAAGGCAGGAAAAACATCCCCAAGGCTGATTTGTCCGATATTCCAGGCTGCAGCCCCACCATGGTCACCGGAGGGCCACATGAATAAAGGATGAGGCAGTTAAAATAATAACGAGCAGCCCTCTAGATTTACCCTTTTTCCAGCCCGGGGATTGCATTTCCCTGCGGCTCCAGCACAGCCTGGCTTTCTTTGGTTCTCCCGGCTCCCAGTGCAGGGGAGTAATTCCATCCCCAGGCACTCTGGAATTCCAGGGGGAGCACGAGCTGCCTTCCTGCTCCGTGGTCTCCTAAGGAATGATGGAGGTTGGGATAAGTAAAAGGCAAAAGCAGATTGCAGTGTGTGCCCTCGGCGCTGACACGCTGCGTTTCATCCAGCCTGAGAATGGCTCTGCTAGCAGGGAGCTGTGCAGGGGTACCACAGCCCCAGCTGCATCATTTACAGAGGAAAACACAGGAGGGCAAGGGAGAAAAAGCCATTTTAAAGCAGCTGCTGAGGCAATGAGGGACAAGGCGCTGTCACACAGATCCCCTGGGGAAGGGACAACTTGCATCCCTTTGGGTTCACTGAGGAATAAGGGGCAGCCCAAAACCCCACACCTCCAGAGGGCTGTGGCAGCTTTACCACCCAAATTAATTGTAGCAGCAATCAAAGGGAATAGCAGATTACCAGGAAAACTTTGGAGGCTGAAAAAAAAAATCTGTATTTCAAACAGGATTCATCCTAGAGAGGCTTCACTTCCATGACTGTGTTTTATTCTAAACAGCTTGAGTTATTCACTCATCAGCTCCCACTGTTCCAGAGCAGGAGATAATTTGTTCTTAATGCAATTTTAACTCAACATTCATCTGTCCACCAATTTGGATTTAAACATTCAGTGGTGCTGGGGAAACGCCTTCCTGTTTAGAGGCCATGGGACTGTTAGAGCCAGCTATGAGTGAAATGAAGAGAATTCAGCTCCTGTTAAGCAATATTCAGATTATTTTAAGCAATTGCATCTCCAAGAGGAAAAAAAAATGCAAGAAGAGAAACCTGTAAAGCAGCTTTTAGTGTTTTAAGTGGCTGCCTGATTTTCTTGCTTGTTGACACATGTCTCTGATTAGGGCAGCTGAAAAGATAAATCATCAGCCAAATATCAAGGTTTAATTTCAGAGCATTCCTAATCTCTCAAATTTCTTTATTAATGACCTTATTTTCCAGAGTCAGAGCCACCTGGGAGTAGGAAGATGCCAGTGTTAGGTCCTTTAATATGTAATTTCTGCTTTGAGGAGCTGGGATTTTTTTGGTCACAATTTCAATCTGCAACTCTGACCCGTGCTGGGAAATTCCTGTGGAGAGAAACATTCTTGCAGGGGAACTGGCAGGGACTGGTTTCCAAAGAATGGTTGAAAAACACTTTATGCCCTCAGCAGGATGGGTTGGTTGAGTTACACATGCAGGGAAAAAAATGTTTCCAACATATATTGAGGAAAAGTTCACATGGAGTGGGGAAAAACAAAGCCTGGATCTGGAAATCACCTCACGAGCATTCAACACGTGATCGCTGCTGCTTTAAATGGAAAGTTGGCATGAGATGAGAAATAAAAGCAGCAAACAATCAATCCACACCCAAAATACAAATATTTAATTGGCTCAAAATGGCAATTTGCCAAATAATTGCTGGTATAGCCCAGCAGCAAGAGTGGATAGGGTTTGCAGCATCCTGAGGGAATCCTCTCGTGCTGGAGTTTAAATAAATTCCTTCCATGAGTCCCTGAGGGGGTTCCAGTCCTGAGCACTCACATGTAGGCAGGTGCAGCCAGGCAAAGTGCCAGGATGGATTTAAAGCTGTCTGATCTGTGAATAATTTTGGATCTTAGAGGCTGAATGGGTAATCACCTCCTTGGGATTGGCACAGAAATCCAACCTGCAAGTCACTGATGTGGAACTGTTCTTATTTGTGACTCCAGTGTTCTGGACATCCTGATTTATCCAAGGCACCAGTCTTGTCCCTCTAAGTGCTGACGTAATTCTGGGATGATTTTATGCAGGCTGACACCTCCAAGTGCAAACAGAACCAGGAAGGGATTCCCATTCCCATTCCCATTCCCATTCCCATTCCATGAAGCATTTCCTTTCGTGTTTTATTCAGTGAGTGCCAAGCACGGTGCACAAGGAATGAAATGATCAGCAGTTAGGAACTGAGATGAGGCAGCACATTCCGGGGAATCTATATCTCAGAATTTCCTGGGAGCACCACCTCAGCTGCTCCAGGGAATCCACATCCCAGAATTTCTTTGGTACACCACCTCAGCTTGTTCCAGAAAATCCAAATCCTAGAATTTCCTGGGAACACCACCTCAGCCTGCTCAGGGGAATCCAAATACCAGAAATTCTTGGGTACCCCACCTCAGCCTTCTCCAGGGAATCCACATCCCGGAATTTTTTTGGGAACACCACCTCAGGCCATTCTCCTGTTGCCGCCCCATGGCTCTGATCCCTCTGGAGCAGCAGCTTAGCCTGCTGCCTTCCCCTCCTGGAAGCAGAGCCCTCAGGTTCCTGCAGCATTCCCACATGGATCTTTAAATTTCACCTCCTGCTCGTTCTCCCAAGGAGGGAATTCCAGACAGAATGGGAATGAGAAGAGCAGCAACAATCCCAGCACAGCTCCTCCTGCAGATGGGAACGCACCTCAAAATCCACCTTGACTTGCAGATTTTAACAAATAACCCTCCCTGGAATTCCGGAGTGCTCAGCAGGGTGAAGCAATCCTGGTTCCTCTCCCTCAGCACCCTTGGCCATCCATTACAGAACTCCGGGAGATGTAAATCCCTTCCATGTGTCCCGTGGAACACCAGGATGAGGGTCTGAGCTGGGGAAATTTTACTGCTGCACATGACTCAGCCATTGCATGTGGGTGAACGTGGCTTGACTGAGCCTGTGGGGTTTGCTGGAAAAAAAAAATAATTTCCAGGAGTGGAAGGGGAAAGGCAGAAAGAGCAAAGGTGTTTTCAGCCCTGTTTGTGTTTTACCTTGCTCAGGAGAATGAATTCCAGCATCTTCCTAATCTTTAACCTCAATTTCCTTCCTGCTGGCCTCAGTGGGAGCATGCAGGTGCTATTTTAGTTTTTTCAAATATTCCATAGCGCACACAAGGCTCAGGATCTTTCCCCGTCCAGAAAAACTTCCTGTTACGTCTGGGAACTTCAAACCCCTTCTCGAGTGACAGTGCCACACCTGCACAAAGCCTGACCCAACTTCCTCGTCTCCACCTGAACCCTGATCTGTGTGTGTGCTCCTCCCGCAGCAATTCCAGGCTCCCAAAGTGGGCTTTGGTGCTGGAATTCAGCTCCATCTCTTCCTGCAGCAGCTGGATTCTGCAGCACGAGCTGGGACAACAGCCAGGGGATTGCTGGATTTTCTCCTTCAGCTGAGTTAAGTACACAGATGGAGTTTATAATGACCTACAACGACGGAAAAGTCCATTTGAACGAGATCCACACACTTCTGACCCTCAGGAAAGCAGAGCTTGATCTGCAGCACCCACAGGGATCTCGTTTGGAGGGAGGCTTTCACGGTTCAGCACCGGCACAGCAGCTGGGAGCAGCTGAAGGTTGCACTCATTCCATGCCTTAGCTGCCCCCTGACAGCTGGGGGCTGCTCCCAGCAAAGACACAGCTCTAAATTTAAACTCAGCTGCCCCTAACTTTGCAGCCTGGCTGATTTATCAGAGCCAAATCCCACATTTAGGTACAGGAAAAGAAGATGCAGCTTTTCCGTAACAACATTCCTGGAGCAGCTCTGTCCCATTTTCTTCCAAGGCCAAATTAATTTTTCAACACTTTTCCTGTTCTTGCCTCCCCTGAAGTTTCCTTGGCTGTTTCCTTACATAACCAGCTGCTCCTTGCAGTTTAGGTACAGGTCCTTTCCTTTCCAGCTTTCCTGGGCTGGGCATGGTTTAGGTTCTGGGTCCTTTCCCAGGATTTGTACCTTGGAGCAGAACAGGTGAGCAGCTGTGCCAGAGAAGATGGGGAAATGGCAAATTGAATCCCAGAGAAAGGGAAACCTTTCCCTCTGTTTTGGGTGTAAGTATAATTTAGGAACATGGTTTTGAACAGAGCTATTCCCAACCAAAACCTCAAATTTGGGACTAGAGATCAGCAGTGGGTTTAAATTGCAAACACTTAAGAATTGAGAATTCTCAAAGAACTGTCCCAGGAATATCTCAGAGGGGCTTTGCATTTGCTCCTGGTGACCAACCTCAGTTCCTTGTGATTTTTGGGACATCATCTACATCCTTTGAAGGCTTTCAAGTTCAGGAGGTTGTGTAAACACATCAATCTATCGACAGAACAACCGAGATGTCTGGGCTCCAAAGTAAGATTTACTTTCGGTTGTAGCCCTTATTTTATTCAGACTTATTTTCTTTGCTCTGAGTAATTTCTGAAGCAGCTGAAAGGAGCAACTTGGGTTGTGTACAACGTGAGGAGGTGAATATTGTCACAGCTATGACAGGTATTAGTGGAAAATGGGACCAGACTCTTGTGCAAGTGCATCTCCCCTGTGATCTCATCAAAGGAAGCAGGGTTGCACCACTCCAGTCACTGCCCTGAGACAGGAAAAGCAAAAACGGAGTGAGATTCTTGCAACAGATAAGAAATAAAAAGGGAGATGAACTCTTTGTCAGAGATTTAACCCCATCTATGCCGTGGGGAACAGCTTCCTCTGCAGCCTCCTTCCTCGCTGTGAGCAAACAGGTTTGGACACACAAAGCAGTTGATATCCATAAAATAAATTAAAAGCTCCATAAAACGTGGCTTGGCAGAGTCCTGGCTGCCTCTCAGCCAGCTGGAGCTCCGTGTCCTGGTGCTGTGCTCTGCACCACCCGTACTGGGTGCTTTTTTGGGCACAGAGGGGTGGCACAAGCAGTGCCATGGGCCCGAGCTGCTCCCCAGGCAGCGTTTCAGCATCTCCCGTTCCAGCTGGAATGTTGGAATAACATCCATGCTCCAGCTTCCCTGCGTCTCCCCACTAAACCTGCACCAGAAATCACTCCTGGAATTGCTCTCAAGGCACATTTGTGCTGTATTATTTGTACCTTACTCGTGGTATTCGTGAGAGAAAAAAAACCCCGCATCCCAATTCCTGAAGCATTAAAATCCACATCAAAACCCCTCAAAGTGCCTTGTGCTGACCAAGCAAGAGCCCAAGCATTTATTGCAGGGATTCTCCTCCATATTATCCAAGGCTTATCCAACAGGGAAGGCAGGACTTGCACCTGCTTCCCACTCAAGGCAGCCACCAGCAGCTCTAAGAAAACCGAAGAGGAAAAATGCGCCAGCGATGAGCATTCCCAGCACAGCGGTGTGAGCAGCACAGCCACATTCCCTCCCCCATCACCCCCCGCCTGTTTTCACCTTTTCTCTCCGGGGTGTTGGACTCGTTTTTAGGGAATCCCTAAAGGCAAACCATTTTCCTGCCACCTGGACATGCCCAGCTGCAGGGCTGCAGCAACAAGTCACAATCACAGAATGGGCTGGCTTGGAAGGGACCTTAAAACTCATCTCATTCCAGCCCAGGGGACACCTGAAACCCCGAGAGAGCCCTGGCTGGAGGCTGCAGGTGCGGCTGGAGCAACCCCCGCAGGGTCTGCGGCTGCCAGCCCCGCTCCCGGGCCTTCCCCCGCTCCTTACCGAGCCACCGGCGACTCGCCGTGGCAGCGGCCGCGCTCGCCAAGGTCACCGGTCCCTGCCTGGGAGATGCTCCGGGACGCGTCTCCGCCGCGATGTCCTTGGGCGAGCCGAGCTGAGCGGGGAATGCGAGCCGGCACCGGGAGCGTCGGGGATGCGGGAGTACCGGGATGCGGGAATACTGGGGATGCGGGAATACCGGGATGCGGGAATACCAGGGATGCGGGAGCGCCGGGGATGCGGGAGCGCTGGGGATGCGGGAATACCGGGATGCGGGAATACCGGGGATGCGGGAATACTGGGAATGCGGGAGCGCCGGGGATGCGGGAATACCGGGATGCGGGAATACCGGGGATGCGGCGCACCGCGGCCCCGCTCCTCCCTCACCTCCACTCCGCGCACCGCAGCTCCCCAGCCCGGCGCTGCCCGCGCTTAAATCCTCACCTTTCCCCCTCCCTTCCTTCCTCCCTCCTTCCCTCTCTCCTCCCCGCTCCTCACCTCCTCCCGCTCGCTCCCGTGGCCGCGCTCCCGGCCGGTCCCTCCGCCCCGCCCGCTGCCGCTGCCGCAGCCGCTGCGCTCGGGTTTGCGGCGCCGGGGAGCGGGGGAGGAGGAGGAGGAGGAGGAGCGGCGGAGCCGGGCTCGGGGAAACCCGTGGGATGGAGCTGGCTGGCACCTCCGGGACGCCAGCTGTTTCCCTGGAGCCCCGTGTTTCCCCCGGCTTTTCCCGGCGCTGGCGTCATGCGCTCGGGATGCGGGATCCGGGATGCGCCAGCCCTGCCCCGCACTGAGCGGCTTCTTATCGCACCCCGCTATCGCGACAGACGCCCTTCACAGCGCGCCCCTCCGTCGCGACAGACATCCCTGCAGCGTGGTTATCCTGCCGAGGGTGCCGGCAGGTGCCTGCGAGCATCTCGGCTCCGAGGGAGGGAGCGGCAAGGAGCTGGAGCCGCAGCGCGGTGTTCCAGCGGGAGGAGAGGGGATTTGGGATGATTCCCATTGATCCGGTACCCCCAGGTGCCAGGTGAGGAGTTTCCAGAAAGGAGACATAGGGATGGGCAGCTATTCACAGGAAATACCTGAAATCCTGTGGAATACAACACGACCCTGCCCATCACGAGGCTCGGGTTCCCGTGTTGTATTCTGTCTCAGAGATACAAAAAGCTTAATTTAGTGTCTGCTCTCTGCCGAACCTCTACTTTAAAACACAACTTCGCAGTTTAAGTGATGAATAAACGTATCAGAAATGCTTTTTCCCCTGGAGCAGCAGATTCCAGGCACAATCCCCCCACCGAACAAAGCGTCGCTGCCTTCCGAACACAAAGGAAGGCAAACCCTTCGGAGGGCCAGGTGTGACAGCTGCTGTTAAAGCCGTTCTTCTCCTGTTCGAACGCATTTTAACGATGCTTTAAAACCGCTCTTTCCTCGGCGAGCACCTTTAGAAAGGCAGGTGACAAAGGGGTTATCAGGATGTGACGCTTTCCTTCCCAACCCCGCAGTGCCTGGATAGTTTTATGGATGTTGACTCTGCAACTGCTTAACCTTGGATATTAAAACATTCCCGTGCAAAGGCTTTGTTGAAAATGTACAGGTCGCTGTGTCCTTTCCTAGCTGGGAGCAGAGCTCTCCCCTGTCCTGGAGCTCCATGCTGGGTCTGGGGACAACTCCTGGTGCTGGAATTCCCGAGTGGACACAGGTTGGAAATGGCCAGAGTGGCTTTTCCAGTGATCAGCGGTCACCCAATCCCTTAAAAACCCCGGCAAAAGCATTTTGGGTTATCAGGGCGCAATTAAACCGCACAGCAGTTTAATTTTGGGTTTTTATTCCAGGGGCTGCTCTTTACAGAGAGGAGTTTACAAAAACCTGCTCCACAATCTCATTAGCACCCTAATGAGCTGCTTGCTGCTGCCTTGCTTCTGCTGGGCACAGAATTCCTGAATCTTCGAGTCATTTAGGCTGGAAAAAAATCTCCAAGATCAGGGAGTCCAAGTGTTCCCAAAGCCACCACTAAATTCTGTCCCAAATGTCACATCCCCACAACTTTTAGATCCCTCCAGGGATGGGGAATCCATCCCAGCTGTGCCAGCCCTCTCCAGGGAGGAATTGTTCTCAAAATCCAAACTGAACTTCCTCTGGCACAACCTGGGGCTGTTCCCTCATCGCTGGGAGCAGAGCCTGGCCTGCCCTGGCTGTCCCCTCCTGTCAGGGAGTTGTGCACAGCCAGAAAGTCCCCAAAATTAGTCCCCAAAATGGCCAAAATTCACCTCGAAATTCACCTCAAAATTCACCCAAGTTCACCTGTTTTGAGGTGAATTTGGGTGAATTTCAAGGTGAATTTCAGTGAACTTTAAGGTGAATTTTGGCTGAATTTTTGCCATTTTGGGGGATAATTTCAGGATAACTTTGAGGTGAATTGGTTAATTTGGGTGAATTTTGGGGGAATTTTGAGCGGAATTTTGGGGGAATTTTGGCCGTTTTTGTAGATAAATAAAGGGGAAAAAAAATATAAATCTCTGATCCCCCTTTCCCCCAGGCTGAGCCCTTTCCCCATCTCCCTCAGGAATTTCCCAACTCCCTCAGGCTCTCCAAACCCTTCAGCCCCAGGTGAGGTCAGCAGCTGCTGTAGAGGAAGGTTCAGAGCTCTGTAAATCCCTCCCTTTTGCCTTTGACACACTCTGGCTGCTCAAATGGAGAAGGATTTGCCTGACAATGAATTTCAGATTTGCTGATAATCCAGTCTTGTTTGCCTTGGGACCAGACAGGGCTGCCAGGGCCCTGCTGGTGTTTCCAGAGGGAAGAGCCTCTGGAGTCAGAAGTGATTGAATTCAGGATTAACAGCTCTTTTCTGTGAAGTAGGACAGGGTTTAATCGAAAGGAGGCTGTGATTTGATTTATCAGGTCCTGCTGGAGAGGGAGGAAAGGTTCTGCTTCCCCCTGAGCCTCCTGCTGTTTCCTTCCCTGACTCAGGAGAACCCTCTGGCTTGTCCCTTGCAAGGAATGAAAAGCAAATTAATGAAAAAGTGAATTGAAAAAAAAAAAAAAAAAGAAAAACAGGGGGAAAAAAGGAAATTAAGAAATAACTTTTGAATTAACTTTTCTATTAGAGAAGGGTTTGAAAAGGAGAGACTTCATGTGGGTAAAAGAATTTATTTATAAACCTAACCCTTGTATTCACCAGCTGCAGGATGACACTTCTGCACTGAGCAAAGCAGCCCCAAAACCTCCCAATGCCTCAAAACCAGGCCTATAAAAGAAAAGATGAGGAGCACAACTACATTAAATTGCCCACTTCCTCAGGGTTTCCATCCTCCTGCTCCAGACCTGCTTGAACCTCAGCCTTCCCTAAAAGCCCTGTGCTTGTCATGGTAAAAATCAGACCAAATTACCAGGATAAAGTAGATAAAAATGTGGGAGTTTGTTTCCTTGTCTCCCCAGGGGCTCCGGCTCCCTTCCTGCTTTGGCCCCTGGGGATTTGTGTTAATTATTGTTGGGGATTCCAGCCTGGCTTTGGCTCCTGCAGGAAACATCCAGCTCGGCCCCTGGAGACAGGAATAAAATCCCTGCCCTGCCAGAAAAGCCAACATGGAATTTCTAGAGCTTGGGAGTATTTCCTGAGCCCTGGGGCTCTGTCACAGCCCTGCAGGAGTATTTTACAACAGGCCAGGCTCTTCCCAGCCTGGAGCATGGAGGGTTTTCCAGAAGATCCGATTTCATAGAATCCCAGAATGGTTTGGGTTGGAAGGAACCTTAAAATCACCCAGTGCCACCCGTGCCATGGCAGGGACACCTCCCACTGTCCCAGGCTGCTCCAACCTGGCCTTGGACACTGCCAGGGATCCGGGACAGCCACAGCCGCTCTGGGCACCCTCCCCACCTTCACAGGAAGGAATTTCTCCCCAAAAGCTGATCTGAACAGATCAAGGATGTTCCTGCAAACCCAACAAAGCAACAGCCTGAACTCTTTTCATTTTCCAGCACTGAGAGATCTGGATATATTTTTTTTTTCAGGTCTTGCCTGGCTGCTGAGGCCGTCTTGATTAATGGGAAGGAAACTTCCAGGGTAAGCATGGAATTTGGCAGAGTCTGCAGGATATTCTGGGCAGAGGAGATGCTCAGGCTAAGCCTGACATTATTGTGCTGCTAATTGTGCTCCCAACTAATTGGGCGTGTGCTGATCCTGTCACCCTCTCCTGACAAAACTGCAATCGAAGGCAGCCTGACAAATTAGAGAACAACCCTTTAATCTGATGACAGGGCAGGCTGGACAAAGCCACCAGCACTGTGGGGTGTGGGTGACAACCCTTTGTGGGTGATCTTCTCTCCACGTGCCCCAGGTGCCACCACGGCTCCTGTTCTGGGGACTGGTGGCTCTGCAGTGAGGCAGGAGAGGCTGTGTGGGACACTGCCGGCAGCAGTGACCAGCTCTGATCCTCCCTCCTGCCCTGAGTTCCTTTGGAATTTTGTGCCAAATAAGTCCCCGTGGTCCCTTCTGAGAAATTCTGTTTTATGGGAATCTGTTCATGCGTTGCATTCAGTGGATTTGGGATCATCTGTCAGCAGCCTTGTCCTCCTCAATTCAACATCAGTGTCAATATTAATTAATGTTCTGGGTTAACTGGCCTGCACCCAGCTGGAGGAGCGGCCGGGTGGAATTCTGGGATCAGGAACAAGTAATTAGAAGATAAAGGAATAATCAGCTTGGAGAACAAGGGCTGGGCAGGATCTCCAGTCCTGGGTGAGTCAGATTTTCACATCTCTGCTTCCTGCTGCGTCCCTCGGCACAAATATTAAATTGCTCCAGCCAGGCTGGGCTCTGGATGAGCAAAGTGTGTGATCTCCTGGGATAACTGGGATAACTGGGATTTGTTGTTGACCTGGAGATCCTGGCGTGTCCATGCTCCCACCCTCACTGGGATATCAGGTGAGAATTCCCATCCCACAGCTGGGAGTGCCTGGGTTCCTTCCGAAGTGTTCCAGAGGAAAATCCAGCTGCTTTGGGAGTTGGAGTTTCCCTCTGGAGATGGCAGCTGAGTTTGGGGTGCTCTGGGAGGAACCACTCATGGAACAGAACCCGTCCTGCTGCTGGAGAAGATTTTCACCTGGAGAAGGCCCAGCTCTGAGATCAACCCTGACCATTCTAATACCAGTTCACCATGGGAAATTTCCTTAAAATGAGGAATTCTTCCCATATCTGGGCTTCTCTTGGCTTTGTGCCTCCCCCCGTACAGGTTACTGCTCCCAGTGCAAACGGGTTTGAGCAGCGCAGGTCTCTCAGAGACTTGATTTTTGTGTTCAAAAAATTCCATTTTGGGAAGTTATCCCTGGGAAATGTTTGGTTTAGAGCATTGTGCTCGTCCTGGGTGGATCCCGCTGGCTCAGGGTCTGTGGGGTCACTAATTCTTAGGGCTGGGATGTTTGGGCAGGGTGGGATCGTTGGGGTGTCCTGTCCAGGAATTGGAATTGGATGATGCCTGTGAGCCCATTCCAACCGGGATATTCCCTGATTTTTTTTTTTTTTTTTTTTTTTTTTTTTTTTTTTTTTTTTTTGTGCTTCAGCTGCAAACCCGTCCCTGGCAGAGCTGTTGGGAGCTCCTGGAGCTCCCTCTTGTGCTGAGCCTCACCTGGAGCAGCGATTTCCGTATTTCCTAAAACCTCCTGTGTTTTCCTTCTCCATCCCACTCCTGCCCTCCCATCCCCGCTCCTCCCCAGCTCCACCTGCCAGCCTGATCCCCCTTCTGTTGTCCCCAATTCCAGCAGGAGGTGACATCTGGCCCAGCTGGAGGGCTCTGTCCCCTCCATGGAGCCAGAGGAATCTTTCCCACCTCAGCACGTTTTGCTCCTTCTCCCTTTCCAAGGGAAAAATTAGAGATGGAAATGAAGAATAAGAGAAGGAAATGAAAAATAAGAGAAGGAAATGAAGTCAATCCGCTCTTGCCCTAATTCTGGTGGGATTTCTGGTGGGATTCCTGGTGGGATTCCTAATGGGATTCCTAATGGGATTCCTGGTGGGATGTCCTGCACAGAGCCAGCAGTTGGACTTTAATGATCTATTCCAACCCAGGATGTTCCGTGATTTGAGTCAGCAGATCTAAAAAAATGCAACGTGTTTTACAATTATTCATCGTTTATTACTGTTCTACACACCCCTGTTTATTTTTCTGGAGATATTTTGCTGCCTCTGCTGCTTCTGGGTGAGCTGCAGAAGAGTTGGAAAGTTTTAGGCATCTCGTCCAAAGAAATCAGTGGGAACGTTCCCTCTGATTTTAGTGAGGATCCAGAGCTCCAGAGCCCATGCAGCGAGTTTGTAGATCAAAAAATAAAATAAAATAAAATAAAAAATTATACAATTCTCACTCTCCCTTTCTTTTTAATTCCCTAAACACCACAAACTCCCCAAATCGTTTGAGTCCAGCCCACAGAGGCAGTTTTATTCTCAGATTTTTGCTTCCTGCTGTGATTTGAAGGTGCTGCATCTCTCTGACCTGTGCTGGAACCCCGGATTTGATTACACAGCCTGGATTTGCCAGAACCAAGAAGAATTTGGGTGAAAGGAAACCAGAGCTTTCAATTTCCTTATTTCCTTATTTCCAAGGAGCGTTTCCACACCTTTTGAGGTGAAATCACCCCCAGAGGGACTCTGTGCCACGGGAATGGGCAGGATCCTCTCCTGAATTAAATCTCCGAGCCCTTTGTCTCACAAAACGATGATAAAATTCTAATTCACGTGGGGAGTTGGGTGCCGGATGGATATTCCAGGATTAAAGGATGATTCCAGTGACTTTACTGGGACTGGGGGAGAGGGAATGGCAGCCCTGTCACTCCCACCTCCAGCCTGGAATTCCAGCCTGGAATTCCAGCCCCCCCCTCAGCTACTCGTTTTCCCTGAAATCTGGGACTGAGCACAAGGAGGGCAACAATCCCAGAAAGCAAAGCCAGGGCTCTTGAGGGCGGTTTTGTTTCCCAAAAACACAAGGAAAAGAAGGGAAAAAAAGGGTGTCCATAACATCCCGGGGCTGCCTCACAAAGGGAGACCCCGGGGCAAAAGGGGAGCCAGGTAATTCTATCCCTTTTCCCTTTTACCTGTCTCCAGTTTCCAGAGGAGACAATGGATGCTTTTCTTAGCCCAGACCTCCCGACAAAGGAAATCCTGGAGCAGGGTTTGGGATAACACCTGGGGGAATATGTTTTACATCCCAAAAAAGCTTTAAAACCCAGCCCCAGAGAGGGGGTTGAGCCTGGAATAATTCCTGAGCTGTAATTCTGGTGTCTCCCATAAATAACCTCATGTTTCTGGTGCGTTAAATCTGCATTTTGGGACTCCAGAGACTGGAATAAGCACCAGGAAGTTCTTAAATAATTCCCTAACTGGTTATTTTTGGGAAATAGAAGCTTTTGGATCTCCTAGCCAGTAAATTTAAAGGGCAATAAATCCTTATTTAGGTGTGACTCTGCTGCCATCCTGCAGATTTTGGGGATTTTGGACCAACATTTGGCACAGGGGTTGTGGGATCCCCTGGCACAGACTGGTGCAGAATTTTCCCATCTCATTTCCCCCCAGATATCTGAGTGTTAGTAACACCAAATGTAATGAATTTACAGGGAGATCATTTCATCCCTATGAAACCAATGGAAATCCCTATGAACGTATTTTCTCTACCCAAGTATTTTAAATCCTACACGAAACATTGCTCTTTTTCTGTGAAAATGAAATAATTTTTACCTCATGCAGTATTTAAATCTCTCATCACAAATTAATCCCCTCTACCCCCAAATTTAAGCTGAAAACAGAACAACTAGAAAGGCAAAACCCAAAGATTATTTCCTCTTTCGTTTTAAGGTTTTATTTCTCTCAAGCATTTAACTCACAGTTTGATAATTTGGGGGGGAAAAAAAGTGAATTACCATCCAAATTTGCTCTTAGCAAAGGGAATTTAGGACATGCTCTCATGATCCCATGAAGCTTTTTTATTTTTCTTTTACCCTGTTCCAAACTCCCAGCTCAGGGAAGGGATTGTGATGCCAAATCTGAATTTTAAAAACAGAGAGAAATAAATTGAAAAATTCCTTCTCCAGTGGGATCCTCCCTGTCTAAACAGATTCTGGTTCTGGTACCTGGTGATCTGATCCCTAAATCCCCAAAACCTGCTGTGGGGGAGAGCCCAAACACCCAAACACCATCCCAGGGTTTGATTTCCTGGGATTTCAGTGTCACCTTGTTCCTTTTGCATTCCCAGGGCTTGATTTCCTGGGATTTCAGTGTCACCTTGTTCCTTTTCCTTTCCCAGGGTTTGATTTCCTGGGATTTCAGTGTCACCTTGTTCCTTTTCCTTTCCCAGGGTTTGATTTCCTGGGATTTCAGTGTCACCTTGTTCCTTTTGCATTCCCAGGGTTTGATTTCCTGGGATTTCAGTGTCACCTTGTTCCTTTTCCTTTCCCAGGGTTTGATTTCCTGGGATTTCAGTGTCACCTTGTTCCTTTTCCTTTCCCAGGGTTTGATTTCCTGGGATTTCAGTGTCACCTTGTTCCTTTTGCATTCCCAGGGTTTGATTTCCTGGGATTTCAGTGTCACCTTGTTCCTTTTGCATTCCCAGGGTTTGATTTCCTGGGATTTCAGTGTCACCTTGTTCCTTTTCCTTTCCCAGGGTTTGATTTCCTGGGATTTCAGTGTCACCTTGTTCCTTTTCCACTCCCAGGGCTTGATTTCCTGGGATTTCAGTGTCACCTTGTTCCTTTTGCATTCCCAGGGTTTGATTTCCTGGGATTTCAGTGTCACCTTGTTCCTTTTGCATTCCCAGGGTTTGATTTCCTGGGATTTCAGTGTCACCTTGTTCCTTTTCCTTTCCCAGGGTTTGATTTCCTGGGATTTCAGTGTCACCTTGTTCCTTTTGCATTCCCAGGGTTTGATTTCCTGGGATTTCAGTGTCACCTTGTTCCTTTTGCATTCCCAGGGTTTGATTTCCTGGGATTTCAGTGTCACCTTGTTCCTTTTGCATTCCCAGGGTTTGATTTCCTGGGATTTCAGTGTCACCTTGTTCCTTTTCCTTTCCCAGGGTTTGATTTCCTGGGATTTCAGTGTCACCTTGTTCCTTTTCCACTCCCAGGGCTTGATTTCCTGGGATTTCAGTGTCACCTTGTTCCTTTTCCTTTCCCAGGGTTTGATTTCCTGGGATTTCAGTGTCACCTTGTTCCTTTTCCTTTCCCAGGGTTTGATTTCCTGGGATTTCAGTGTCACCTTGTTCCTTTTGCATTCCCAGGGTTTGATTTCCTGGGATTTCAGTGTCACCTTGTTCCTTTTTCTAACCCCAGGGTTTGATTCCCAGGGATTTCAGTGTCACCTTGTTCCTTTTTCTAACCCCAGGGTTTGATTCCCAGGGATTTCAGTGTCACTTTGCTCCTTCCAGGAGACTTTGCCAATCCCCCCTGCAGGCTCTCATTGGCCAGGGCAGCCGCTGGGATAAAATGAAACTGGTTCTCTCCCAAAATAAGATTTCCTTTTTCCAGTGCCATGGAGGGAGGGTCTTCCTGGGAGCAGGAGCTTTTATAAGGTAGGAGACAGTCACAGCATTTATCTAAAATAAATAATATCACATAAAATAAATAGAAAGAGATAATTGGAGTTGTCTCCAGAAAAAAATCCTGTCTATAATCAATGTAAACCTGCACAAGGATTAGGGTTTTTCCTTCCTCACACATCTAAAAATGAGAAATAATTAAATAAGATAAAGTGCAGTCATCTCCCTGATATTTAAAACTGATGGATTGGGGTTAAATTGCTGGTGTGAACTGGAATAGCTGGAATTTTAGGGAGCAAACGTGTTATTACCATCTTATTAGGGGAAATAAGTTAATAATTAGTAGATATTTATATAAAATTAAATGCAAATTTATTTTATTAATTATATGGCAGTGCAGCAAAATTTAATTCTTCCTGTTTTGTGCCCACTGTGAATGATAATTTTAATGGGGGGATTTCAATGAATGATTTTATATTCAGTGGTGGCGAATTAATGCAGTGAAAAAGTCAAAATTTTCCGTTTTATTTCAGTGCATTTATTTAAAATTGCAAACTGGTTTGGGTTGGAAGAGATCTTAAAGATCATCTTGTTCCAACCCTCTGGCATGTCAAAAAAATTCCTAAAATAATTATTTAATTAATATAGAAAGAGTCTTGCCCATTAAAATTAAAATCTGTTCAGCAATTCCTTGCTCTGAAGATTTAATTTTTTCAGGCTGGGGAGGTATAATTTGGTTATTAATTGTATTTTTCCAGTGTTTGACAGCAATCCATCAGTCTTGGGACTTGTGATGTGTGACAGGAAAACTTGGGAATGGTTTGGACTTGAGAACTGACTTAGAATTTCCCCATAAAGTTATTAAATCCCTAAAATCTCTGGGAGTTTTTTTTTGTGTAAGTAATGGGTTTATTTACTTATCTCCAGCTGTTACGGGATGCTCCTGTGTAAGGATATTATTCAAAAGGACAATTTGGGGATTTTCCCTCTTTCCAGCCAGCAGGTGATAATTTTTTTTCTAATTTTTTCTCTTTTTTTTTCTCCTTTTTTTCTCCTTTTTTTCTTTGGTTTTTTTCTCATTTTTCCCCTGTTTTTTCCTCCTTTTTTCTCCTATTTTCTAATTTTTTTCTCTTTTTTTTTTTTTCTCCTTTTTTCTCTTTTTTTTCTATGTGGCTGCAGCTGCAGGCTCTGGCTGCTCCCTGGTGCTGAATATCTCCTTCCACACCAATTTCCTGGGAAAACTCTTCATGGTAAGGCTGGCAGGGAAAAAAAAAAACCCAACCTTTGAGAAAAAAATTTCCGAGCATGGAATCCCATTCTAATTAAACACTCTCATGGGGAAGGGATTAAATTATCAAGGGATAATTTATCTTTATGGATTGAATGATCCCCGTGGGCAACAGTGACCACTGGGAGTTTTATGTGGGAGAATCATTTTTCCATTAAATGATTCCATTTTGCTTGAAAATGGTGAGAAATAAATAATAATAATTTTTTAAAAAATCGCTTTTTTCTCTAAAATAGAATTGTTCAAGATGGATGGAATGCCTGATTTGGATTTGGATCTGCTTTTGCCCTCTGGATGACAGGGATGGGGGTGGGGGGGGTCTCTCCTGGAGGTTTTGGAATGCTGAGGGAGGTTGAGTTTCAGCTTCAGTGAGAAAGGGATTCTGTTCCATTTGCATTTACAGGTGGGGACCCTGCTTTAAAAAAGGAACAAAGGTGCTTTTTGTCACGAGTCACCTGAACGGCATCACCTGGCCTATAGGAAAAAACAAAAAACCCAAAAAACCAACCAAACAAACAAACAAAAAAACCCCAGAAAATCAGGCATAAACAAAGGGGAAAAAAAATCAAGAAAAAAATTTTTGGTATGCTTGACACTTTGATTCCAAAGTGACTGAGTTTGGAAAATTCAACGTTTCATTTTGTTTCCATTTATTCTTGTAGAGAAAAGCTTTTAATTGAGTGTAGTTGTGTTGGACACTGAGATCATGATGGAATTCTCTCCATATCCTTCCAGGACCTAAAGGGGGGTCCCAAGAGAGCTGGAGAGAAACTTTTCCCCAAGGGCATGGAGTGATAGGATAATGGGAATGGCCTGGACTTGAAGAAGGGAAGGGTTGGATGGGATTTTGGGGAGGAATTCCTCCCTGGGAGGGTGGGGACGGGCTGGGATGGGATTTCCAGAGCAGCTGTGGCTGCCCCTGGATCCCTGGAAGTGCCCAAGGCCGGGTTGGAGCAGCCTGGGATGGTGGGAGGTGTCCCAGGGATGGAATGGGATGGGATTTAAGGTGCAGGGATGGAATGGGATGGGATTAAAGATCCTTTCCAGCCAACCTGGCCTTGAGCATTTCCCAGGATGGGGCAGCCACATCTTCTCTGGGGAAGCAGGGCCACCCTCACATTGTTGCCATGGCTTTAGGGAAGAGCCAGAGGATGCTGAGCAGGGATTTTGTCTGTCCTTGTTTTCCCACAGCTGCTGCCATGTGGAGCTGCCCGGGGCCCATCCCGCTGTTCCTGGCGCTCGCCGTCGTCCCCGCGTGCGCCGCGCTGAAGGTGACCCCAGCTGTGCTCTACACCAAACCCAAACCTTCCCAGGCAGCAGCTTCTCCCCAGTCCGTCCCGGGAAAAATCCCATTTCCAGCAGCTCCGGGCAGAGCCGGGCTCCCCACGCTCTTCCCCTTGGAGAATTCCACGCTGGACTCGGCCGAGCTCTTCTTCAACTGCTGCGACTGCTGCCCGCCCGTGGTGGGACCCCGGGGCTGGCCAGGGCCACAGGGACCCCCAGGTGTGCTGAGCCCCTCTCTGCCGGCCTGCAAACACCAAATCCAGGCACTTTTCCAACAGGAAATCCTTCGGCAGGACTCGTGCAGCTCGTGGGGGGCATCTCAGCCATCTGCAGCTCTTCCCGAGGGGCAGCTCCCTGTGACGGGGACGGGACTCAGGGAATGGCTGGAGCTGGGCTAGGGGAGGTTTGGGTTGGGTTTTAGGATTTTAGGGAAAGGTTCTTCCCG
Source organism: Cinclus cinclus (assembly GCF_963662255.1). Classification (NCBI taxonomy): domain Eukaryota; kingdom Metazoa; phylum Chordata; class Aves; order Passeriformes; family Cinclidae; genus Cinclus; species Cinclus cinclus. Next base: position 2,134,980 of record NC_085055.1, read on the forward strand.
CAGAGGCACTGCCCAGGCTCCCCAGGGAATGGGCACAGCCCCGAGGCTGCCAGAGCTCCAGGAGAGTTTGGGACCTCAGGGATCCCGTCTCAGGGATGCCCAGGGTGGGATTGCTGGGTGCCAGTGCAGGGACAGGGCTGGACTGGATGATCCTTGGGGTCCCCTCCAGCTCAGGATATTCTGTGACTCTATAATTCTATGAAAAGTGGGGTGTGGTTCTGATTTGTGTAAATCCAGAGCAGGAAAGTGCGTGACAGCCAAATCCTGGAAGTTACAAACCACTGGTGCGAGTGGGAATTCCTTGGGGCCACACGGGCATGACACTGTCCCCAAATCCCTGCTGGCAGGAGGCCACACTGCTCAGTTCTCTGTCCCTGCCCCGATCCCCTTGGATTCACAGCTTTAATTCCACATTCACTTCAACGACGGCTTTATGACACCCCAAACTACTTTTGAGCAGTTTTGCATCTTTACTGAATGTTTCTTTCTTTTTTCTTTTTTTTTTCTTTCCTATTTCAAAAGAGGAAATTAAAAAAAAATAATAATTTGGGTTCAATCTTAAGTAAGTAAAGCACAAGAAGCAGCTCTCTATAAAGGACCTAAATATTTAATAAAATACACTGCGTGTCTTCTTCCTACTGCTAAAATACACATCCAGAGAGCACCAAATTCTGCTCCTGCTTTAATGAATAATGCATTAGTCTGCAAAAATTCACTTTAATAGCACTAATATTGGGGATGGGAACTATTCATCCGAGGAAAATAATGAAATAATTCTCCTTTTATCCAGTGCACTCCAGGGGTTTTCACTCACCATGTCCTGGCAGCTGTTGGCTCATGGAAATTATGGTGGCTGTAAAGGGAGTTTGATCTCTCATCTCTTGATGGAAAAGTTCTTGTGGTGATTGAAGGTGCCACAGTCTGCTCCCAGACAGGCACTGGGAATCTCTGGACTCCCGAGGGGATGGAAAGGGGACAGGATTTCAATCCCTCCTTTCTGCAGCGTGGAGCTCTCAGCCAGGTTCCCCTCTATTAATTAGCAGAATTAATTCTCCTTAAGGAAAGCGACAATTCCAAAGCTGTGGCAGCTCCTTGGATGTGCTCAGATATTAAAGACAGATTAATTTCTATGTTTTTTGAACCTCTGAGCTCCTGTGGCACTGAGGCAGCACAAAGTTGGTTTTAAAAAGTCTTTAACTGCAGCCAGAGGGAAATGCAAAGCTGTGAGATTTGATGATGTCAAATAAAACAAGCAGCTCTTCCCAAGGTGATGGAATCACCTCTTACACGCTCCTCAATGCCACGTTGCTGAGGTATTGGTGAAAATGTTATTTAGAAGTCAAACCATGGATTTACTGAGATGATGTTGTCGATTTTACAGGTCCCAAGGGGGAGAAGGGAGATGCTGGGCTGCCGGGAACTCCTGGCCCTCAAGGTCCGAAAGGCTCTAAAGGAGAAAGAGGTAAACCAGGCTAATGGAAAATGCTGATAAAATACCATAAAATTATTTAAAAACTCGTATTTTTCAAAGCAAAAGCAGATTGCTGCTAGGGATTGAGCCTTGGAGAGGTTTGTCTGGCATGAGTGCAGGGGCAGGAACTCAGGTGGTGGCAGGGTTTGTTCAGGTGGAGCAGGAGCAGCTGCTCATAAAGATCTCACTTAGAAATTCTTGTTCTGAACAGGAGCTCAAAATCTGGCTTCAGTTTGCTGTGGATTAAGGACAGAAGTAGGAAAAAGCCACCATGGAGGTCGAGTGCAGGTGTAAAATCTGCATTTCAATTTCAGTATCTCAGGCAGAAGAACTTCAGCGAAGATGCTGAGCAATCATTACCCTGAAAATATTCCTGAAAGGAAAGGCTGCCCTTCGTTTGGGGCTTGGAGCAGCTTTGTCCTGACAGGATCTGGAGAATCAGCTGGGCTCCGAGCAGCACAGCGTGGTGTTCAGGCACTGCAGCCCCTTAGGCACTGATTTACTCCTGGGAAAAGGTCTCTGGCCCCCCTGGAATGAGGAATGCGGAGCTGTCGCCTTCTCCATCTTCCATTAAACAGCAGTTTAATGGAAGTTCCTGTCCAGGGGGGGGCAGAAATCTTGGAGTGAGGGGGTGCTCGGGGCTGTGGGGTCCAGCTGAGGTTCCTGAAGGTGTTTCCTCAAACCCCACGTTGCTTATGTCTGCTTTATTAATGAAGTGAGGGGCACACAAAGATGGTCCCTCAAAATGGGGTGTGATGTTAGCTGTGCTGCACACACCAGCACTAATTAATTAATTAATTAATTTGTTAATTCATGGGGGAATGTCCTAGGAGGAAAAGGGGAGCCAGGGGAGCGAGGAGAGAGTGGAAGCCCCGGTTATCCAGGGAAACCTGGGCTGCAAGGTAGGTCTGGAAAATCCAGGATTGCTTTGAACTTGCCCTCTGCTCTGGGTTTTACAGCAGCGTGGAAGGACCGAGCCCTTGGGACGGTCCTTCCATCTCCAGAGCAATCCAGTTTTGTTGTTTTCAATCCTCTTTTCCTCCCCCAGGTGAAGCTGGAACCAAAGGCAATAAGGGCAACTACGGCTTCCCTGGACTGAAGGGACAAAAGGGGGCTAAGGGGGACACCTGTGACAACGGCACCAAAGGAGACAAAGGGGACAGGGGGGATCCTGGAGAGCCGGGAGTGGGAGGAGAACAGGGGGACAAGGGAGAAAAGGGGGACACGGGGGACAAGGGATACTGTGGGGAGCCGGGGGGCAGAGGGGCCAAGGGCGACAGAGGGGAAGGAGGCAGCAAGGGGGAAAAGGGCAGCAAAGGGGACACGGGCACCGAGGGCAGCCGGGGGGCGGCCGGCAGGCAGGGAGAGAAGGGCGAGCAGGGCCAGAAGGGTGACAAAGGGGACCTGGGCACGGCGGGGCCCAAGGGCGAGCCCGGCCCTAAGGGTGGCCGAGGCGCCCCGGGCAGGAAAGGGACCCGCGGGGCCAAGGGCGCCTGCGGAGACATCCCCAAATCCCCGCGCTCGGCCTTCAGCGCGGGGCTGTCCAGGCCTTTCCCTCCTCCCAACGTGCCCATCAGGTTTGACCGCGTGTGGTACAACGAGCGCCGGGACTACGACCCCGCCACGGGCAAGTTCAACTGCAGCGTGCCCGGCGCCTACGTCTTCTCCTACCACGTCACCGTGCGCGGCCGCCCCGCGCGCCTCAGCCTCGTGGCCAGCAGCAGGAGGGTGGCCAAGGCCAGGGACACCCTCTACGGCCAGGACATCGACCAGGCCTCCTTCCTGACCATCCTCAAGCTGAGGGTTGGTGACCAAGTGTGGCTGGAGGTTGGGAAGGATTGGAACGGGCTCTACGCCGGCGCGGAGGACGACAGCGTCTTCACGGGGTTCCTGCTCTACCCTGATGGCTTTGAGGTTCTTCTCTGAGTTCAGGGTGTGAAGATGACCCCGAGGAAAATCTTTTCCCTCTGGGTGCGGTTTGGTGGTGATTTTCGTGATGTTTTAACAAAAAAGAGTTTATCTTCACGAGGTGTGGATTAGTTGGAAGAAGTCACACATCCTTTGTCCGCCGTCCAGACACCAACAGGAGCAGCCTGGAGAGGGCGTTTCCCAGCACAGGTTGTAATTAGAATATTCAAATCATGGAACGAAGCTCCTTTGGACCTTGCATGGTCCAAACTCCCTCTAGGAATCAGTTCTGATCACCGCTGATTTTGATAAAAATGCCAGGATTGATTTATATTGATTTATAGAGCTCAGCCAGATGGGAACATGAGCGGTAGGTTCCTTGAAATCACCTGAAAAGATTTACAGCTCTTTTATCCTTGAATCAGTATTAATTAGTGCTTTAGTCTTGGTCATAAATTACAGAAAAATTTGCCTAAAGGAATATTAGATAAGTGTAAAAAACCCTCCTAGCTCTCGTTCTTAAACAAAAATAAACTTGAAACTTTCAAAAGTAGCTGAGAGATGAATATTTTATTTTACTGGTCCGCTCAGACCCCCAATTTCTGAGCCTCTGATGCTGCAGGATGATCTTTGTGAGAAGGAGGCAGCCAAGAACAGACTTTGGAACTCCCTCGAGGTGTTGTGATGGCTCAGAGGATCTGTGGGAATATTTTAAAAGCCTCACAGAGACCATTTTACCAAAAAAAAAAAAAAAAAAACAAAACACCACAAACCAAACCAAACCTTAATCAAAGCTGTTTCCCACCTTAAAAATACTGAAGTATTAAAAAAAAAAATTCCTAATTTTGAGCTGTTTTTCCTCATTTTTCAAGCCATGCTAGAATGACAATGGATTGATTGAGGATGTGCTGTCTCGTTATGGAGCCCTGCTTAAAAAAAACCCACCAAAATATTTGTTCTCTTTCAGTTCTGTTTTTATTAGCAGGGATTTATATGTTAATTTTTTTTTTTAATAACAACTTTTTCAAGCAGAAATTCTCCATTTCCTGGGTGAAACTTTCTGCTGCATCCAGAACTTCCATCCTTTACTCCTTTTTTAAAGGAAATATCTTATTTCAGCGAGATAAAATTGTGGATGGACTGAAAATGCTCTGGCTTTGTTTTAGTTTAACTTCCTCAGTTTAATCTTTGGTTTTCAGCCTCTAAACCAATCTGGTTTTAGTCTGAGCCTCTCCAGACTTTGCTTCATTTAAAAAGGGGAAAAAATAGGAATAAGTCATCCTAAAACTCAGGTATCTCTGATTTATTTTTTTATTCATGATTTCGGTGTTTGATGTGAGATGGATCATTTGAAAAGAGGTTTTATTTTTATTTTCTTTGTGAAGGAATTGGGGTGTGAGGTCTGTTTGAGCCTCTCTCTGAGGGAGCCACATAAATGTCTGGGAGAGGAGAGAAAGAAAAAGCAGCTCTGGGTGGTTCTTGTCTGTTTTTTTCTGATTAAAGATCAGTGTAAATGTGGCTTTTCTAGGTGACAAAACACTGATTTCCCCCTGACTTGGAAGTAGCCATTTCTGGGGAATTTCTGGTGCACTTTTCTCCCTGCCAGAAGAAACTTTTTTTTTTTGAAACTTTTTTTTTTTTTAAAATGGTTTTGAAACATTTTTTTTTTAGCCCCGAAACTTTTTTTCCCCCTCTGGAGCTGCCTCTTGCCCACCTTTCTCTCTGTACCCTTAAATTTCAGGCTGTGTCTGCTTAATGAAAAATCATTAAGGAAATGCTCATTAAGGAGAGATTCAGTCCCTGGAGTGCTGAGGGCTGGAAAAAACGGTGAGGATCAAATCCAAGCACGCAGGCACTGGGACTTTGTTTGAGGAGATGGGGACTCCAAGGAGAAAACTCCATTTTACAGACCCTCTGTAATGACATCCTCACACTTTTCATTATCCAAGGGAACTTTTATTGCCCCATAACCATTCCTCAAGCTCTAGGATATTCCTAAATATGTGTTTAATGTGCTGCTGCATCAGTTTGGGATTGAAAGGGCACCAGCCCAGCCAATAAAATCACCTGGCTCAGTGTCTTTGGCAGAGTGGAGAAAATACCAGGATAACCCCAGGGTTTTATAGGAGCTAAATTGTTCTTTTTTCACTTTAACTCTGCCCTTTTTGTTTTGATATTCTGCTGGGTAGCACTGGGAACTAAATTGGCTTTAAAGGTGGGAGATTGGGGTTAGGGAGGAAAGCTTTATGAACACCAAGTCCAGTAATTTGGGTTCAAAGCCTTTGTGATGCTGCTGAACAGCTCTTGCTGGATAAAACTTGTCAGAATATTTTCTCTTTAGTGAGGGAAGCAGTTGGGAGCTGTGGAAAGGAAGGATGAAACTACAGGAGACCTTGGGAATAGGAAGAAAGAGAAAAAGCTCCACGTGTTTCCTTCCAAATCCTTCATATGGTTTTTGATAGCAAATAAAAGTTCTTGTTAAATTTGACAGGACCTCTTAAATATTTCTGTATCTCTGTCTTGTAAATCACGCTTTTTGAAAACTGGTGTTAGGAAAATTCGGATAATAGTGAAAATTTCCAGTGTTTTCTCTGGGACCAGTTACAACAGCTGAGGTGTTTTGTTTTCCCCCTCTCATTGTAAATTGGAAGGAGGAAATGTCCCCAGCCTGGGGGTTCCTGGCTCTGCTCTCGTGGGAGAAGGGGATTTTTCCCCAGTCTCCCTGATGCTGAAATAATTGGCTTACGTTTAATTAGTTCTGCTTCTCCTGGCTAATAAACGGGGAGAAGGAATGGATGTTACCTTTTCCCTGTGGCTGCAGGGGAAGGGAGGAGCTGTGAATTCCAGATTTTTGCCATGGCTGGCACAGCTGTAACTGGAGAATAAAGCTGGGATTTCTGCTCCTGCAGCCCCCAGCACAGCACGGGGAGGGGATGAAGTGCTGATGGAGGCAGGCTGGAATATCAGGATCTGTGCTCAGGACACAGAAAACCTCTGCTTTCTGTTGTTCAAACATCTAAAATCCTTGGGAAGCCAAATCGACAGAGTTTAAGAGAAAACTCCAAGGATTTTTTCTTGATGGAGAAAGGCCGTTGGTAGTATTTACTTAAATAAAAACAATACATATTGTGAGTAATATTTTCTTTGAGTCACTGACTACTGAGGATTTGTTTTTTTGAAACAAATTACCAATGATAGCATTAATAATCTTGACTTTCAGCTGGAAATATCTGAAGATAAAACCTTTAAATCTTTGCTGCTTTAATTTGATGATTTTGGGCTGGGCTGTTTCCCAGGCAGAGCCAGCACTGCTGTTTGGATGCCGTGGCTGCCCGGGGAAGAAGGAGCAAAAAGTGGCTCATCCTTAATTTCCAAGGAGTTGGAAGCAGGGCTGGGATCAGTTTGACATCCTTCCACTGCCAAGTGTAATCCAGCTGTCAGGTTGGCTCCTGCAGGGAATTCCTGATTTCTGTGCATCTTGATTTTTCCCAGTTTTCCCTCTGAAGGGTAAATCCCACCAGCTCCTCCTCCCTTCATCCCGGTGTCCTGGTGCTGCTCGCTGGGATTTGCATCCCTGGACCTGGCAGAGGATTACTGGGCAGGTGGGAAGCAGTGGGATCAGGAGATGGCCCTGCTGTGCCCGGGCTGTTCCCGTTCTGTGTTGCCTGGAATGCCCCCCAAAAGTCCCCAAAGAAGGGTGATGAGCTCACCCACGCCATCCTCACCTTGGCAGGGCTGCTCCTTCTGGAATATTTCCAAGGAATTGCTTCAGGAAAGCTGGGTGGTGCATCAGAAATGCTGCTCTGTGAGCTCCCACCCAAAATCATTTTAATATTGAATCCTGAACTGGAATATATCCTATCCTATCCTATCCTATCCTATCCTATCCTATCCTATCCTATCCTATCCTATCCTATCCTATCCTATCCTATCCTATCCTATCCTATCCTATCCTATCCTATCCTATCCTATCCTATCCTATCCTATCCTATCCTATCCTATCCTATCCTATCCTATCCTATCCCATCCCATCCCATCCCATCCCATCCCATCCCATCCCATCCCATCCCATCCCATCCCATCCCATCCCATTATCCCATCCCATCCCATCCCATCCCATCCCATCCCATCCCATCCCATCCCATCCCATCCCATCCCATCCCATTATCCCATCCCATCCCATCCCATCCCATCCCATCCCATCCCATCCCATCCCATCCCATCCCATCCCATCCCATCCCATCCCATTATCCCATCCCATCCCATCCCATCCCACTCAGCAGCCTGTTTTCCTCTGTGACATTTGGTGCCAGGAAATATATAAATATTGGGGAAAACACAAATCTATGGCCCTAGATGTTTGAGAGACGAATCTACTCAGTGTGTTTAAGGTCAGCCTTTGTTTCCTTGTGTTATAAATGCAGCATCACAAAAAAAAAGAAAAGAAAAAGAAAAAAGCATTTAGCAGAGTTGCCTGTGCTCTGTGTGGATCTTTTCTCCTTATATTCACTTTATTTCGCCCCTCTGCAGACTCACAGCCTTTATTTGTCTTAAGGTTTTATTTTAGCTCCATCGCTATCCAGATTTTTCACCTCCCCAGGGCATATCTGTTTGTTTGTATGACTAGCGTGCTTTTCCTGTAGAAATCTGAATTTCTAAGTTGCTGATCCAAGTCTCTCTAATGACAAGTCATTGTCCATCTGTTTGCTCCCTCCTGAGCTGCTGCTGGGAGCTGCAGAGAGGACTGAAGTCTGTGGAGCAGGCTGCAAGTCCGCAAGGACAGCTCATGCTTCCTTTGCTTTGTTTCCCCATGTTCCTGTTGGTGTTCCTGGCTGCTGAGGAAACAATCCCCTTGGTTAGACAGATTTCTTTTCCTTTTTCCTTTTTCCTTTTCCTTTTTCCTTTTTCCTTTTTCCTTTTTTTTTCCTTTTTCCTTTTTCCTTTTTCCTTTCCTTTTTCCTTTTTCCTTTTCCTTTTCCTTTTCCTTTTCCTTTTCCTTTTCCTTTTCCTTTTCCTTTTCCTTTTCCTTTTCCTTCCCCTTTTCTCCCCTTCCCCTTCCCCTTCCCCTTCCCCTTCCCCTTCCCCTTCCCCTTCCCCTTCCCCTTCCCCTTCCCCTTCCCCTTCCCCTTCCCCTTCCCCTTCCCCTTCCCCTTCCCCTTCCCCCTTCCCCCTTCCCCCTTCCCCCTTCCCTTTCCCCTTTTTTCCCCTCTCCACTTTCCACGCCTAGGGAACTTTAAATGGGAGGAAATAAATATTTTCTAAAATCCCACCATCATTAAGACCCAGGTTCCAGCTGGTTTCATCCCACCTTAAACCTGTGTTTGATGGACTTCTCTGCAGTTTTTCCAGGAAAAGCTGTGCAGGAGCACAGGCTGTGGAGGGTGTTTGCAGCAGGAGGTGCTGGCAGGGTGGATCTGCTGCAGAGAACTCGCTCTGCATCCCAGGAGCCAGTTAAAAACCCGTGTTGGATGTGTGGCTGATAAAAGAAGATATTAGAGCTGCAGGGGTGTTATTTATTGCGCAGGGACGGAATGCTGGAGTAGAAAAATCTGTTTGAGCAGCGGTGCAGCCGTGCACACCTCACCTGATGTGCCAGGATTCATTCCTGGGGTGGTTTTTGTGACTCTGCATCCAACTGTGTCCTTGTGGGGCAAGGATTTGGGAGCGGGTGGAGCTACAGGGGCTTCTCTGCCAGAATCTTTCCTTGCGTCCCATGGAGCCAGCGCCACGGGATGCAGGATGGATCTGCTGTTGGACAAGGCTGAGTGTCTGGGATGAAGGTTTTAGGAATTTCAGGGGGAAACACTGGAGCTGGAGAGAGGAGTGCAAATTTTTGGGAGCAGCAGCCCCCGAAGTTGGTGCACAAGGAGGGGAAGGAGCTGATTCCCTTTGGAATCCAGTCCATGGGGAAGCACAAATCCTGCAGCACAGGGAGGAGCCCACAGCAGAGCAGGGGGAGGCTGTGATCCCATGGGGAATTCCTGCTGGATCAGCTCCGTGTGATCCCATGGGGAATTCCTGCTGGATCAGCTCCGTGTGATCCCATGGGGAATTCCTGCTGGATCATCTCTGTGTGATCCCATGGGGAATTCCTGCTGGATCATCTCCATGTGATCCCGTGGGAAGTTTTCCTTGGATCAGCTCTGTGATCCCGTGGGAAGTTTTCCCTGGATGCAACACTCTCCCCCAGGACAGGACACCAGGGATGAGCTGATGGCAGCCCCCATTCCCTGCTCCCTGAGTTGGGAGAGATGCTGAGGCCGGGAAGGGAGGGAAGAAGGGAGGAATGGGTTGAAGTGTTTTTAAGATTTAATTGAATTTCTCATCGCCCAGCTCTGGTGATAAATTAATTTCCCCACATGGATGAGCCCTCCCTGTCCTTCCCAAACCATTCCTGGGATTTCTCTCTGAGCAGGGAAGTGGTGGACCAGCTTTGGAGGCCTCACCACACCTGCTCATCTCTTGCAACTCTAAACTCATTAATTAATTAAATTAAAACCTCCAGACCCATTCACAAAGCGCCGGCTCGGGGGGGACCTGTTGGAATTGTGATGGGATGTGCTCCGGGCGGATTTTGGGGATCCTGCAGGGACAGCAGATGGCAATGTGGTGCTGCGAACCGAAAATCGAGCGGCTCGGGATGGACCATGAAATTCCTTGGAAAATCAAGAGGAGCGCTGCTGTGAGTGAGGCACAGGATTTGGGGCTGTGCTGGGTTTTCCATAGGATGCGATGGATGGATTGGGATCCTGCCCAGGAGTGGCTTTGTCCCCGTCCTCGGGCTCTTTGTGTCCCCTCGGAGCTGGATTTGTGGATTTTGGGGTGGGGGGACATTCCCAGCCTGTCCCTTCCATTTAGGATTTTGTGCCATGGAAAGGCCAAGCTGGGCTGGCTCGTGTTTAATGATGGCTGTCTGTGTTTATTTTGATTTAAATATTATTTTATCTCTGAGGATCCTTGTCCGCTGCGAGGGGTCTGGACGCAGAGAGCACAAACCTCAGCTTGGAAAATGTGAATTATTCCCCAACTTCAATAATCCCAAAAAGTCTATGACCACATGGAGGGGACTCTCTTTCCAGGTTTTAATACAAACCTTGTCAGAAAACCAACCAAAACCTAAAATTACCACATTTTTGGTGCCTCCCCATATAGAAAATTAGAGAAGCAGTAAATACAAGCTTGGCCACCTCCCTGATTTGTGGGACTAATCAATTAATTAGGCAGCCAAATGCTGTTATCTCCACCTGCAATTGATTTTTTGGCTGGAAAATTAGTGGTAGACAATTAGAGGTGTTCCTTAAAAACAACAACAACAAAAAAAAAAGAGTTCACGAGGCTCCCTGGAACCCAAACCTTCAATAAATCCAGCGGGTTTGCAGTGGGAGAGGTTCCTGCTTCCCCTTTAGTGCCTGCAGAAGGAGGAAAATATTTTTTTTTTTCCTGCAGGTGCTGGTGCTTCCCAGGTGCCTCTTTTGCTCTGGAGCAACTTTTTGGATGGAAAATCGGGGAGAAAAACGGGAGATTTGGGAGTCACTTGGAAGAGCAGGGTTGTTGTGGTTACCAAGGGCTCTCAAATCCATTTTTGCACCACTGAGGGGCTCTAACTGGGGTTTCTATTCCATATCCAGGTTATTTCCTTTTTTCGGGTGTAAACTGGATTTTGGAAGCTCTTTTGGACAAATTAATATGCAAGTTATAAATGATAGAATTGTTATCAATGTATAAATTTATGACATTTCCCACATATTTCTATATCTAAATTCCTTCTGTGTCTTTTCCCAGCTGAGAAGCTGCAGGAATAACAAACACTGCGAACACTGTAGATGGGTGAAATCAGGATTTTGGGCTGGATTGTGGCCCCCAAAGAACTCTAAATTGGGGGTTTAACTCCTAATACTACACTCAAGCACAACATAATATTTTATTTAAAATAAAGAATAAAATGAGGAGTTCTCTTCATCCCTCAGGTGGAGTTTTGATAGAATTTAATCCTTGTCTCTCAAAGTTGATTTTAGGGGAGTGCGAGTTGGTGCCACTTAAATCCTTAAAAACTGAATCTTTATTATGAGCTCTGCTCCTTTTCTTTGCCAGAAAATCCAATTTTTGTGCTTTTTAAACGAAGTTTTCTTGTACAGGTGAGAGTTCCCCAAACCTCCATCCCCAATTTATTTGACAAGGAATTACAGGAAATTCTGGAAATCTATAAGGCTTTGCTGATAGATTGGCAACTTGGGTTTATGAAGAATTTGTTTATAAACCCTCCTCCCGTGGCAAAATATGGAAAAAATGTTGAGCTGTGTGAGGGGGAATTGGAATAAAAATATTTGTGGGATCAACCAGAGCAGTGAACCTTTGGAACTGTGCTGTTGAGGGATGGGTTGGGTATTCCAGATCCAGCTGTGGACACAAAAATGCTACAAAAATGTGCAGAAAATCACAATATTCAGGTATTTTAAGCTCCTTGAAGAGAACTCCTCTCGTGTGCAGGCAGGAGGTGGCTGAGGAGGGAATGAGCCAAGAATTCCTCCCGTGCCAAACCTTCTGAACTGGTGGTAAAGCTTGGATTTGGAATCCACGCTTCCAAAATCCGCTGGAAAACGGGACAAGCAGGCTGAGCAATGAGGGGTGAGGAGGGCTGGATTTTTATTTATTTATTTATTTATTTATTTATTTTCCCTGGGAGAATCTGCAGCTTATTAAAGCTCAGCTCTAGGTTTTTATTAGATAATCAATAAATCTAATCAAGTTTTATAGAAAGGGTGGTTTTATTTTATGCTGTCATAAATCCTCCTCATTTTGCCTATCAACATTTACGGGGGATTTGAAAAGGACTTTGAAAAAGAAAACCCCATTCTGTCTCTCACATCCAGTTTCTCAACAGGACTCTTAAATTTCTGCTCATGTCATATTAAAACCAGAATTGAAAAAGTTTATTAAATCTATGCCCCTAAATCGACTCAACACAAGATGGAAACTCATCCTGGTAAACAACTTCAGGCACAAGGTATGGACAGGGATGGATCTCTGCAATAAATTCTGGCAAGTGTTAAAAACCCCAAATACAGGAGTATTAACCCAGCTCTTCACACCTTTGTAGCTGCTCTGGCATTAAACAGCACTGGGATGGTGCCTTTGGAATTTTCCAGGGAAGCTGGAGTTATTTCAGGCAGGAAATGTGAAATCCCTCAGCTGTGGGGATTTCTGGGATGAGTTGTTCACCCCAGCCCTGCTCTGTTTTGGGACCCTGGAGTAGGGTCAGGGGTGGTTTGTGTGGAACACGGAGAGCAAAGGGACGCCCCTGCTTTATTCAGGCTCACAGATATCAACTCCTTGAGCAAAGTGCTTTAGGGACAATGCTCTTTCACAGTGAGACTCAGGGCAGAGCAATTATTCTGGGAAAAAAAAAAAAAAATCAACAATTTTTAAGTAGTGGAATGTGTCAGTGTTTCCTCTGAGAGAAATATTAAATATAAAAATGACCCCAGTGTGTAATTTAATCCGTGGTATCAATGTGCTGTCTCAATCTGTTAATCCTCTTCATTTTTTTACCAAACACTGAGTTGGGTTTGGGCTTGGAATTAGAATGACTCAAAGTAATAGTGGGGAGAGGCAGAGTGGGAGGACCCAGTAGTAAATTTAACTTATTAACTCCCACCAGGTGTAGGGTGGGAGGGGGTATTTTCTCAGGGTATTTTCTCATTCCCACTTCTTTTTTTTACCTTTTTTTCCCCTTAGTTTTTTTTTTTTTAATTTTATTTTTTTATTTTATTTTTAATTTTTCTTCTATTTTTTTATTTTATTTTTCTTTTATCTTCCTTTTATTTTCATTTATTTTTTTTTTCCTGTGTCCTTGTTGCTCCTGGTTTTATCTCCTCATCCAAGCCCTTCTTTCTGCCCTGTGTGCCCGGGAATGTTTTTGGGGATCCCCTGTGATCCTGCCCTGCTCCCTGGCTCTCCATCCTCTGCTCCCACATCCCACTTAGGTGGGGCGACCCCTGGAAATGCTGGAATGTTTTTTTAAAGCCCTTTATTTCAGCGTGGGCTCCGCTCGAAGTGAGCGGTGTGGCCGGTGCTCGAGGGAGAGATGATTTCTGATGTTGTGCAGAAAGTGTCTGTGGCCTGACGTACAAAATCATGGAATCGCTGAGGCTGGAAAAAGCCAGTGGAATCATCAATGCAACCATTCCCCAGCACTGCCCCATGTCCCCAAGCACCACATTCCCAGGGCTCTTAAATCCCTGCAGGGACGGGAACTCCACCCCTGCCCTGCACAGCGGTGCCATCCCTTTCCACGCTGACGTTTTCCCAATATCCCACATTTTTCAGTGCTGATTTAGTTCAAGGGCAGGCTCCGGAAGCTCTGCCAAGGGATTTCAGGTGTCCTTCTGTTGTGCAATTTTCTGTGTCCTGTTTTCCCAACCCTCGGAGTTTGCAAACACCTCGGATTCAACGACCGCTGCATATTTTAATTTATTTTTCTGCTGTAATTTATTTGTGGCCAAGAAGACACGGCTGGGTTATTAATATCCTCCTAATTGCTCCGTTTTCCGGGAGTAACTTGCCTTTTGTGGCCGAGCAGAAGGTGACAGTGACAGCCGGGCTGTGACCTGGAATGATGCAACTGCTTTGATCCCGACCTTCAAACCAGGACAGCAGCCCTTTATTCATATTAACACTTCTTCTTGCTAAAGCAAGTCTAATTTTAGAAGAAATTGTACTTATTCCTAAGTTTTGATGATGCATTTTTATGGCACAAGGGTCTGGAAAGGTCTTGGCTCTGGAGCTGATGAATTACAGGGAGCAGGACTTTGGGGTCACCCCTGAGGTCAGGAGGGGGCTGCGCTTTGGTGTTTTGGCCTTTTGGAGGCAAAACCCACGGAACGTCCTCATAAAATCTCCATTATTTGCAGTCTAAATATGAAACAAGTCAACATTCAGCAGGGGAAGACAAAACAACAGGAACCCAGTGAATGGGGACCTTCAGTTCTTGCGTCCCCTCTGCGCTTGATGCCCAACCTCAAACAAAAACCACTTAAAACTGAGTGGATTTTGCCTTTTTTTTCCCCCCCTCCACCCCAATTTCCCACCTTTTCCTATTCCCCCCTCAGTTTTTGCCATGTACACATTGCTTTCCACACTATTTCTGGCCAGCAGGAGTTCCTGATACTGGTGATACTTTCAAAAGATCCTGGATTTTAGAGCAACTTTGAAAGCAATTTCCTTTAAATTCTCCTGAAAATTTGTACCCCTATAATTTCTTTCAACATAAATCATAAAAAACCACAGATCTGCATGGTCTTGTGGTAATCACGCTCTGCTCTTAACTTTTGAGTTTTCTTGGTGGATTTGGATTGGGGTTTGTTTTTGGGCCAAAGGTGCACTGTTACTATGTTAATTTAGATACCCTGGTGGAGGTTTTTAATTGGGTTTTGAATTTATTTGATTTATACAATTAAATGGTGACACTGAGAGGAGGCTTGAGCCTGTTTTATCTCCCATTCCAAGTGGAATTAACCTGTTATTCCGTTTTCCTTGGCCACTTGTCTGCTCAAAGCCAAGGAATGGGGGAAGTTCTGCTTCCCCTTGACTCGGTAACAAAACTCCTGCTGGAATTAGACCCAGATTGCAGCAAAGCAATTAAGAAGGTGCCTGATGAGCCCTTGGCTCATTTGCAGGTTGGGGAAAGGGGCTGCTCCAGTTGGAGAGGCTCAGAAGGAGTCAGGGAGTGGGAATGAGGATATTCCTTGTGTCTGTGCTGGGCTGTGGGTGCAGAGCTTGGCCCTGGATCCGATCTGTGGGATCAAACCTGGTGTTTTGTGTCTCATCTCCCCCCTCACCTGGGTTTTGGGGGGCTGAGGTTCATAGGACAGACTGGACACTTGTTTTTATTGATTTTTCCACTGGAGATCAACACCAAAACTGGCAGGTTTTGGTTCCCACCAGTTTAAGGGTGGTCTGAAGTTGTTCCTTTGGAGGGATAAAAGCTGGGTAATCCTCTGCAGGATAAAAACTGGGCATCCTTTGGGGGATAAAAGCTGGGAATTCCACTGGAGGATAAAATCTGGTCAGTCCTCTGGGGAATAAAAGCTAGGCAATCCTTTGGGGGATAAAAGCTGGGAATTCCACTGGGGGATAAAATCTGGTCAATCCTCTGGGGAATAAAAGCTAGGCAATCCTTTGGGGGATAAAAGCTGGGAATTCCACTGGCGGATAAAATCTGGGAATCCTTTGGGGGATAAAAGCTGGGAATCCTTTTAGGGGATAAAATTTGGCCTTCTTTGGGGAATAAAACCTTGGCAATCTTTTGGGGGGGATAATAGCTGGGCATCCTTTGGGGGGAAAAACCCCTTGGCAATCCTCTGGGATAAAATCTGGGCACCTTGCTGGATATCCTGCAGCTCCTGCCGTGGGAATGCTCTGGGTTAGGACCTGGGGTCATCTGGGCACCTCAGGCATTTTGTGTCTGCTCAGCCCTGGCTGTAGGAACCTGAACTCCCTTTGGATTGGGGGTTCTGGCAGCCCCAAGTCCAGCACTGTTCCTTTATTTCCCTCCTGGTTTGGAGGCCAGGCTGGAGCAATTCAGGTCTGATTTAAAGGGCTTGGAGCTGCAAGGCTGGACTTGTTAATCCTGGAATATTTTCCAACCTGAGTGGTTCTTTGTCAAGGAATTCTCGGTCCTAAAGCAGGAAAGTTCCAGGTTTCCTTCATACCCTTCCTCAGCTTTTTGTCCAAGAATTTCTGCTGGTCCCTTGCCAAGCAGGAGGTAGGAAAAAGCGAAACTAGACTGCAAACTCTGTTTTTGTCAACTTTCCCCTTGCAAAAAGGAGCCAAGAATCCTGGAAACCCAAGTCCTCCAGGATCCAGGTGTGATCTGACCCCTCTGGTCTCCACCAATTCCCCTTTTTCTTGTTTCATATCCTGGGAAATGCCGTAGCTCGGGTGCCTGTCTCTAAGCAGATGCAATAACCTAATCCTGCTTTGCCTTTCCAAGAAATAATTGAGAATTGCTTGAGGATGTCTCTCTGGTTTATGTGGGCTGAAATGTAATAAATTTAGCTTGAAAAAGTGGTGGCGATGCCCTTACTGAGTATTTCAGAACAGCTGCGAGAGAGGAAAATGTAGAGGGCCCCACTTTCCAGAGTGATGTTTTTTAATCCTTTATCTTTAATTTGTGCCAGCTGTTGTGGAATAATCTTGTTATCCATAACAACCTGCCTGGGCAGGATGACATTCCCTCATTTTTGTTTCTCTAACTCATCCCCATCCTCGTCTGTGCCCCTGGATGTGGAGAGATGACAGGCAGAACGGGGAATATTTTTAGTTATCCTTTAGTAAAAGCCATGAATTCCCAGTAAATGGAGCTCGAGTGTCAGGGAGAGTCATTTCAATTACACTCATGACAAAAATAATACTTCAGAACACGCCGAGAGCTGGGAGGAGTAATTGTGCTTTTCTTATTTATGTGGCAACTAATAATGGGAAGGAGATTTTTTTCTCTCATAACATGGTTTAGTCTCATGAAACAGTGATTTGCTTCATTTTTACTGTGGAGAGTGGTTCCGGCTGCTGCTCTGAGATGGGAACGAGGGATTTGTATTTTTTTTTTTTTCTGGGGTTTTTTTATTTATTTTGCTTCCCCAACCACTTGAACTCAGGGATGGGGCTTTAATTCCCGCCACGTTTCCCAATATCGTGTTCAGAAAGATGCTCTTTGGCGGAAAACGGATCATTTACAGCAAGAATTACTAAAAAAATGGAATAAAAACTGCTTCAGAGCCACGTTCTGAGGGGTCTGGGGGCTGTCTGGAGGCAGGGATTGAATTTCTTGCCCTGGAGAGCCTGGCGCTGCTCCCTGCTGTTGCTGCCTTCATCCCAGCAGATAAAAGGGGAAGAGAATTCTCTTTCAAACTTCTAATTTTCATGGCCAGAATAGAGTGAAAATTCTGCTGAACTCCAAGTTTTTCTGGCTCTGTTGGGAATTTTCCTGCTGCTCATCACTGGGGATCAGCTGGGAGCTGGGAGCGCCTCGCGCATGAAAATCCTGTCGCGATGTTTGAGGCTTCACCAAAACTTTCATGGGGCAGAGATTGGTTTTCTCTTTCCTTTTTTTTAATGTTGGCGCTGAAAAGATGAATTCTGTGAGAAGCTCTGAGATTTATTCGTGGTGCTCCAGGTGAAAAAAAAAAAAAACAAAAAATAAATTAACATTAAATAAACTTCCTTTGTGTCTCAGGTGTAATTTGTCAGTGGCTCCTGCTGGAGAACTTGCCCAATGAGGAATAAATAAAAAAATAAATAAAACAAAAAGGCAGATTTTTTTTAAAATTGTAAATTGTTCTAATTGAACCCAGAACACCTAGCTGTGAACGCCATAAATTCTTTATACAAATTTATAATATAAAATGCTTTATATGAATTTATATAAAAATGTATATAAATATTTTTATATAATTTTATAGAAATTGTTCTAATTGAACCCAGAACACCTGGCTGTGATCCCCATAAATTCTTTATGTAAATTTACAATATAAAATGCTATCTATACATGTATATAAAATAGAAATATTTTTATATAAATTTATAGAAATTGTTCTAATTGAACCCAGAACACCTGGCTGTGACCCTGATAAATTCTTTATGTAAATTTATAATATAAAATGCTTTGTATAAATGTATATAAAATAGAAATGTTTTTATACAAATTTATAGAAATTGTTCTAATTGAACCCAGAACACCTGGCTGTGATCCCCATAAATTCTTTATATAAATTTATAATATAAAATGTTTTGTATAAATGTATATAAAATAGAAATATTTTATATAAATTTATAGAAATTGTTCTAATTGAACCCAGAACACCTGGCTGTGATCCCCATAAATTCTTTATATAAATTTATAATATAAAATGCTTTGTATAAATGTATATAAAATAGAAATATTTTATATAAATTTATAGAAATTGTTCTAATTGAACCCAGAACACCTGGCTGTGACCCTGATAAATTCTTTATATAAATTTATAATATAAAATGCTTTGTATAAATGTATATAAAATAGAAATATTTTATATAAATTTATAGAAATTGTTCTAATTGAACCCAGAACACCTGGCTGTGACCCTGATAAATTCTTTATATAAATTGCCCTGTGAGGCTGCTGAGTGCCTGGCTCAAGCTGCCCAGTAAAGCTGAGAAACTGCAACAGCAGAGCCCGTTTTATTTGATATTAATTGAGATTTGGGAATATTTTCGGAATGCATTGTGGCACAGACCTCCTGTGTAAACCACCAAGATGTTGTGTGAATTATTTTGGATTTTTTTTAAGCAATCAGTTCTTCCCACCCGGCCAAATCAGCCCCTCCCTCCCTTGCCCAGCGGCTTTTACAGAAATTAAATCACAAACCCAAGAGCCGTAAATGCATTTTTTGCCAAAAAAAAAAAAAATTGTCTGGATCTGATCTCTCCTCACCTGCCCTTGCCCCAGGTTACCCAAACAACGATTTGTCCCATTTTTCTGTCTCTTATCCCAATATTTTCTTTGCCAGCTCCCCCGACCCAGCGCTGCCGTGAAAAATTCCAAAACTCCCTTTTTTTGGGATCCTTTGAATCTTTACTTTCCTCAAACTCATTTTCACACCATTCCAGCTTTTGCTGCAAAATCACTTCCCCAGCTCCTGAGGCTTAAAAGAGCCGCAGAGCTTGGCTTTTACGTCTTGCTGGGTGCTTCAGAAATGATTTCCATTTAGGTGCTTAAATGAATGTATTTTCAGGAAAACACTGGGTTTTCATGGCTGAATAAAACCTAATTCTGCCTGACGAAAACACGGCTTAAACAAGAGCTGATGCCACTGCATTAAGAAGCAGCAATTAGAATTAGTGAGCAGAAAATTCTATTTCTGGAAAGATTTCTTGCCCAGAGGGTCATGGATGTTTTTATTTATCTGTTTGTTCCTTTTCACTTGCAAAATGTCTCCAAGTGGCTACAGACAGGGGTTGAATTTTATTAAAAGCAGGAGCTGAATGCTCTGGCTGGAGTTGGCCAAGTTTGGAGTAACTTAATTGCTGAAAATGCACATTTTTCCACAGGAAAACCCTCAGTGGATAAGCTCTGCCACAGTTTGGCCCTTTTTTATTTATTTATTTATTTATTTATTTATTTATTTATTTATTTATTTATTTATTTATTTATTTTTAACCAAGGTCTGGAATTAATTTATTTTTGTCTCCATGGCCGTTTTGATGTCTCAGATTTTTCTCTCCCAGGTGCTGCATTTTTCCAAGACGAAAAGGAGTTGCACAAAGTTCTTCTTTGAGGTTTCCCTCTGCCAGCTTTCTCTGGCATTTAATTCTTTTTTAATGCTGTTTTATGCTTGATTTCTCTCAGGTCTCCTTCCCCTTTCTCCTTTCTTCCCCCTGACACTGTAACGTTTTCCCTTCAATATTTTTGGAGATCAAAGATTTCTCTCCCATCTTTCTTCTCCCTGCCTTGAAAACAAGGATTTCAATTAATGTGGAGGCAGCTGGGAAGGGGAAAAAAAAATAAAAAATAAAAAATAAACGAGTCAAGAGCACTCAGGAGTTTAATTTGGGCATCTCTGAGTTTTTCCCCCACTTAATTTCTTGTTACATTTCTGCGTCTGGTTGAATTTTCATGGAAATCTTTGGGAATTCCAAGCAGGCCAGAGGGGAAAAAAAAAAAAAAAGAGTTTAGAGAGGTCTCATTTTCTTGGGTGCAGTTTTTTGGGGAGGAAATGAATAATTAATAACTCTGGGGATGCTGCTCCATGGCCCAGGGCATCCCTTGGGATCATTTAGGGGGAAGCAGGGAATTCTTGATCCTTAGTGTTGATTTTTTGAAGAATCATTGATTATTCTTCAGAACCAGCTGCTCAGCTGAGCTCCTTCCAATTCAGATTTGGATTTTCTCCCTCTTAATTGTTGGATTTTCTCTGGAAAATCCCCAGAGCTGGAACTTCTGGGCTTTTTCTTTGGTTGTTTCTTTTCTCCACCCAGGAGCTGCTGAAATACCAGGAGGCAAAATAAGGATGGGTGTGGGTGATTTTTCTGGATTATCAGAGGATTTTGAGGAAATCCTCCATTTCTGAGGAAGCAGCAGCTCTCCACAAGCAGCATTTTTAATTTATTTATTTTTTTTTTTTGTCCTCTGAAAAAAATATTTGGTAGCTGAATTCCTTGGGAATATTTTTTCCCCCTGCCATCGGCGAAAAAAAAAAAATTAAAATTTTTTTTTTTTTCTGCTCCCGTTTGGGCAGGAGGATTTGGGGCAGCACGTTTTGGGTATTTGTGCCCAAAATTCCCTTGTCTGGATGATTAATAAAGATATTAATGAGAATATAGAGAGTGATATATCAGGGAAAAAATGCTGAGGTTAAGGACAACTGTTCAGGCTGCTGCAAAACCCCAGGTGAGACTTGAACGCCGTTGTGGGAACTGTTTTATTATGGGGAAAAATGATCTAAAAAGGACAATCTTGGCTAGCCCTGGTACTTTGCATTAAGAGACACTCGGACTCGAAATAAATCAAAAATCCCATCTTAAGCATGGCATCACCCAAAAATTTATGTGAATTTGCATAGACCTGAATAGATACTAAATACCCAATGATTATTTTCAGAATTCAGTCGTAACAACTGCTTGTTACATCCATAAAAGAATTAGTTATAAAAATTAAATCAGACGTTAAAGAACATTTTGGGTTTTTTTCCTTGTTTCCAGCTCGTTCTCCTTAATAAGCTGAGGTGAATCAGCCTGTTCAGAATTTGCTTAATGCCAAAAATAGGTTTCAGGAATAGGACAATACCTGAGCACACATTTAGGGTATTTGCATTGGCCTTCAAAGGAAGCTGAGGTTGCAAAAAAAAACCCCAAAAACAAACAAAAAAAAAACCACCCCAAAAAAGCAAAAGACAAAAAACTAAAAACGCCCTAACCAAACCAAAAAACCCAAACAGCCAACAAAGAAACCAAACAAAAAAAAAAACCCAAAAGACTAAAACAAACAAAAAAATCCCCAGAAGAGAAACAAAAAACCCCCAAAAAACAACAAAGAAACAAACAAAAAAACCCCCAAAGACAAAAACAAACAAAAAAATTCCCAAAGAGCAGCAACAAACCAAAAAAACCCCAAAAACAAAAAAAAAAACCCCAAAAGACAAAAAAAACCCAAAAAAACCCCAAAAGACAAAAACAAACAAAAAAATCCCAAAAAGAGAAACAAACAAAAAAACTCCAAAAACCAACAACAAAAAACCCAAAAAATCCCTAAAAGACAAAAACAAACAAAAAAATTCCCAAAACCAGAAACAAACAAAAAATCCCCCCAAAAACAAAAACAACCCAAAAGACAAAAACAAACAAAAAAAAAATCCCAAAAGAAAAACAAACCAAAAAACCCCCCAAAACAACAAAGAAACCAAAAAAAAAAAGCAAAAAAACCCCAAAAAGAGAAACAAACCAAAAAAACCCCAAAAAACAACAAAGAAACCAAACAAAATCCCCCCAAAAGACAAAAACAAACAACAAAATTCCCAAACAACCCAAAAAACAAAAAAAACCCCAAAAGACAAAAACAAGCAAAAAATCCACAAAAGAGAAACAAACCAAAAAACCCCCAAAAACAACAAAAAAACAAACAAAAAAATCCCCCAAAGACAAAACCAAGCAAGAAACCCCCAAAACCAGAAAAAAACAAAAAAAAAACCCCAAAAAGCCAAATAAGAAACCCCAAAAAACCGCTAAAAAACAAAAACATGCAATACTAACCAACAAACAAAAAGCCCCCCAAAACCAAGAAAAACAAACGTAAATAAAATTTAAAAAACAACCTCTGGCAAAAAAAAAAAACAAACAAACAAAAAAATAAAACTAAAAAATAAAACAAAAAACAAACAAACAAAAAAACCCAAACAAAACCAAACAACAACAAAAAAGACACAGGAAAAAAAATATTCATCTTTTCCTGGAATTAAATGCTGCGGAATTCAAAATCGATGAATTTCCGTCCCCAAATTCCGTGTGCTCAGCTAAGGAAAGGGAAAAAAAAAAAAAAAATCCCAAAATCAACGTGAATTTTGTGTCGCCGGACGCACAAAAAATTAAAAAAAAATAATCAGGAAGGTCCTCAGGCCCTCCTTGGGTTGGTGCCCGGAAAGTTTTTGGGGTGATTTTGGGTGAGGAACGTGAGCGAGGTTTGGATGGAAAACGTCCAAAAATTAATTTCTCGTCGTTCAGGGTTCGAAAGCGCCGCGGGAATTTCAGACGTTTTCGTTCGTTCACCCTAAAAATGGATTTTTTTATTATTTTTTTTTAATTTAATAGCATCAAAACCAGGACTACCGAAAGCTTGAGGTGCTTTTTTTTTTTTTTCTGTGGGGTTAGAATTATTTTTTTTGTTGTTGTTGTTGTTGTTGTTTCAATCTGATTCATGGATAGGTTATTGATATTTCCAGTATATATATATATATTTTTTTTTTTTTCCTTAAAAAATTTCACCTTCTCCTCTGTCCTCTTCCCAGCAACATTTTTTTTTTGGTTTTTTTTTTGGGGGTGGGACACATTTCCATCCGGTTTTTCCTGCGCAAATTCCCGATGTGGAAAAGAATCCATTTTTTGCAGTTAAATTTTATTTAATTTGGGCAGGGGTGATGTGCTCTGTAACCGGAAAGTTCTCCAAGGCCAGATCGTTTTCTTGTCAACAGTAATTATTTATTTTATTTTTATTATTATTATTTTTTAATGAAGTACTGGCTTCTAAAAGATCTGAAATGCTTTATAAAAATACTTCATGATCCTCTTAATATCTCCTACACGTCCTTTTCTTCTTTGGCTTTGTCATTGGGGATGAATTCACTCAAAAATTTGAAATTTCTCTGGTTTTTAACTTTTATGGCTGGTTTGGCTTTGCTTCAGCTCCTTCCTATGGGTTAATTTTGGAAATCTTCCCACCTCCTGGAACTGATTAAAGGCATCACTCTGATTTTTAAATTTATTTTATTTATTTATTTATTTATTTATTTTTTAATTTCCTGATCCAACCTAATGCTCCATAAGACTCGGGGTTTAAATTATTTAAAGTATGCTGGAGCTTTCTACACTGCGTCAGTGCGAGTCGTAACCAAGATAGATTTTAAAATATATTTTCCATGAGGCAATAAAATAACCTCATAATTCTGTTTGTCAGGCTTGAATCGTGTGAATAAATATGGCAGGAAGTGGATATATGGTCTTAATACTTTCAATTTTTGGATACTGTTGTGTATTTATTTTTTTTTTCTGTGCGTATTTAAGCTGATGAAGAGCAGGAATTAAATAAATTCTTTATTAATTATGAAGTAGTTTGATTTAAAGATCATCTTGCTCAGCCCCCTTACAACGAGTAGGGATTTTGAAAGAACCCAAACAACCTGACCTTAATCAAGGCTGTAATAAATGAATTAATTAAAGTTTTTAGTGCTTGATTGGCAGGGCAGGACTTGGGGGGGGGTCACAGCCCCTGATAAATTTGAAATTTAACACCAGAGCTCTGCTGAATCCCGGGAGTTTTGGAGACAGTGGCTGTGTGCTCAATACCATAAAAAAATAAAATTAAATTATTCTTTTTCAACCTCTATTTTCTTTCCCTAACCCCGTTTCTGTTTGTTTTGGATTCGTGTCTGGAACAGGAATCCTGTGGCTCTGTCCATGTGCAGAAAGGAGAAAGCAGCGAGTGAAAGAGTTTGCTCTCTGGTCAGGGAAATAAAGAGAAATAAAAAGATAAATAAAAACATATCAGGGTTTCCAGCAGCTGCTGCTGCAGCTGAGTCAATGTGAGGAGTGAAATAAAAAATGGGATTTTTACCCGATTTTAGTGGTTGAAACAATATTTACAAAAAAATAATCTGCTTTTTATCTTCATGCTTATAGTAATTCTGCTTTTTTTGACCTTGTTTAGAAAGAAAAAAAAAACCAAAACCAAAAACCATTAAAAATGTAAACCAATGAGGTAAAAACACTTCTAAAATCCTAATTAAATACCTGACCCATGCACAACAAATCCTTTGCTGGGGGAAAATCCATGCCAGAAGATGCTGCACTCCTGGAACTGCAGGATTGGGCTTTGCCATAGTAATAATAATAATAATAATAATAATAATAATAATAATAATAATAATAATAGCAATAATAATAATAATAATAGCAATAATAATAATAATAATAATAATAATCGTAATAATAGTAATAGTAATAGTAGTAATAGTTGTAGTGGTAGTAGTAATAAATATAATGGTAATGATAATAGTAATAGTAGTAGTAGTAATAATAATAATAATAATAATAATGATAATAGCAACAACATTATTAGTAGTAGTGGTAGTAGTAATAAATATAATAATAATAGTAATAATAATAGTAATAGGAATAGTTGTAGTGGTAGTAGTAATAAATATAATAGTAATAATAGTAATAGTAATAGTAATAGTAATAGTAATAGTAATAATAAATATAATAGTAATAATAGGAATAGTAATAGTATTAATAATAGTAATAGTAATAGTAATAGCAATAGCAATAGTAATAGTAATAGTGGTAGTAGTAATAAATATAACAGTAATAATAGTAATAATAGCAATAGTAATAGTGGTAGTAGTAATAAATATAATAGTAATAATAGTAATAATAGTAATAATAAATATAATAGTAATAATAGCAATAGCAATAGTATTAATAATAGTAATAGTAATAGTAATAGTAATAGTAATAGTAATAGTAATAGTAATAGTGGTAGTAGTAATACATATAATAGTAATAATAGTAATAATAGTAATAGTAATAGTGGTAGTAGTAATAAATATAATAGTAATAATGATATTACTACTACTACTACTAATAATAATAGTAATAGCAGTAGTGGTAGTAATAAATATACTAATACTAATACTGATACTAATACTGATACTGATACTGCTGCTGCTACTACTACTACTACTACAACGACTACTTTTATACCGGTATTATTTGATAATTATTTATATGTAAATTATTTTATATTACTACATAAAAGTACCGATTTCTTCCCCTGTTTAATACTGAAGAGAGCCTTTCCCTGCACCCGTAGGGATGCTATTACTCAATCCACGCGTGCTGCCTCATTTTCCCCAGTGCGGAATTAAGAGAAACAAATCTCCAGGCTTCAATTTATCCAACTTTTGGAGTTCTGCTTTTGGAATTCTGCTTTCATTTAAACACAACAGAACCTCCCCCCTCCCCCCCAACCTTTTAGCTGCACACGCAAATTCCAGCCCAGAATATTTGAATTTTTCCCCCAGCTGTGCAGGAAGGGTTGGAACAAGAGAGCAGGGATTTATTTTGGGATAGATTGGATATAGATTAATTTTATTTTTATTTATTTATTTATTTTTTTCTTTTTTTCAATGGGATGCAGCCTGTGCTGGCAAAACCAGGCGTGGGGTTGATGAGAAAGCAGGAATTGTCATTCCAGAAGGAAGAGGCTGAAGGAAAAGGGAAGTAAATATGAAAATGGGAGTTTTAAAATGAGAAATAAAAGACAAGAATGAGCAATTAAAGGGAGAGAACAGTGGGGGTGTGCTCAGTTAATCCTGGAATAAAAGATTTTGTTTCATTCCTTCCTGCTCTGTTTTAGTGGGAAGAGCTGGAAGGGAAGGAGGAAAATGAATTAATCCTGAAATCATCACTCTGGGAGGGATTCGTGCCAGCAGTCCCAAAAAAAAAAAAAAAAAATCAGCTTTGGATCATTTCTTTTCATGTTATTTTGATGTAGAAAGGGGCAATCAACAACAAGAGTCTGGGCTGGGATGGTTGATCTGGGACAGGGAGAAATGTTATAAAACCACTGCCATTATATTTATATTGAAATACATAATATTTCTATATACGTATATAATAATTATAAATAGTTATAAATTGAGAATATTTATAAATACATAATATTTATATTGACTTTCTACAGCACAAACTCTAGAAATGCTTCATTTTTTAAATAAAAAAAAAGTGGAATATGAAAAACTGCTGCAGCAAGGCAGACGGGACTGAGTTTCTTCATGCAGAAAAGGCAATTTTTAAATCACATAACTCAATTTTCATGCACTTTTCATCTGTTTAACTCCAATTAGCTAATTGTTTTCTTGCCACTCTATCTAGAGCTCTTTATTATAATTTTTTTCTCTGTGGATTCTAGTGGGATAGAAGTTATTAATTGTTATTAATTACAGGTGCAATTTAATTTTCCCGACAAGAACAGGATGTTGTGTTAATTTTTTCATTCCTCTGATTCTTTCTAATGGGAACTTACAGGCTTAGCTGGTAATTCACAGCAAAGCCTGGTTTTTATTTTTGTTTTATAATATCTTTACTTGGATTCAAGGAAAAAAAAAAATCTCTCAATGATCAGAAATTTAATTTTAGAGAAGCTGAGGTTTCTCAAAAACCAAAGCTGCTGTTTGGGGAGAGCTCTGGGAAATTCCCAATTTCCCACCTGGAGTTTTTGTGAAAAATTATCTCACCCATCATGGGAGAAATCAAATTTCTTCCAAAGAGAGGCGACACCCATGACCTGTGAAGTGCAATTCAGAAAACGAGTGACTTTTAGAAGAAAAAAGTGATTTTCCAGATAATTAATTTTAAAAAATAAAATAATAAACCTCCCCTTAGAGATAATAATTGCTGGAAAAATGGGCTGTGTATATTTATTTTACAGATAAGGTTTCCTGCTTGTTTATTGGGCACCAAGACTCAATTATTCGATGCAAAAAATTGAATTTCAGAATTGAATTTTAGTGTTTAGTCTTTGCAATAATCTCTTGAATTATTCTGATCAATCACCCATTTCCTTTTTCTCTAAAATTACCTTATGGTTATTAAAAAAAACCAAAAAAACCAAAAAAACCAAAAAAAACCTTTGGTGATCTCAGCTATTCCCTTCTATTAAAAGCAGTTTGTCACTTTTCTGGATTCCACAGGAATTTCTCACTTTTTTTTTTTTTTAAGGTGGAGGTGCTAAAATCTTTTGGAGAACTCGGAGCATTTGGAATTTTCCTTCAAGTGTTGCCTCGGTGCAAAGACCTTTTCCATTATTTCAGGGAATAGCCAGAGACAGGAAAAGCTCGGCTGAAATAATTTGCTTGGTTTTAGAGAATTATTTGGAACAAAACCTGATTCTCCTGAAATTTTCTTGAGGAATTTAGAGATCTTTTCCAGTCTTAATGATTCCCTAATTCTGTCAGTGTGACTCAATTAATTTTACAAGGGTCCTGCTGCGTTTTGAGTTTTACACTGTAAAATTTATATTTTTTATTTATTCATTCATATAGGTCATAAATGGTGGTGGTTTGTAGGATTTTAAGTGAATATTCCATTGGAATAATTTAAGGAAATATCCCATTTGATTATTATTGAAATTCAGTGCTAAAATCTGAGCATTTTGTCTCTAGCAAAGTCTTGTCCAAGTTTGCTCTTCCTCTTGGAGACCAACCTCTTAAAAGCTACTTATATAATATTATAATATTTATATATTAATTATAATATTAATATAATAACAGGACATTTTTCTTTTGTGCAGGAACTCTTTCTGAAGAGTTTAATTAAATTTAGATGCAGAAAGATTTTTGTCTCATTTTCTTTTTGAGGGCAAGGTGGGAAATAAAAATCTCATATACTCCCAAAAATTCTCCAACACTGGGTAAAAATTGATTAATTTCTGTTTGCCATCCTCAGACCCTCTGAACTGGTGTGAGATCCCAGTTAGAACCAGTCAGGAGAAAGTGCTGGGGGTGGAAATCTCCTTTCTGCAAGAAATTAAGCAAAATAAAGCTTAACAATGTTTTGGAATTGGGGTTTTGGTGTATTCAGAAGAAAATGGTGAACATCACATTTAAGATGGGATTTTTCATTCTTTTAAAGACTTATTTTTCTTTTTTCTTTTTTCCTTTTCCTTTTCCTTTTCCTTTTCCTTTTCCTTTTCCTTTTCCTTTTCCTTTTCCTTTTCCTTTTCCTTTTCCTTCCTTTCCCTTTCCCTTTCCCTTTCCCTTTCCCTTTCCCTTTCCCTTTCCCTTTCCCTTTCCCTTTCCCTTTCCCTTTCCCTTTCCCTTTCCCTTTCCCTTTCCCTTTCCCTTTCTTTTTCCTTTCCATTTATTCTCAGGAAAAAAATATATTTTAATGAAAGTCCAAATGTTGCCAAACCTTGACAACTTTTCCAAGCAGAAACCTGTCTTTGCCTCTGCAGAGAAAGGAGAAATAAAACTCCTGAAATCTTAGGAGAAAAAAAAAAATCTACTTCCAGAATTTTGCACTTTTTCCTTGCAGTGATTTTTTTTCCCAGCCATCAGTTCCTGCCTGCTCCGTGATAAAACGAAGACCACGATGACAAATCCCAAGGTTCAGCCCAAATAAATCAGTTCATCTGCACCGTGGAATGGGGAGATCTCTCCCTGCTGGAGGACGGCAGGCACTGATCAGAAATAAACCTGGAAAAATGAATTTTCTCATTTTCCTGGCCTCCTCCATGCCCCAGGCTTGGACACTTCCATTTGGATTGAGGGCTGACTCTCATTCCAGTCGAATTCCGTGATGATTTTCCCTCTTCCTGAATTAATTTTTAGGCATCATCCGTCCCTGCTTGCCTAGGAAATATTTAGGAAGGAGAAATGAAGGATATTTTATTGCTGCACGGTGTGGGACTGTGTGGAAACTTGCTCTAAGAGTTGGATTCCTCCAAAAACCTCTGGGAAGGAAAGGCCACGCAATCCTCTCCCTGCACCGGGGGAAATGCAAATTTAAATTTGTTGCAACATAAACCCACTTTCATTCCTACAGGTTTGGTTCCAAATAAATACATAAAACACTCTTCTTTTCCCTTCACTCAGGGAGCAGCACTGTGATGCCCTCACTAATTTTCCAATAAATACGAGTCCAAGGTGCTTCTTCAACTTGGAAATAATTCCCTTGGAAAAATAAATAACGTTTTCTAGTGCTAACAGCAGAGATGCGCTGGGTAATCCATTCCTTTGTTATTTTGTCTCAAATTTTATAGGCTGGAGATGAAGATGAATTAATTTTTGTTAAAAGATGACCTTTGGAATAGGCTTCCTGCTGAGAGTTTTAATTATTGGAGCAGGTATTCACAGCTTGAGACCCAGGAAAGATTGATTTTCTTGGAGTGTCTCAAAGAGAGTGGGAAAAATTAATCCGTGCTGTTGCCTCAGTGAAGTCTCAGCCACTTCTGGGAAAGAAAATCCTGGAAATATCCATTTGGGAATGCCTATTTTGCCTAGGGGACTCTGCTGGAAAATACCTCATAATCATATTTTAGTAGTGGGAATTTTGTTGTAGGAATGTTGTTGATTTTTTTTTTTTTGTTGGTCTTTTTGTTTAAAAATGCTTTTAATTTCTTTAAATAGAATGGATTTAGTAGGTTTAGACTGGATATGGGGGTGGAATTCCTGGCTGGGAGGGTGGGGATGCCCTGGCACGGGGTGCCCAGAGAAGCTGTGGCTTCTCCATCCCTGGAAGTGTCCAAGGCCAGGCTGGATTGGGATTGGAGCAGCCTGGGACAGTGGAATGGGTGATTAAGATCCCTTTATTTGATTAAAAAAACCCAATAACTGGGAAATGTGTTCCTTTATCAAAAATCTGGAGGCTTTAGACCACCCTCAGAGCTAAAACACCCAAGAAATAAAAATATAAATGTGTCAGTGTCGTGTTCCTCCCCACCCCCCCCCCCCCGACCCCCCCCAGCCAATTTTTCCCTCTGGATGGTGTAAATCAGGAATTTCCACCCTGCTCCCTTTCCCCCCAGTGATCCCTTCCCTGGATCTGGGCACGGCAGATCCCTCCTGGCAAAGCCAATTTACTCTCCCAGAATGAATCCTGGAGCAAGGCTCCCGAGGAGCCAATTATTAGTTAAAAGAGGGATAATTGGATTTATTAGGAGAACTCTGCAGGGGCTCAGGAGCAGACAATGGGCTGAGGGCAATTGTCAGTGGAGTTCCCAGGGATTGCTGCTGGACCAACGTTATTTCATATTTTCCTTAATGAGTTTGGCACCAGAAGTCAAAATGTGCAAATGGGAAGTTTGCTGATGCCATAGAGCTGGGAGGCAGCGGCGACACGGAGGAGGATGGGATTAATTAGGTAGGATTAGATGACCTCCAAGCCTAGAATAATAGATGGGATTAATTAGGTAGGATTAGATGACCTCCAAACCTAGAATAATAGATGGGATTAATTAGGTAGGATTAGATGACCTCCAAGCCTAGAATAATAGAATTAGGGGGAAATTGAGTAGTGCAAGCCCGGGGTCGTGTCCTGAAGAATAATGAGCCGAATTCCATCAGGAGGAGCAGGACCTCGGGGGCTTTTCCTGGATCACAGGAAGCTTCTGCCCCCTTAAAGGGATGCAGTGTGGTGAGAGGGGCTGGCGAGTTCCCGACCCAAATCTGGGATTGTGGCTACCTGAGCTCAGGGAAAAGCCAGCTGGGGCTGGAAAAGCTTCTGGGGGTGGCAGGGCTGGTTCCCCTGGAGCCTGGAGCAGCTCTGCTGGTTGAGCTGGGAAAAATGAGTGTGGAGAAGGGAGGTGGCTGCTCTCCATGAATATATTGGGGGATTAAGAAGGAGGGTGTAATAAATGTGATTGGTGCTAACTAAATTGTAACTATATTGGTGAAATTTTACTGGTGTTAATAGAGAACAATTGTTGCAAAGCAAAGAAAGGAAATAGGAAAAAGCAGATGGACTCCCTCAGATGTTCTGTGGCAGTAGTAGAAGGATGTAGGTTTGATAAGCCGCATCTAGAAATAAAAATTTTGACCTTGGGCTGGGCCAAACTGGGATGACTCCAGGAATGGAAGTTGGAATTACACAACACCAAGCACAGTGCTCCTGCACTGCCTGCCAGGTCACAGAGCGGACAGTGATGAAGACAAAGAGCCTTCGTCAGAAATAAGACCCTGAAAAGGACGAGAGAGCCCTAAATACTACTAGGGCATGTTCAGCACACTGTAGTGACGTAGATTTTAGGAATGGAAACTAGGAGGGGTTTTCCAGAAAGTTCTGCATTAATATGTATTGGCACAGAACATAAAATTGTGATTTTTGGTTTGATTGTTTGATATGTGAGGAAGGGCAGGGGTGGGGCCCTCCCGCTTGCTTTTGCTTATGCTTTATACAAACCTTAATTATACTAAATTACTCACTGCCAAATTTTATATACTCCTAAATACTTGCATTTAATATATTTGATTGTATTCATTTACATACAATTGTTACTACTAAAAAAAAAAAAATTGCGGCTAATTTTATTCTTGTTTGGTAAATTGGACAGATAGAACAACGTTTATAACAAGGGGAAGCTGCTCAGAGATGTTTTTGTGGGCTGGAGGAAGGGGTGGAAGCCAGGTTGGAATGAATTAAGGCTGGAAATTAATGGAATCACAGGGTGCTGGTATCCATCTGCATTCAGTGTTTTCCTTGGAAACAATTTCCAGCTGTGATAATTGATAAAATATTCGTGTTAATCATAAAAGTATTGGGGTTTGTATAAATTAAAATACTAAGGTCTGAAGTGAAGCATGGACATTAGATAGAGAAAAATATATATGATTAAATCATTCTGTTTAAATCCCCCTGTCATGAGTATTGTGCTTTCTAAGTAAATTGTATTTGATACCAGTTTGTAAAATGAGGTTTTCCCACAGCCTGAAAGATTTTGCCAAATCAGATTTCCTGCCTTTGTGTAATCAATTGTAACTATGAGCTAAAACCAAATTCCCACTTCTGCTGTTCTTTACCTACCAAATCCAGATTGTTCCTTGACAAACTGTCCAGAGATTTCACACAGCGGTCCCACAGATGGTTTGTTTTTTGTTTTTTTTTTGAGCACCACTGCTTACCTGGCAGAATTATGACCAAAAAAAAAAAAACCAATTATTGATGACTACGAGGAAAACCATCCTATAAAAAGGAGCTGCAAACCAAGGTTGGTGGAGCGTGGAGTGACCCCTCACGTTCCCCAGCGCTGTTTGCTCCATCTGTATCAGATAAAACAATCTGAACTTGGCTAAATATCGAAACTTCTTGTTCCTCATTTATAAGACAAGCAGTTTGATTTGCTGCTGGTGCCCGCAGACATCCAACACCAGTGTGGGGAGAGCCCAGGGCTGAATTTTGAACATCCAGAGCCTCGTGTGTCCCTTGAAGAGACCAAATTCACATGGAACAACCTTTGGAGTGTTGGAATTCCCGATCGATGCTTGGCTGGCACCTGTGGGGCGCAGATTTATTTTAGAACTTTAAAAATAGATGACTTGCTGTAAACTTCTCATTTTCAGGTGCACAGGTAGGGGAGGTGGGTGGGGAAGGTTCATCTTGAGGGCAGTGTCGGTCTAGGGAGGAGATTTTGTGGTTAGAGGTCAAAAAAAAAAAAAAAAGCAAAAACCAACCAAAACCAACCAAACCAGCATCCATTTCCAGAGGAAAAACCTCAAATCTTGGCATTTTCCCAAAGAAAGCCACTCCCAACCCTGTTTTGCTGGAGTGCTTTAAAATGATTAGCTGATTATTTCAGTGTAATTGCATCCCAAGCTCAGCACTTTCCAGAAGGAATTTGGGCTCTGAGCAGGTATTATTTGCTTTATGTAATTGTAGAGCTTTGGTTGCCGTGGCAACGGGACAGGTTTTGGTTTTTTTTTTAAATTTGGAAACTAATTTGTTTTCTGTCACTTTGCTCTTTGCTGTTAAGGAGACAAGCTGTTTGCTATTAAATAAAACTTAAAAAGAAGGAGAGATTAAACGTGGATAAAAATATAATGTAGAAAATATCGTGCTGCATTCACTTGGAGACGAAGGAGAAAGCACTGGAAAGACCAGGAGGGAAATTTCTGAATTTCTTGGGAATTAAGAAATTAATTTCTTAGGAATTAAGGGCAAGTTTTTGTGCCACTGAAGGGGATATTTTGTGTGTGAATGGGAATAAATCTGATGGGGCTGCTGCAAAGGATAGGAGGCCTGGAATCCCAAATTCCTAAATTTATAATGCCATTTTTTGTTCTCTGCAGCAGTGGGGTCACTTGGCCTCTTCAATTTTTGGCTAAAATAGTGACAATATGAGAATGATTTAAGGAAGTTGAGGAGTTAAGCACCTGGAAAATCTCAAAATAAGTTTTCCCCCCCTCTTCCCAACAACTGAGAGATTCCCTGGTGTTTGTCTAACCTGTCCTAAAATCTCTCCTGATGGAGATCCTGGAATATTCTGTTCCTCTGAGC
Organism: Cinclus cinclus; assembly: GCF_963662255.1. Taxonomy (NCBI): domain Eukaryota; kingdom Metazoa; phylum Chordata; class Aves; order Passeriformes; family Cinclidae; genus Cinclus; species Cinclus cinclus. The sequence continues at coordinate 2,168,653 of NC_085055.1, forward strand.
AGCTCTACTCAAATACAGGAAAGAAACAAAAAAAGAAATCCCACTTCCTGGTTAAATCTCCTGTACCTCTCTTTAAACCCTGGAATGGCTTTGGAAAGATGATGGAATTGCAACAACACGCAGCCCTGAGGTTAAAATCAAATTTTTAATTTGGGGCCTTTGCTACATTCTGGGTGAGCTTTTTTCAGCGAAATCTTCCCGATGTTCCTCCTCACTTGGCCATTCCAATGATCCCTTGAATGTGAAAAACACCGAGCCTGGACGGAAAACACTGGAAGTGCTCTGGGAAACACGATTTGCAGGGCTAATTTCTGTCTGTAATGCACAACCTGACAGCATTTCTGCAGTGCTGGGCTCCAGCTTTATGCCCGCTCAGTTTCCTTATCAGCTCCATGCCAGAGATTATCACACAATTCCCTTTTCCACTGCTCAGTTTACTCCAGCTGCCAGTGGCTCCTGTCCCTTCCTTAAAACACGGGGCCATTCCAATTTCCAGGAATGTTTACAGTCTCCTCCTAATTTGGAGCAGGTGTTTGAGCCTCTCTCCTCTGCTGGGCAGCAGAAGGTTCATATATTTTTCATTACAGATGGAGATAAATCCTGGTGCTTGGGATGACCATCTGTCAATGGGTTTGTTCTGCTGGAGTATAAATAAAATGTTTTGGGGTTTGTTTTGATTGATGGGGTTGTGAACCTGGTGTTGATGAGGCATCCCGCTTCCCACACGGACTTTTATGGTTGGTCATTACCAACCTGCTTCATTCCTCCATGGGATTTTTTTTTGTATTGGGATAATTCTGGTAAAATTCAGGTTGTGGGAGCGTGAGCCAAAAAGTTCCTGGGGTTTAATGTCCCTGTTTAAAAGTGACGGAGCTCTCCTGCGATTCAGGATCGCTCTCGTGGGACGTGACCCGGAATTTCTGAGACAATAAATAAATAAATAATAATAAAACCTTGGAAGAGGATGTCCAGGGATGTGATGGAATCACTGTCCTTGGAAGAGTTAGAGGAATGTGCAGATGTGACACTCGGGGATGTGGTTTGGGGGTGGCTTTGGCAGTGCTGGAAATGTTTGCATTGATGATTTTGGAGACTTTTCCAACCTTAGTCATTCTGTGATAACTGTGGGGCTTGGAAAGGGTTTTTGGTCCTGCTGGAATTTTTGTGCTTTCCCAGGGACAACATTAAATATTCTGTCTGAGCTCATTATCCCACTCCGCATCTCATTCCCTTCCCTGGAGAGAACAAAATTCCCAGACTCATCTGTGCAGCTCATGGCATCCCCCATGGTGGCCTCTCTGCTGCTTTTTTGAGTAATCCTTTGGTTTTTTTCCTGCATCTTCGTCACTTTTCAGGACTATTTTCAGGGCAGGGCATGGATTCTGCACTGGGCAGGATTGAAGATGTGGGATTTGGTTGTGAAACCAAACGTCTGTGGGACCTTCATTATGGGCTCCCTCTGGAAAAAAAAAAAAAAAGAAAAAAGAGAAAAAGAGAAAAGGGCTCTTGATGGAAATCAGGGAGGTTCAGAGATGGTGCCATTGGCCAGCAGAGCTGAGATTCTGTAGGGACTCTGAAATCCGAGGGATTTTGGCACAGTTTGCTCTGTTTTTGAACTTGTTGAATAATGGAGTGTCATTAACGTGCCTGAGTGCACTGACACAGCTGCAGCTTTTGTGTCTCCAGGAGGGAGCAGATCTTCCATCCCTGCCTGAAGAAATCTCATGGGAAATTTTCCAATAGATCATTAATAGCAGAGCCTAAATATCCATCCCACCCCAAGAACGAGCACTCCGAGGTCTGCTAATTTGTTCTGGCAATTAATTTGATACGAGAGCACTTCCAAACGAGCAGGTGGGTGAAGGCTGTGGCAGCCTCCAGCTACTTTCTGCCCTCATCCCACCCAAAATGATCCATGAAAACCTGCTGGAGAAGGGCTTGGATCCTGCAGGATGGATCCTGGTGAGCCGGAACAAAACCTTTCCCATGGCCATGCATTTGAGGGGATCCTTGGAACTCTTCTCTGTAGTTTGGGGGTAGAGAAAGCTCTTCCCTAAATCCTGCATCATCACAGAGACTCTCCTGCCTTTCCATGGTTTATATATGGACTATTGCTTAGCTTTGGAATTATAGCTGGTGCTGATGGCTCCTTTATCTCAGAAAAAATATTAAAAAATAGCACTGAGAAAGGGAAGAGAAAGGAGTGGTTTGGTTTTCGGGGAATATCACCCTCCTTGCACCAGGGCGTGACCAGTGAAGGGTCTGGCCATCCTTTTTTTGTTTTGTTTGGTTTGGTTTTTGTTTTGTTTTTCAAGAACAGGAGAAAATGTTCTTTAAATATAATTTAAGAGATTTTTCGGAGCTCATTTTACAGTTCAGTCCAAAGCAAGATTTGGGAAATGTGTGCTGGAATGAAGGGATCTGGAGCACTTTGATTTAAGAATCTCAGCTGCAGGAGGGAAGAAAACTCATCTCATCCAAGTCCTTGATGTCATTAACTCAGGGACTCAGGAACTGGAGTTTGGCTCTTTATTCCCCAGCATGTCTAATTCTGGTCCTGTGGAAATAAAATAATTATTATTAGTTCCCATAATTCCAGTGTATTTCAGTCAGATGAAAAAGAACAAGCGACGTTTTTGACCGGTTTGACTGATAGATGCTAGGAAATAAAATATAACTTCAGCAAGGAAAGGATAAAAATAAATAATAGGGTTGCTCTTCCTCATGGATTTCTGGGGTAGTCCAGAATAAATAATTTGGAGAAGTTTGGCACAGGAAATCTCAAGACCAGACATCTTTTTGTATGGTTTTACTGCAAGATAAAAAAAATAATTTGTTAATTAAGCTTTTTTCTTTTTTTTGCATTTTTTGGTGAGATGGTCACTACTGCTCTAAAAATTTAAATATAATGATTCCTACAAGAGACACTCTTGAGGCATTCAGAGCCAGGAGAAAGTTGTCTGAGGGATTTTCTTAAATGTGGTTTCTTACTCAAAGAAGATTTTGTTCTATTTTCTTCTCTCCAAGTGCAGGACCTGCTTAGGGGACTTAAAAACTTGAATTTTTTGACACATTCAGCCCTTTCCTTCCCTTGACATGGTACCATCATCACCAATGAAGTAGAAGGTCTTCAGATCCTTCAATGTGAAATAAATGTGAAATAAATCTGCACTTTCTGCTGATTTTCTATCCGAGGGTGACAATGCCCTGCCTGCTTTTGCTTCCTGCTGTGCTCAGAATTTGTGCATTTTGCAAGAACTGACAGAGTTATCTCAGCCTGCAGCTGAGAGCATCTCGTTAATATTAAGCTCTAATTTGGAAGGGTGTTCCAAAAAAAAAAATAATCAGACTTTACAAAAAAAGAGGGATAATGGACGGAACTGAGTTCTGCAAAGGGAGGAAATTTGGTGGGAATTAAGTAGAACACCTCAGAGGAATGGAGTATTTCACCTCTTCCACTGTGATCTCTCTGTTGAAATCTGTAATTATTTGAGTGCTTTTAAACTTTTTTTCTTTAGGGTTTTATTCTCTATCTAGACACAGCAGAAAATAAGAAACTAGCTCCCTGTGACCAGAGGGGCAGCTGGAGATAAATTACACGTGCAGTTAAAAATTGAAACAGGATCTGTGTCTCCTCCGTGCCCCCTTGAACAGAAACATGGATTAGGTGGCAGAATTTTGGGAATTCACATCTCCACCACTTTGCCTGACTTTGCACCTTAGCTGTGCAGCTCTGGAGAAGAGCAACGCCCTCCTGGTGTTGCCCAGTCCCACTGGAATTTGTTCTTCCATGTTCTGGCTGATTTCAGGGGAGCACGAGGAGCAGGTTCCTACTGCCAGGATGGAAGGAGGGGCTGCAGAGCAGCTCGGAAATGTAGGAGCAGGGCTGGAAATCTTGGATCTGGCACTCCTGGGTCGTTCCTTTGTGCTGTGTTAATTGGGATGTTCACCTCTGAGGCAGGAGCTCTGCAACTGTGGGGCTGGAGCATGTCCAGGAAAGGGAATGGAACTGGGAAAGGGTTTGGGGAATTGTTGAGGGAGATGGGAAAGGGTTTGGAGAATTCCTGAGGGAGCTGGGAAAGGGTTTGGAGAATTCCTGAGGGAGATGGGAAGGGGTTTGGAGAATTCCTGGGAGAGCTGGGAAAGGGTTTGGGGAATTCCTGTGGGGAAAGGGGCTCAGCCTGGAGAAAAGAGGAATCATGGGGTCCTTGTGGCTCTGCACAACTCCCTGACAGGAGGGGACAGCCGGGGGGATTTGGGATCTTATCCCAGGGAACAGGGACAGGAGCAGAGGGAACGGCCTCAGGACAGATTGGACACCAGCAGGAATTTCCCCATGGAAAGGGTGGTCAGGGATTGGAACTGCCCAGGGAGGTTTGGGGTCCCCACCCCTGGAGGTGTCCAAGGAATTCCTGGATGTGGAACTCAGGGCTCTGGGATAAGGTGGGGATCAGGCACAGCTTGGACTCTGCTCCTTGAGGGTTTTTCCAACCTCCGTGATCCCAGAACTGTTCCCCCAGCTGAGCATTGCCTGCCCTCCCTCACCCCAGGGTCCTGCCCACCCTGTCCCAGTGCTGTGCCAGTATTATTTATAATTTATCATATACAACATTATTTATAATTTACCATACACAACGTTATTTATAATTTACTGCAACAGCAGATGGAAAATGTCCTTGCTGAGGTGTTAAGGTGAACCAGCAGCAGGACAAACCCTTCCCACTGTGCAGGGAGCATCCCCAACAGGGAAGTCAGGGCTCAGCCTGGCCTCTCCCAGGTCAATCCATGTTTTCCTGCTGCAGGAGCAGCCCAGCTCTGTAATAAACAGAGCTCCAGTGATTTGGAACGTCCCACCTTACTTAAGCCTTCATATCTTGTTTTCCTTAGCATTTCCTTAACCTTCAAAGAGGAATGGATTAACTTTTTAAGTAGGAATTTGCCGGCAACTATCAGGACTTGCATTTACCACTCAGGAAAAAAAACCAAAAAACTTGTCAGGAGAATAACTTTAGAAGAGGAGGGAATGATTCCTTGCTTAATTATACATTTAAAGATGGTAAATTTATTCCTGCAGATTATTTCAAAGGAATTATTCCGTCACCCTTAGGGAGCACTGTGAAACAGGGAATGCTCGGGCTCCTCTGCGGGAACAGAATCCTCCTGCCCTGGGTTACGGGTGAGAGTTTGAACGGGGATTGGACAGGAGAACTGGGAATGGGTGAGGAGCAAAGGATCACATCAGCTCTTAATCATCACAGTGCTCTTCAACCTCACCTGCAGTGGGTTTGCTGCTCCTGTGCTTATCTCACACCAATTAACACAGGTTTTTCTCCCAATTTAAGATTTGTGTGACAGCAGAAGCCCCCAGAGTTCCACCATCTGTCGTGGGGGAGAGCAGAGTGGGAATAAAACACCCGCCGGGTGAAGTTTAGGAATGATCCCAATGATATTTGTGACCTGGCAGTAAATCACAGCTGTTTTGTGCACCTGGACGTTCTCCTCTTGTGCTGGTGTCTTGGAATTGGGAAAATTTGGGATGTTTCCAACAACTTCATGGCCGATGTGGGCTTCTCCCTGCAGGGTCTTGTTCAGCTCTGCTGCCCTTTTCTGGGAAAACCCAGCTACCCCCATCCTGGAGTGAACTTTGGCTTTTATGTCTTGTGTCCAATAGCTCCATCTGCACCATTACATCTCTCCAATAAAATTTAGTATTATCGATTTGCATCAATTCTTTGGGGGGGGAAGTAGCCCTAGAATTGAGTGGTGAGCAGGAATTCCTGCAATAAGAAGTGGAATTATCAATTTTAGGAGAAAAGATTTTGATTAAATTCCATGGGGGGAAGTGGCCTGGATCTGATCTCCTGAATTTATGGATTGGTGGCAGAGAAGTTGGTTGAGGGCAGGATGGAGGTGCCTTTTTCTCCCTGGTTTTTTTTTTTTCCCTCTGGTGGTGAGAAATCCCTTCACAATTCTCTGCTCTGTTAATCCCCTCAATTTTGAGGTGTTTTTTAATGTTTAATCTGGAATCTCTTTGTGTCCTTGGCTGGATGTTCCCATAGGAGACAGCTCTGAGATTGCCATCAAGATATGAGACGATAAAACAGCCAAATTTTAAGTGCATTCATCCAGAAGACAAATTTTTCAGGGTCACCAGCAAAAAAAAAAAAAAAAAAAAAAAAAGTTATTTGATGTTGATTTTGAGTTTTAGGAAGCCAAGTGGAATCTGGGTTAGGCATTTTGTGTAGGAATGTTCTTATGCCACGTATTCCAGAAAATGTGGCATATATAAAAATAATAAAGTGATTTTTTTCTGTGTAATAAAATATTTCTGCCATCTTTAAGCCTGGTTCCCAGGGGTAAAAGTATGGAAATTGTTCTCCAATAATAAGTTTGCCATTTTCTTTTATCTGCGGGATGACAACACTGAGTAATCACAGAACATTATTTACAAAATTGAACCGACAGCAGTGCCTGCAATTCAAAGAATTAATATATCCACACACTCAAAAAAAACTCAAAAAAAACCAAAAACCCCAAACAAATTAGAAAGAATTCATTTGCTTGACAGCCAAAAAAAATTAATAATAAAATGGAAAAAAACAAAAAAAAAGCAAGTTTGGAGTTATTTGGCTGGGAATAATTTGAGATAGGAAGAGAGAATGTGGGGGGAGGAAGAGGAAAGGATAAAACCAGTATTTTAAATTAAATCACAGCTTAAATCGGTGTGTTCCTACAGGATGAACTGCATGAGGTTACGGGTGTGTGGTTTTTTAATTCTCTGCAGTGGCTCCCTGACAATCCTTTCCATCATCTCTTAGTTTTAGCAGAAGGTGTTTGGTGAGGGGTTTTTCCTCTGTGTGAGATCTGGAAATTTGTGTTTTACATTTTTGTTGTTCCCTGGCAGAGGGAAAGAGGGAGCAGGAAGGGATGAGCAGCACCCCTGGAACTCTGAGAAGGTTTTGGGTTCCTCCCCGTTCTGAGGGGAACAATTAGAAATTGGGTAATTTGGTAAAGCTTTATGTTATAAAATGTGTTTATTTCTGTGTGTTTTGGTGAGGAGTGTGAATTGTGACCACTGTGAGAAGTCGGGACACTGCACACCCTGAGGTTTTAGTGAGTTTTTCTCTGTGTGGCTGATTTTTACATCACCTTCCACCTAATAAATGCAGATATCTGGAATTTTACTCAGGTTTGGTAAGGGAGGCATTAGCATTTCTCTGCATGACCAAAAGCACACGCATGCACTGATCCCCACCTCGATTATTGCTCCCAGTCTTCCAGGACTGGGAATTTTATTTCATGCAGTTAAAAATCACACTTTGTGTGTGCCAACATCAGCCACATCCTCCAGAGGATCTTGATGAGGAATTGCTTTAGAACGTTGCTTGAAAACTTGGGAATATCTTGCAATCCGAATCTTATTTCTCATCTCTTTTATTTTGTAATCTTTTTCACCTTTTGGTGTACTGAAAACTGGCATAACTCAACATTTTCCTCAAGTTTTTTTACCGACCACGATGAAGATTTCAAATGTCACCAGACCTAAAGGTAGAATTATTTCACTCTTGACTATTTTGGTGTTGGCATCCAACAATTCAGTGAGTAGGACTAAAATCCTGCCAGCTCCTCTTTAGGAAAGCCTGGGAGTGTTGCAGTCTGAGGTTAACTGGAGTAAGCTTTTCTCTCTTTCCTGATTTTAATCAATGCCTCAGGGCATTGCACTCGGTTCAACCAAGCAGCAGACAAAACGCAATGCACTGCTAACCTCCAAAAGTCTGTGCACAAAGTTTCTTCATAAAATATGCATGCAGAACACAGAGCTGTAATGATAATGATCCTCTCTAGGTTATTCCGTTAAAAATTCAGCATTTTAGGGTCTGTAGGCTTTGATTTTGAGTTTTTTGGGTTTTTTTTGTAAGGAGTTCCAAGGATTTTCCTTTTGTATTTGTTTATTTTTAATGAACTTTCCATTAGCATATGAAAGTCATATTAACATCTACTGTGCTGAGCACTTACTTTAGGTTTGTTTCCACTGCTGGGATTTATTTAGCTGGGAAAAATGTGTAATAAAGGCCTGCAGATGGCATTCTTGGTCAGCCTTTAAAGCCAGTCCTGGCTGCACAAGCAGCCTCCCTTTTCCTGCTGATGGGGCAGATAAATGGGAATTTGGGATGCTGCTTTCCCCCGTGCATGTGCTGGCTGGAATCCACTTGGGGCCCTGGCGTTTCTGCAGAGCCTGAGGATGATAAGAAGTGCAGGGAGCTCTCGTGATAACTCCTGAAATCATTTCTGCTGCTGCCTGTGTCTGACTCTGACATAATCTGGAGTTAAATATGAATAAGTGCTCCCTGCTAAAGCCTGGGGAACTGAGCAGGGGTGCTGCTCCAGTTCCTCTATTATTTTATTTTATTTTATTTTATTTTATTTTATTTTATTTTATTTTATTTTATTTTATTTTATTTCTGGGTTTTTTTTGTTTGTTTGTTTCTTTTTCCTGGAGACTACTTTATTTTTCACGTAGCAGAAAGGTTATTTGTAGGAATATAAGGCTGTTTTCTGTTTGCACTCACACATTTCCAGCACAAGTGAGGATGGGAAAACCCTTCCAAAAGGAGGTGCAAGGGAACTGGGATTGCAGCAACCAGAGTAATTTTGGTTGGAAAAGTCCAGCCTTTGACCAAATACCACAATTCCCACCAGACCATATCCCAAAGTACCCCTGTGAGAGCTAATTCCACAAAAGTTTTCCAAAAATGCTCGTTCCAAACAATTTTCCCAAAAATTCTCAATCTATGGACCGTGCTTTGTGGGACTGTTACTTAGGGAGGGATTAAGGGAACAAACTGGGAAGCCAATGGTTTTCCCAAACATTTGAAACTCCTTTCTGGTAAAAAAAAAAAAAAGAAGATCTTTTAGCCTGACACTTGCCATAGTTCAACAGCTCCCAGGAAACATCCCTGTCATGTTTATTTTCCAGTGATGATAACATGGACCTCGTTCCTCTTCCTACACCTCTCAGATAAGTAGATTCAGCTTTGTAGCAAAAATCAAATTCCCAATTGTCCATAAATTGATTTCTGTGCAGTAGGATCTATTTGTGTGTGCATTTTTGGGGACTGGCTCCTAATTCCCTTAAATATCCTGTTTGCAGGGCTCTGTCCTACTCTTTGAGCCACTTTTCCTGTGCAGTTTCTGTTTCTCAAATCCAAGAAAACCCTTTTTATCAAACCTGTGTCTTTTTTACTTTTTACAGGAAAGAACTGGGAGCTAATTGTCAACCAGGATCTTACGTCTGGATAAAGAGTTAAAAATCACATCAGTAAACACATCCTTGGCCTGGACACAGCAAATGGGACCAGGGATTGAATTATGGAATTCTGGAATGATTTGGGTTGGAAGGGGTCTTAAATCCCATCCCATTCCACCCCTGCCATGGGGACACCTCCCTGGACTCTGTCCCAGGCTGCTCCAATCCCAATGTCCAGCCTGGCCTGGGACACTCCCAGTGATCCAGGGCCAGCCACAGCTGCTCTGGGAATTCTGTGCCAGGGCCTGCCCACCCTCAGGGAGGAATTCTTTCCCGATATTCCATCCATCCCTGCCCTTTGTCCATGTGAAGCCATTCCCTGTGTCCCTGTCCCTCCAGCCCTCGTGAATTCTCTCTCTCCCTCTTTCCTGTAACCCCTTCAGGAGAGTCACAATTAGGTCACCCCAAATTTTCTCATCTCCAGGCTGGTTTATGGTGCACCAGGAGATGATGCAGAGGTTCTGCTCCCCACATCCCAGCCTTGCCTTTTCCTGGAGGTTTCCTTTACGAGGAGCCTCTGAAAGTGTACTTTTCATATAAAACACTCAAAATTCTGGCTGGGCCAGCTGGTGCCAGGTCGACAGCAAACCCCATGTGTGGAAATAAAAAACCCCTTAAAACAACTGCAGAGGGAACCCTGAGCAGGAGACGAGAGACAAGAAATGTTCCTTTATTAGCTGAAATCATGGGCAGAGTGAAATGTCCTTAATGGACAGACACAGCAGGACAAGATTGGGTGAGGATGAGCTAGAGTTTGATTAATTTTATGGGATATGATTGACTTTGTTTGAGGGTTTATTTCGTGGCTTCTCTTCAGGAGCCCCTGTTTTAATTGTCAGATGAGCTGAGCAGCAGTGGCGAGGTGGTTGTGCAAGGTCACCGTGGGCCATGCTGGAAGGGAAAAAGAGGAAAAGCCACAAAATAGAACCAGTTTTAATCTTAGGCTGTGTCTGGCTAGAGATCTGGAACCGAATCTCCAGGAGGAGAAGGCAGGGTGAGGCTGGGGCCCTAAATCCCATCCAATTCCACCCCTGCCATGGCAGGGACACCTTCCACTGTCCCAGGCTGCTCCAAGCCCTGTCCAGCCTGGCCTTGGACACTTCCAGGGATCCAGGGGCAGCCACAGCTGCTCTGGACATCCTATTCCAGGGCCTGCCCACCCTCACAGCAAATTCATATAAACACAGGGACATGAATTTTCTGCTTTTAGCTTATTCTGTGGATGTCTCATCAGGTTTATAGAAGAACGTGGCTTCTGTGCTCTTGGTGCTGTGTGTCCTGAGAAAATGATGGAGCTGGGGTGAAGGTGGAGTTTTCTGTTCAAACGTGATGATTTTGGGAGGCCAAGGGAAAGATATTTTTCTGGGTGTAGAAGGCTTTGGAGGGCAGGCCAAGCCCTGGATGGCTGAGCAGCCCTGCCTGGCACCACTCCATCCTCAGGGATGTACTGCTGCACTCCCCTAAGAGGGAAGGAGAGGATAAGAGAGAAAAAAAAAAAATCTATCCCGAATTTATCTTGATTACATCCATTTTCCTAAAGGAGTGTATTTTTTAACCAGCCCTGGAAGATTAAGCTGATTTTCCCACTTTTTTTTTTTTCAGTGTTTTCTGTCTTGTGATCTGCATTCTGGGAATATCAGAGCCACACAGCCGAGATCACAAGATGGAATGTTTGGAATATCAGGGCAGGAATGATAATGCAATGCCTTTTTACTTTTTATTTTCATCTTGGATCCAGCTGTGTGTCACATTAAAGAGGGACTCCTGTGCTCTAATAACTGTCCTTCCCAAGGTTACAGACCACTGCTGGAAGACAAAGAGAGGCAAAATTGTTTAACTAGAGGAAAGAAGTTTCACTTTCCTTGTGCTTGTTTTCCACGTAATCCTGTCACTGGTTTATCAGGGACAAAATATATTCTGAACACATGCTGGAATAAACAGCACGCAGAGCTCAGCTCTGATGGATGCTCAATATGGAGCTGTCGGAGCTGGATGAGTTTACACTTCCATTTTTTTTTTTTTTTTTTTTTGGCTCTTTAAATGCAAAGACCAAGAGTCAGGGACATCGTGGAGACTTGTGACACTCAGTGGCAGACACTGAATTAAAAAAAAAAAAAAAAAAACAGCAAAAATATGTTGTTTTCATTCATACAGTGACTTCTGCAGTCATTTCTTACCTCTGGCAGATTTAATATTCTGGGCAGATAAATTGTAATAAATATTCTGATAGTTAATAATAATTTTGGGGCAAAAGCCACGTTCAGCTCATATTGAATCTTATCAAATGATTCTTGTTGACTCAGTGGCAGCACTGAGACCTCAGTAACTGCTCAGATTAATCCAATCAGATTATTAATTCTTTGGAGAACGATGATTTAATTTTTTTATCAGCCCTGATTGAGTAAAAGCTCCTTGTGGGGTGAGGAGAAAGGAGCTGGGAGTCTTTGGAGCTGGTGTTCTGTGGAGCTGGGTGGGTTTTGAGGTCCCTTCCATCCCAGAGCAATCTGGGATTCAGAGCTGCCTTTGTCCTGGAGTTCTGAGAGTTCTCATCCTGCTGGGACAGAGCCTTGTGAACTCCCTGCTGCTGTGGCTGAATCATTTTGGGAGAACGACAACTTTTCAGGCAGCTGTTCCAGTCCTGGGGGATTTCTGAGGTCCGTGGAGGGAAAGAGGGTGGCTCCAGAAGGAGAAATCCATTAAGGAGAGAACGCTGGGCTGTGCTGGGTAATGGAAGCGCAGTGAAATGTTGTCTGTGCTGATGTGGGGTTTGTGCAGCTACAGGGAATCCCCTGGAGCCATGCCCGTGCTTCAGGAAGGTGTGGAACCCACTTTTCCAGCTGTTAACACGGGTGTAGGGATTCCTGCGAGCAGCTCCTTGTAGAGGAGACAATCCCTCTGCAGATAATCCTGTGAGGACCCCCTGGCATTGTCTTTGAGATAGGAAAAACTACTTGCTTAGAATGACTCATGCTAGAAAAAATGTAAGCTCTTCTTCTTATCTTTTTAGAGCATTATTGGTTAGGTTTGATTCTTTATAATTAGTTGTCCCAAACAGAGAAACATAATGCAGTTGGCCAAAATGTGTTTTCCATTGGTTTACTTGTGATCCCCCCAAACCCTATAAAATTACATGTGTGATCCCCCATCCTTGGATTTGTGGCCTGACCCCTTCAGGGACAATAATAAAGCCTGTGGAAAAAGTCTGAGCTGCTCTCCCGGTCTCTTTACGCCAGCTGGAAACTGCAGGTTTCTGTGAGAAACCATGAAGCTGAGTGCCTGAAAGGCCAGCAGCACTCACAAACCTGGCAGCTTTCCCCTGCCCAACAACAGCAGGGCAAGGGGGGACAAGAAAATGTTATGGTTCCTGGCTGTGCAAACAGCACATTCCACACAGGGGAACATTCCTCCTCACACTGGACACACTTTAAACTCAGTCCGGGTTACTACTCTGAGCTCTACGGTATACGAAATAGAAAATAATATCCTAAACAAACCTGGTGTGCCACATGCTAAAGGAACAGTTTAATGGAAGCCCTTGGTAAGGAATTAGGGGCTGTATTAAATGAAGTTTAAATAAAACATGAGCTAGAAAGAGTGTGTGGAAATTCTGGAGAAACACCTGTGGGATGCTGACCAGCCAACACATTTCAGAGTAGCTGTGCCAGGAGTTTTATGCCCCAGACAGTGTTGGAGATATAAAACCCCATCAAGGAAGAAAAAAAGAAGATGAATTTTAAAAAGTCTGGGTACTAAGTCTCATATTATTATCAACTTAATTGTATACTAAAAGGAAGGAGCAAATTCGGGTCAAAACTTACAGCCATCATTTAAGCTGATAGGAACATAAAAGCTTTAAAGAGCACTGGGATCAGAAGAACAAAGCTGATAAATGAATTTCTGGGTTATTTCTCAGCTTTGAAACCTTCCTGAGGTCAGCAGGGGCTTTGTCAAATCTTTCGGCTACAAAGGAAGGGGCTCCAAACCGTGAGACAGAGCCACCCACGATTCCTAAACGCACCTGAGTAAAAATCATTTTAGGTTTGCTGTTTGTTCCCAGTCCTTTGCATGGTGTTGGGAACAGACAAGACCAAACTTCTCACGGACAGGGCTTCAGCTGATGAGAATTTATTTTCTAAAATCTCTGCAAGTGCCTCTCTATGTGTTGTGGGAGAGTTTTGAAACCAAGGACTGAAGTCACTCCAGAGCACGTCCATGTCCGTGGAGGACACAAACCCGGGGGGATCCATGAGCTCTGTAGGAATGATGAAAAACCTTGGGTTAAAAGGGACATTGAAGCCCATGGCAGGACACCTTCCACCATCCCAGGCTGCTCCAAGCTGGCCTGGAACACTTCCAGGGATGGAGTATCCTCAGCTTTCTGGGAAATTGGTTCCAGAGCCTCTCCCCCCTCTGAGTAATCCAAGTAGAACTCTTTTAATTACAGGAATTTTACAGTGTTTTCCTCTTCCCTTGCAAAAAATATAAGGCATGAGGAGTTGCAGAAAAGATCTTTGTCCATGATTGTGGACAAAGGTACATTTCTGAGACGACAATATTTTAGTACAAGCTTTAAAAAAAAGGAAGTACATTTTTATTGAAAAAAAATATTACTAAAGAACCCCAAAATTCCCCCTAAGAAAGGACCTCTTTTGAGTTGCCTCTTCCTGAAGACATGGTGAAGAATTGCTGGATGCAGGATCTGCTGAACAAGAAAAAATCCTTGATTTCTGAATGCTTCTGGATATCATCCTGACACGTTGGAACTTTGTGGGTTTCATGCTGGCTATTTTGTTTCACAGGGACTTTCTGGACTTCCCTTTCCCTTGAATTTAGCACCTTGTGTAAGTAATTAGTGATGCTGGATACTGCAGGAAATCACTTTGTAGGGTACGATCCCACATCATTCCTGCATTTATATGAAGTCTGAATTCTCTTCCCACATGAGAGTGGGATTAATTAACAGTTTTTAATGCTTGACAGAGCAGGTAGGAAATATAACTCTGTGTTGTCTTGATGTGCACGTGCTGCTTGTCTCAGACCCATGTCCTGTCTGGAACATTCCACAGTTTTTTTGTGGAAAATCCCAGTTTTCTGGTGCTGCCACACCCCTATTTTTGTCACTGTGCAGCCCCAAGTTTCTCCTGTTAATAGTGCTGGAGCTTTTTGGCAACCTGTGGATACCTGAGCCCATGAGGGCAGTTTAGAGCATTGCTACAAGCAGAGTAAAAATACAATTATTTTACTATTCCCAGCCAAGAGAAGGGTGGATAAAATCTACTCCGTTTTTTTCTGTGATGGCAGCACCAAAAGCAGAGGATCCAGGAATTTCTAACCAGGCCATTGTTAGCTGCACCATCTATTAGTGACTTTTCTTTTTTCTCCTGCCTTCACTCAGGGTCAGGATTGGAGCGCGATACACAGATTTTCTTGTTCAGTTGCTTATTAAATCTTACCTAAGGTACAGAGAATTCTTCAGCACTTCTAGCTAACAAGTTGAAAGTGAGAAAATGCAGCTGTATCCATCTAGTTCCAAGGTCTTTTAAAGCCTAACTTTAGCTCCAGTAAAAGTGCAGAGGATCATGGCTTAATGCCATGGGAAAACCCTTGAAACAGGGGTGAGTAAAAAAATCACCCCAGAATCCCCCAGTTCCAGTTTGCTGATCACTGCCAGAAAGTTCTCTGCTTCCCTCGTTATCATCGGCTCCTTTTTGCTGCAATAATTTTAATTTCCCAATCGCCCCTCTTTATTGGGCCCCCTCCCTGAACCCCACCCTAATCCCTCCCCTCCTCCAGGTTTATAAACACCCCTGCCATGCCCTGACACCTCCTTTAATCCGTTTTGCCCTCGTGCATGGATCAAACCTCCCTGTACCATCTGTCCTGGTTCGTTCAGTACAAACTGTTCCCTTTGCTGGTTGTTATTTTCTAGTATTCAAGTTTTTTAGTTCCCCAACAATCAGGTTGGATTTTCTTTCTGCATAAAATCACCGAGTTCCTTGAAGCCGCAGACCCGACCAGCAGGGCTGGGATGGATTGGAGACTACACCTAACATTCCAGTTAAAAACTGACATCTGTGTTATTTATACTTTTGACCCAGTAACCAGACACCTGTGACCTGCACTGCGGGATTTTCTATCCAACCAAAAAGTGCTGCCTGAAACCAAGAAGAAGGAACAAGAAGGAAGAAAAGACAATGCCCAAAATCCCCCATCTTGTCCCACACCTATTTCTATATTCTAAAACCCCAAATTCCAAACCCTTCACCATGTGAAATCACACACTTCTATTCAGCACACCCCTGATTTTAACTCCATCACTCAAATTTGGATCCTTCTCCAAGGCCTCAGGTCAAAAGCAGTGTTCTCCTGAGGGTCAGTGTCAGAAAGCTCAAAAATGCCAGATTTCTGGGACCCAACAAGCCATGACACCAACTCTCCCTGAGGCACTTCTGCTGCTTTTTCCCCCCTAAAAATGGCAGCAAACTCCAAATTCTGCATTAAACCCAGTGGTGTGTAAAACAAGCTGTGGAGATTTATCATTCTGCTGCTGCTTGTTGACCTTAGCTCCGTTTTCCTTATCTTTAATAAAAGAATGATTTTGTATTCCCGGAGCTGTTCCCGCGGCTGTCGACTCCAGGCCGCGAGGAGGCCGCGGCGAACAAAACAAGCTGTGCACAGGAGTATTTTAAATATTTTCCTCTCTTTCAGGTGGCATTTGAGTTTGCCAGGGTGGATAATGGCAGGCTGTGACACGCGTCAGCCCTCGGTGACAAGCAGCATGAGGAATAGATTTGGGATGGAGAGGAAATAAATGCGGGAATCGATGGATTCTGCCGGCTGCGGTGAACCGTGCAGGCCCCCGTGCCTGACGATTTCATGTTTTATGCAAAAGTGCAAACTCTCCTGGAATGTGTTAAGGAGTCTGAGCTCAACAGCATTTACGGGAAGAGAAGGAAATGTGGAGGGAGCAGAGCAGCGAGCAAACCTGGGTGGCCGCTTTGAGCAGCTGCTCACAACTTCACACAAAAGACTCCAGCTCAATATTTCAGCGCTGAAAACATCATTTAATGCAGTTATGCAGTGATTACATGATCCCTCTCTAAGGGCATTTAAAGGTTGTGATGTCGTTCCATTAGCAGTGAGAAGAAAAAAAAAAAAGGGATTCTTTTTCCCTTAATTTTTTTTCATTAGTAGCACGAAGAAAATGCTGCAAAAATGGCCATTCTTAGTTGGCCTCATCCTGCAGTGCAATTTTTGTGATTGCCTCTCTTGCAGACCTCCCTGCTCCTCTCCCTTACTTTAAAAAGTCATTTTTGTCAGCCCGCATTTCAGTCCTTGCTGTGAAGGTCTGAAACGTGATATTCTTTTCAAGGTCTCTAAAAATGAAGAGAGAACCCCAGTTTCACAGTTGCAAATAACTGGGTGCAAATTTGCTGAACTGTTTTATTACTTTGAAATGTTTGATAGCTGAAAATCAGGGAGTTAAATGCCTGTAATGTAATTATGGATTTATTGAGCATTAGAGACTGAATCGAGTTAATTTTTATTATGTGTTCTTTTAAAGTAAGGATGGTCCGGGGTTAGCTTGATCACCTGAATCATCTGTCTTTGTCCACAAACATAAAACTTTAAAAAATTATGAATAATCCCTAAAGTCATGAACTAGAAGGGTGAGATGATTAAAATTCATGTGGAGTCCACCCTTCTTGCCCTTTTGTATTTTGGCCCTCTGAGTTCTTCTCTATTACTGTCAAAGATAAGAATAAAACTTTCTTAGGTCAAAGTGAAATTAATTTTGAAATTTCTTCAGCTGGATAAATTAAAACCCCATGAATCTGCAGGAGTTGCTGACACCGTGTAAAGAGAAATACCTGCATGATACAAAGGACTTCTGAGAACTGGTACTGAATCTTGGATTTTAAAAAAGGCCTTTTATTGATTAAATGTGCAGTTTATAGAAACAAAAACAATTACTTCAGCTCTGATTTGGTACTCAATGTGAAGATGCCAAAATATCTGCCCACTAAAGTAAATTATTTTCTGTATTTTTGCCAATGCATTTCAGGGTATGAAACTGCAAAGGAATTTTGTTTTTTTTCCCTTGAGATATTGGTATTCAGGTAACCATCCATTAACGTGGATTTAATTCTAACATATGCAAAATAGGAGCACGAAGAATTTGGGTTTTATGCAGGAACATTTTTGTTCTGAAAGTTTTTAGGCATTTGCTCAGGAATTATCCCTGCATGGCATGAGAATGAGTCTCATTCCTATTAGAAAAGGAGAAAAATCTGTCTATGCTTGAAGGGTTTCATAATGGAGACAGAAGGAGAAGGTCAGAACCTGATGCTGGAGTGGGCTTTTTTTTGTTAGTAATATTTCACAGATTTCTAAATATTCACCAGCATCAGTACCTGACCAATAATTAACTTCTCCAGATAAAGGTGAATTAAGCAGCTGAAAGATTTGTTTCAAAACCTGCCAGTGGCAGAAATGGCTTTTTTCTTCTCTTCTTCTTCTTCTTTTATTTTTTTTTCTTGGTGGAATCATATTTTATTTAGATTTGGAATTTTTAACTTTTAAATGAAGCAATAAAACCTTTAAGTGTTTTCTCCTGCATCCCCGTTTCTCCTGCGCTGCTGCTCTGAGTGATGGAGCCAAGCCTGAGCCTCACACTTTGAATAATGCATTAATTTCTCTGCAAGATGTGCAAGGCTGGAGACTCATTTTTGTCAGGATTCTGCTTCTGGTTACTTTGAACAGAAACTTTTTGTTTCAGCTGAGTGTCAGGAGGGGGGATTCTTGGATGTTCCTGTGCAATGCCCGATTTATCCAGTGGAAAGGGTGCTCCCCCTGGAAATTATGGTCTGGGATTGTTATTGTTGGGCTTTCTCACTTTTTTTTTGGAATTATTGCCCATCCTTCAGACTGGCAAAATGCTCTGTGAGCGGTGAAATTGAGGAAAGTGATAACAAAACCTCTCCTTTGCTGCTTGTTCCTTTTAAATTCAATGAAAATGTTCCTGAAACGGAGCGAAATGGCGAAAGCCAAGGGCCAGCACTTCAAAATGGATTTTAAATGGTTTCTCCAGCTTGTGTGTGAAGTTTCTCTGCGGTTTGAAAGCTGAAGTGGCACCATCTCCCTGAGATGAGATACTGGCCTTGCTTCGTGGAAAGGAAAATTGAAGTCCCCAAAGGTCTTGGGACGCTCAGGTCCCCTGGAAAGGCTCTCACAGAAGAGTCTCAGACAGAGAACCAATCCCAGTTTAAACCTTTATTAGAAAAGTGGGGTTTTGGGCAAGGGCTAAATATTTTGTCTCTTGAGTCAAACATGCATTTGACAAATCCCCCAATCCTGAAAGGGAGAGGCGCAGTGCAAATTAACAAATGCCACCACTGGCTCTAATTTCAGCAGTGTCACTGCTTTGACAGATTCATTTTCTTTGCCTCACCGTGATTGGGAATTGTCCCTGCCTGGGGCTGGGGGAGCTGCAGGAAGGGCAGTGCTGAAGGTCAGCTGGCTCTGAAATAAAACTCCTTTTTATTTTCCTGCCACTTTTGCCTGCCAGGGTCAAGGCTCTTCTCCTTGCTCCTAGAAAATGTAGGAAGCAATTAAGATTGATTCATGCCATGAGCTATTTGATTTATTTTGGATTTGGTTGTCTGGGCTCTTTCTAGCAGGAGGAAAAACCCCGAATATTCTCCTGCCCAACCTCATCACTTGGTCTGGAAAAACTTCCAGCACACTGGACAAGTCTTTAGAAGAACTGATTGCTGTTTTGTCTCTTGTTCTTTGATTAAAAATATATATATATATTAAAGGGATGTAATGCTATTCAGGCAAATTATTGAATAAATAATTTGCCACTCAGCCTGTGGATATGTGAGAAAAGTGTTGTAATATTCCTGCAAGATGGCAAAGTTTTTATCTATCACTTGTGTTTGGGGCTGTGGAAACCCATCCATTATTTCCTGACACAGCAAAAGCCCCAGAAATTGCAGCCATTCCTTGGCTGGCACAACAGCCACTTGTTTGCAGGTATAAATATGTGCAAAAGAAGGGATTAAAAGCAAAAACTTAAAGAAAATCAACAACCACTGGGTTCCTTCTCCTCTGTCCAGTGTGTGATGTGATTTTGTGCTGACACCTTGATATTCCAGAGGGATTTTTGGAGCCACCGGTTCAGCCTGGAGCTGGCTGATGTGGCATGGTCCGTGCCCACTGCCATGGAATTCCAAAGGGGAGAGTGCTGAGAGGTGGCCAGGGATTTTCTCCTGGGGGAGTCACTCAGAAGACCCAAATCTTTTTCTTTGTTTCAGACAGAGATGGGGCTTTTTTTTCAGGAATGTGTTGCTTGGAGTTAGGGAGAGCTGGGCACCTCTGTTTTTTTTGTCTTCTTCTTGCCCTTTCTTTCTTGCCTCTTTCTTGCCTCTTTTTTGCCCCTGTCTTGCCCTTTTCTTCCCCTCTGTTCTCCTTTTTTCCTTTTCCTTTTCCTTTTCCTTTTCCTTTTCCTTTTCCTTTTCCTTTTCCTTTTCCTTTTCCTTTTCCTTTTCCTTTTCCTTTTCCTTTTCCTTTCCCTTTCCCTTTCCCTTTTCCTTTTCCTTTTCCTTTTTCTCTTTCCTTTTTCTCTTTCCTTTTTCTCTTTCCTTTTCTTCCCTTCTTCCCTTTCCCCCCCTCCGTCTTTATCCCCTTCCAATTTATTATTGCTCTTTAAAAAAATATATCACCCAATTCCTTCCTTCCAACGCTTCATTTCCCCTTCCCCAATCCTTCATTTTCCCTTCACCATTTTTTCCTGCCTCACTTGGGTTCCTGTCTAAAACACCCAAGTGGCAGCAGAATTTTTTATTTATTTTTATTTCCTCTAGGCTGGCATTTCCAGGATGTAACCAGGTGCTGTTTTCCCTCGGCCGAGACTACCTGAGCCCAGCTTTTGGGACAGGCAGGAGACTCTGGAATTCTCACAAGTTTTCCTCTCTTTTTTCCTTCAAAACAACTCAAAATTAGGAAGGTGCAGCCCTGGATGATGATGGAGGCTGTGCAGGACGTTCCCTTGATGTGTGTGCTTGGAGCTATCCCGCTTTTCCAGGTGTTTTCCAGCGGTTTTCCAGCTGTTTCCCAGATCCCTGCTGCTCCTGGGCTGATCATTTAAGCTCCGTGAGACTCCACGGTGGGATTTGGAGGGATGAGAAGTGTTGGGAGCACAATGGGATGGGGAAGCTGCGCCTTTGAAACGCAAAGAGGGTGAAATCGCGCCGTGGAAATTCCTGTTAAACCATCAAAGCCAGGCTTAAATCGTGGAAATTCCTGTTAAAACATCAAAGCCAGGCTTAAATCGTGGAAATTCCTGTTAAAACATCAAAGCCAGGCTTAAGTCGAGCTCAAGTGAACGAAGCCTCGTGCCTGCGGGTAGACTTCACCCTGGATGTTTATTTTATTTTATTTTTTATTTTTTGGGGAGGAAAGAAGCTGTTTAAACTGGAAACCACAATGTTTAGTCGGGATAAAAGCAGGGATCCATTACTCAGGAGTACAAATCCACCCTTTAGCTCCTCAGCAGGGATTATATTGACCTGGAGAGGGCTGGGGGCAGTGGCTGAGCAGTTTCCTCGAATAATTTATTGAAAATGTTAGGATCAAATTTGATTGTGCCTCACAGTGGGGAGGGCACATCCAACCGGGTTTCCCCATCCAAATTTTACTGAAAACTTGGCAAATACAAAAATAATTCCCCAGCAGGAGAGGGGAGGGAAAGGGCAAAGCCAAAAGGCGAAGAATTACCCTGGGGTTGAGGCAGCCTCAGGATCTCTGGAAGCTCTCGAGGTTTTCAGCCCCCGTGGCCTCCTGTGACATCCCAGTTTCTCCCAGGTAAAAGTGTCCAAAGCTTCTTTTTCAGCAACTCATCTCTTCCGATCTTTTCCCAAGATTGATTTCCCACTCTTTCCATTAAGAATTTGAGGGAATTATTAATCATAACACCGAGGCTCTTCACCAATGAATAGGTTTATTAGATGTTATTAATCAAATATTTTTTACTGCGCTCTTCATAAATGCTGTTTTATATTGTTATCAGCTCTTCACACCCCGCCTGTTGTACCCCCAAATGCTTTTATATTTCATGGAAAACCAAAAGCGACTCACAAGCAAAATAATCAGTGAATTTTTCTAATACATTTTCTTTAAATGGAAGATGCCTAAAGGTGTAAATGGGGATTTAATGAAAATGTAGGATTTTGAGACAGGGTGAAGCTTTTTTCCCCTTTGCCCACAGTTTCCATGGAATTGCAGAGCAAACATGGCAAAATGAAGAGATTTTAAGCACAATCCAAGGTGTTTTACAGCCTCACCCTCTTCCAAGGCACAGCATCTTTCCCTTGGGAATGGCACCACCAACATCCCACATTCCCCATTCTGCATCCCACTGGGAAAAAAAAAAAATAAAAAAACAAACAGATCCCAGGAAAGGACCAAGGAGCTGAGAAAGCAGCACCTGCTCTGAACTCCAACTCCTCAGCTCATTGCGTTCCTCAGAAGATTCTTAAAGCACCTTCTGCTTCTCCTCACCCATGAAATTCCTTGTGCATAACCAGCTCTGAGTGCCCTGTCCAGCATCCATCTTTTCTCCAGTGGCTCCAGCGCATCCTTGGAATGCCAACAACCTTTTATTGCTGCTGTGTCAGCCAACAGCAAAAAAATGCACCCTGTATCTGCACAGGGGACGTGGAGAGCCACCCGTGCATATTAAACAGCTTAATAATGGTTATTAAATTGCAGGGAGAGATGGGGTTTGGTTGAGGAGAGGCTTTGCCTTCCCCTTCTCCCAGTCTGGCAGGTGAGATGTGGCCCCGGACACCTCAAGGAGACAGCGCTGAGCGTGTCACAAAGTTCTGCACTTGCTGTGATCACTGATAAATTAATTAAGCTTCTTTTGGAAGTGATGGAAACGGACTATTTATAGCTGAGAGCGTATTTACCAGCCTCAGAGGGAAACTGCAATTACATTTTTGTTTAAGAACGTCACTGTCTGCCCTGACCTTTCCTTGCTTTCTCCTGCCCTTCAAAGCAGAGCGAATTCCCGGGAAGTGGCGGGCTGGAAGGCGGAGGGGTTTGGTCGGTGCGGAGGGCAGAGGCTGTGGCAGCAGTGACACAGCTCTCACAGAGAGCTCTGACAGTGCTGCTGCTCCTTCCCAGCCCATCCCGGCAGCGTTTGGGAAAAACAGCATCCCGTGATCCAGGCTGGGATCTGCCTAGCCCTGCCCAAAATCCTCTCGGAGTCCTCTTCTTCTCTGTGTGGGGTGACTTGGGGATTTTTGGAGTTTCTGGCCATGGAAAGCTCTCCTGCTGGCGTGGGGAGAGCCACCCTGCAAGCAACAGATTCCAGAGGCAACCACAGAATCCTCGGATTGGAAAAGACCATAAAGATCTCATTCCAGGGACACGTCCCAACATCCCAGAGCTGCTCCCAGCCCCAGTGTCCAACCTGGCCCTGGACACTTCCAGGGATCCAGGGGCAGCTCCAGCTCCTTTGGGACACCTGTGCCACTGGACGAGCCATAACTTCTTGAATTCCTTAACGACAGGATCTTTTTCTTATCCCATGTGCCCCAAATTCCAGTTTACTCATCCCCCTGTACAGCCCCCAGAGCTGATGTACATTGATTTTTAAAGCTAGATTTTTTTTTTTCTTACAGGGAGCAGCAATTACAGGGAATACATTTTTAAATGAAAAATCCTTCATATTTTTTTTTCACAAAAGTTCCTTTTTTTTTATTTTTTTTTTAACTAAGATCCCTCCAACTTCCTGTTCGTATTTCAGGAGACGAACAATGCAGATTTTTAAGTCTGTAACAACAAACACCATTCCAAAGCAGTTGGAAAAAATCCTCTTGAGGAAAAGCATCTCCCAGCTCCAGATGGCTCCTGCATTTATTGTCATTACAGTGTCATTTGCTACAGCAGAACGAGTTTCCTCTGGGGAATTGAAACCCCACACTGTGACACAGGACAGATGCCTGGAACTCTGTGCCCAGGACATTTTTGCCACTGGACAAAAGCTCCACGTGGACAAGGAATGATGGATGTGTCTTGTGCTTCCCCAGACATCCCTGGCGACACGTGGGAAGGGATGGGTGGGATTATGTCAGCCCAAAATATCAGCAGGCAGGTGATGTCTGCTCAAAACAAAGAGCCAAACCACGGTGTTATAAATGAGGAGCAAGAAGTTTCGATATTTAGCCAAGTTCAGATTGTTTTATTTGGTACAGACGGGGCGAGCAGCGCTGGGGAACGTGAGGGGTCACTCCACGCTCCACCAACCTTGGTTTGCAGCTCCTTTTTATAGGATGGTTTTCCTCGTAGTCATCAATAATTGTTATTTTTTGTTGTTGTCATAATTCTGCCAGGTAAGCAGTGGTGCTCAAAAAAACCCCCAAACCATCTGTGGGACCACTGTGTGAAATCTCTGGACAGTTTGTCAAGGAACAATCTGGATTTGGTAGGTAAAGTGCAGCAGAAGTGGGAATTTGGTTTTAACACATAGTTACAATTGATTACACAAAGGAAGGAAATCTGATTTGGCAAAATCTTTTAAGCTGCAATTAATTATACAAAGGCAAAAAAATCTGATTTTGCAAAATGTTTCAAGCCATAGAAAACTGTTGTTTTACAAACTGATATTAAATACAATTTACTTTAAAAACACACTATTCATAACAGAGAAATTTAAACAAAATAAGTTAATAATCTATTCTTTCTCTATCTAATGTCCATGCTTCGCTTCAAGGCCTTAGTATTTTAATTTATACAAACCCCAGTACTTTTATAATTAACACAAATCTTTTATCAATTATCACCACAAGGTGCACGTGGAAATAAAAATAACAGCCATCCGCAGGGAGAAATCAGTAATAATTGAATAACAATCAATAATATTTAAATGTTAAGCTTAAAGTGAACTTTTGAAGGTTGCCTTAATGGGGTTTGTGTGAAGGCAGGGAAAACAAAGGATGCACGGCACAAACGAGGCACCGCCACCTCTGAGCTGGGGCCGCTCCAGATGTCGAATTTCAAACCAGAAGGAGGAAAATTGGACATGATGAAAGGTGAAAGAGCGACTGTGGTGCAGTTCTCTGCTTTTCTTCTCCCTCCCGGGCCTGGCTGTGCTGTGCTCTGCTGAATTCCCAACATTCCCTAGACAGAAATGGGATTTTGTGGCCTTGTTGCTCCAAATAAAGCAGCTTTCCCCCTTTCGAACTTTCAAGGAGAAAACACGTGGCTTGGTGGATGTTTTGATAATGAATTGAGGTTTATTTTATTTAAGATTTAATTTTCCCAATTCCCCTGATTCCAGAATTTTGTCACCTTTTGGGGGGGTTCCTGCTTTTCCAAGGTTATTAATCCACCTGACTTCTCCAGGCTTTGCCACATCTTTTAAAGGCTCTAATCGAGTTTAGCACTTTAACATCATCCGTGATCATCCATTCAATGACCCTGCAAGGAACAGCTCAGAGCAGGGAGGTTTCCTTCCAACGTTCAAATCTTTGTTTTGAGGTGTTTTAGGTTCTGAAGTGACACCAGAGAATCCACTCCTCTCTCAGCTGATGGATTTGGTGGAAATCTCCACCTCTTTATTTCACCGAGTCCCTGCAGCTGTATCCTCACTTTGAGCTGACAAACTTTTCCTACACCAAAATTTCCTATTTCTGGTGATGGAAGATGCTGCTGAGTGTGTTCTAAATGTCTCAAATTCCCAAACTCTGGTGTTTGGGATGCAGGTGGACAACGAGCACTTCTCCTTCCATGTGCTCTTGGTTTTCTTCAGCAATCCCGATCTGGTTTCTGTCCCATGCAGCGAACACAAAATATTCTGATAGAGTTTGCCACGAAAAAAAGGTTTTAAAAAGTCTTCTGGAAAGGGGTTAACAGTTACAAAAAAAGACTGTTAAAAATTTTATTTGTAGCCTGGCAAAAAAGGGTTTTAGTAGAGGGAGTTGAAAATAAATATTATTTCATTTGTCATAAAAATTAATAAGAAAAATGCTTGATTATTTTATATCTCGTGTCCTGCGTGCATCCATTATCCAGCAACACAAATTTCAGTCTGCCTCCTCCTTTTTTTAAAGACTCCCAGCATCCAGATGCTTCTTTGGTGATTATGGTATGGCCACTTTTAATGAGAAAAATATTAACTGCTGGATTTACGTCAACAGAAATGTGCTGTGATAATATTTGAACTAACATTGAATTTAAAATCTCAGTGGGTCTTATTTTACTGAAGCCTTTTGGATTTTGAACTGTTATTTATTTCTTAAAGGTTTTTTTTCTTTGAATTTTGTCTTTTGAAGTTTGGTGGAATTATATATCTCATAGCTGGATTTCATTAGGCAGAACAATAAAAGGAACTTTTCATTATGAAGGCATTGTGATGAACCTTGGGGCAAGTTGGAGGTTCCATTTCTTCAAGAGCTTTTCCTGAGGGAAAAAAAATTCCCAAATTAATCCTGTAAACTTGCAATAATCAAAATACTGCCAGGCAGCATCCAGTTTGTTCTCCATTTCTCCCAGTGCTAATGAGAAAAATCCGACTTTTGTCTAAATAAACACAAAATCAGAGCTATGTGTAAGCAGGTTCCGAGTGCTCAGACACCTTTCCAGCTGAAACAGCGCTGAAATTCTGCATCTTTTTTTGTGCTGCTTGAGGAGATTTTGCAAAACCAGATTTATAAACATATGGCCGAGGTTTGAAGTGCTTTTGAAGCACAATTTTGTAGTTAATGTCACTTTCCAGTTACAATGGGGACAATTATTCTGATGTTTGTGTCTCTGCTAAAAGTTGGAAATTTGGGAGAGATGGTGCTGGCAATGAGCATCCCTGCCTGCTCCAAATGGGAATGTTGGAGTTGTTTCCAAGGGAAAAAATCCCAGAGATTCAGGGAAAAAGAAATCCAGGGACAAAGTGAAAACTCAGCAATAAAAGAAATTATTTTTCTCAGAGGCTCAGTTTTGTTTCCCCAATCTTAAATTGTCTTTATTTTAAACTTAAATTGTGGCTAAAGATAAAAGTTACCGTTCTGTCAATGAATGTTGAATTTCTGAACCCACATTCTGTGACCATGCACCAGAATGTAGAAAATAAAACCTTTTCATTTAGGTTAGAATAAACCCAGATTTTGCAGACGTTGGCATTATGGGTTTGTAAGAACGAGAGTTGATCCAGGCACATCTGGCAACATCCTTCGTGTTGCTTCTTCCAGGGATTCCTCTGAGGGACCAGAAACTGGGAATGTCCTTCAGGATAGAAGCGGGGGTGGGAAAACTCATCTTTATCCCATATAGTGTGGTCAGTTCCCCTCCAGATGTGGGCTGTAATTCCAGATGTGGCCTGTAATTCCAGATGTGGCCTTAGAATCCAGGAATTAGTATGGGGATGCCCGACAGCCACACCTCCAGCGAGGAACAATCCAGCAAAACGTTTGAGGAATCATGGAGTGGTTTGGGTTGGAAGAGACCCTGAACCTCATCCAGTTCTGTCACAGCATTCCATGAATTTAAGTAAAATATCCCCCAGCAAGGAATAACCCAGCAAAATGTTTGAGGAATCATGGAATGGTTTGGGTTGGAAAGCCCCAAAACTCATCCAGTTCCACCTCCACCATCCCAGGCTGCTCCAATCCCAATGTCCAACCTGGCCTTGGACACTTCCAGGGATCCAGGGGCAGCCACAGCTGCTCTGGACAGAAGATAAATAGAAATTTTTAAGGGGATTAGATAAGGGAAAGTTCCCAAAGGAAGAGTTGGTTTTATTTTGCTTGACCTAAAAATATTTTGATGTGAGACCTAAACCAACCAAGGAGCTGGTTGGGTTCTCCTTTGTGGTGGTTGAATGTTAAATTCCACTTTTCTTTCACAGACATTAGGCTGAAATGATAAACAGAAATATTTTATTGAATCCATGTGAGCAAACAGAATTTTTCAAAACAATTTTTGAATGAGGCCTGACATCCGAAGCAACTCTCCTAAAATATTTCATATTATTTTGGTGTTTTGATTGAAATTCTTTGCAAAGCAACGTTTTTGTGGCTGCTCTTTTTGAACAATAACTAATTATGTTGAAAGGATTACTGCTGTCATTTTAAGAGAAGCAAAATGATGATAAAGTGCAGAAACGGGGAGACAGTTCATGATTTGCAGTCTCGGAAGAGCAAATGGAATTAACTTGAAATAACTCCTTACATTGCCGCAGTCAAAAATGGGCAGGCTGTGCTATTTCCACAGAAGCTGCAGACTTTATTTGGTTTGTTGCTTGATTTGCTCTCGCTCTGATTAAATTTGAATGTGCCTGTGCCTCTTCCATGAGCAAATATTGCTCAGCAGAAGGCCCACAGGTGGTGTTAAAGGCTGGAAGGTGTCGCTGTGCGGGTCTCAGGAAGGTTTCTAAGGGAAATAAAAGGGGATTTCTAAGGGATTCGAGGTGGTTTTCCTGCTCACTTTGAATCCCAGGCTCCTTTGTCCATGTGGGAGCCTTGTATGGTTTGGGTGCTCTGCAGTGCCAGGTCCTTTCTAGCCCTGGGCTGTTCCCAATCCCCGTCTTTGCTGTTGGACTCCTCATTCTTTCCAGAGGAAAATCAGTGCAGGTGCTGCTTTTGGACTTGGAGCCTGCCCTGGTTTGGTTCTGGTGATGATTTTTGGAGGGGCAGGAACCAGATGGATTTGGGATTGTGGCTGTTCTTCACTTGACACCCTTGAGCTGTGACCCTCAACCTTCTCAAGAGTTTGCTGCGGCCAGAAAAGAGGAATCTTTTCTTCCAAAAACCTCCACAATTAAATTAGAGGAATTCTCCAGCTGTGCTGGACTCACCTGGTGGATTTGGGGGTCCGATGTCTCCGGATGAATTTGGATGCAGACTCAGAAATGAGAATTTGAGGGTTGTTCCAGCAGCTCCAGCAGGCGTGGCAATGCACAACCTGCTTACCTGGAGGCTTTTGATTTTAATTCACACCTTCCTGAACAAAACTGAGCTCAAAGAAGTGATCAGATCCCATCAGCTTTTGAAGAAAGACCTGAAGAGCTCGTGAGGAGAACTGGGAGAAGATG
Organism: Cinclus cinclus; assembly: GCF_963662255.1. Taxonomy (NCBI): domain Eukaryota; kingdom Metazoa; phylum Chordata; class Aves; order Passeriformes; family Cinclidae; genus Cinclus; species Cinclus cinclus. The sequence continues at coordinate 2,197,053 of NC_085055.1, forward strand.
AAAGAGGCAGCGTGGGGGGTGTTGAGATGGAGATGAACTGCAGGGCACTTCTCTAATTAGTTTAAGGATTTAATATTTTTTTCCTATTTATGAACTTTTAATATAAATCTGTGGCAACATCTGAGGGTCTAGAGGATGGAATTTTTAGCTTCCTCCCCACCCTCTTCATATTTTTTAGGTCAAAAGGGCACTTTTGCTCTGTTTGGGACAATGGCTTGGTGTCAGAATAAAAGGGATAATCATAATAATAATTACCTTGCTGAAAACTTGCTCAGAGAGATCCTTCCCAGCATTTTCTCAGGACCTTAGAGCTGGAATTGCCAGCTCTCCTTTAGAATGTTGTTCCACGGTCAAATGTACCCTGAAGGACAATGAATTTTTCATTGGGTTCTAAATGTTGGGTTTTTCTCTAGTTTAAAACCATGCCTGATCACCAAACCATGCATCTTGTTGGACTGATTCATGCATAAAAAATGCATTTTTAGCTGCATTTGCTTCACTAAATGCATTTCTTTCATTTGCTTGCCAAGAACCGGTGCAGACCTGCGCTAAATGTTTTTCCAGGCAATAGAAACTCTGTGATTATGCATAATTGTGATTAAAAACCATTATGTTAATATAATGGGTGTAAAGCCACTGGTGTGATTTGAGGAACCTGAGGGGGGGCGGGGGGGGGAAATCCATTTCAAAGAATTGTGGCAGCGCTTGTTTGTGTGCAAGAACCTCATCAAAAATATTGCAGCTAATTACAGCCTGTTTCGTGAGACTTGTACATGGAATTGTTAAATTCCATGTAAACCCCCCTGGGCTGCACTGGGGGGTGGCTTTGTCGTGCATTTGTCACGTTCATGGAAAAAATTGTGCATTTTGGTTTTTTTTTTCCCAACGGATCAGATTGTCCCTGCTAAGATAATGCCTGTGGAATGGGATAATGGCCCTGCTCTGGATGCTGTGGAGGGAAAGCTGGGACATTGATCACAAATAAACATCCAGGTGAAGTACAGACATTTATTTCCAAAGCCAAGAGGCTTTTATCCTGTCCAAACTGTCTGTAGGATGTTTTTTTTCCCATATTTTTCCCCCTTTACCTGCATCTACACCAAGTGAGTGATGGGCAGGACTCTGACTTTTGCTTTAATGCTGCTGCAGGGTTTTGTGTTGATGAAAAGCTGTGCCCTGCTTGGATCCAAGAACAGATTCACATTTTAGGAACGGAAGATGCAACCGTTCCGTGTTTCTTGAGAAATCCTGGAATCACAGCAAGATTCCTGCCTGTGTGCATGGGGTGCTCGGTTTTCCATGCAGGGGGGATGGGATACTGGGAAGGAATTCCTCCCTGTGAGGGTGATGAGGGGCTGGGATGGGATTCCCAGAGCAGCCGTGGCTGCTCCTGGATCCCTGGAAGTGTCCAAGTCCAGGTTGGACATTGGGCTTGGAGCAGCCTGGGATGGTGGAAATTATCCCTGCCCAGGGCAAAAATCTTCCAGGATTTATTCCACTTGTGATGGAAAAGGGCAGCCCTGAGAGTGGACACAAAACCAAAACAAACAAACAAACAAACAAACAAAAATGAGCTAGAGATTGTCTCTCTCCCAGCAATGAGAGACACCTGAACACAAAATCTGAGCAAGGTGAGCTTCAGAGAGCTCCTGCTGTTCCAGGGGCTCCAGCAGCCCTGGATGGAGAGGGCATCTCAAGGCTTGGGGCACTGCTCCTTGCCAAGTGATTCCCATGGAGCTACCGAGGGCACTCGCGGTTTAGTTTCATTAATTAAATGAATTAATTTCAGCTCGGAGTTTAATTGACGCTGTGATGCCCAGCAGAAACTCGTTGTTCCTGTGAGGGGGTGGATCAGACCCCAGCAGCTGAGGGGTTTTTATTCTCCCTGTTTGATATGCATCTGCCAGGACTCCTGGAATAATGGGAAGAGGCTCCTTGACCCCAAACTCTGCCGCTGGCAACATCCTTGGGAGGAGAGGGTGAAAAATTTGCATTTACATGAGGTTTGCTATTCATGAATGCATTAGGCAGCAATTCTGGGTAGATAAGTGGTGCTGACTGTTTATCTGGCCAGCGTACATGGAGAAGTTACAGATATTGCTGCTGGGAGGGAAAATAAGTGCGGGAAAACCGCAGGGATTTGGGATGTGTGAGCAGTGCTGCCTTTGGGAATAACTTTCAGCTCATGTACCGCCCACTTTGGGAAATATTGCCCGATGTGTGGTGAGCCCTGCAGCTCAGACCTCTGCCCCAAGCCCACTCACATTGCTCCACGTGGGAAAAAAAGTGAATCCAGGGTTTATTAATCTGGAGCAGAGCTGTGGGTAGGGTGGCACTGGGGTGACCTCGCCTGGAATCTTGTGAGCAGCTGTGGGCACTGCAATAGGAAAAAGAGCTTAAACTGTAAGAGAGTGTGCAGAGGGGTCAGTGAGGATGGTGAAGTCTGGAGGGGAAGCAGGAGGAGCAGCTGAGGGCACTTGGAATGCTCAGATGGAGGAGACTGAGGGGAAACTTTTTTGGGATTTGCAGCTTCCTCATGAGGAGAAGAGCAGGGACAGACATGGATTTCTCTACTGGAATGGCTGCAGCTGCGCCAGGGGAGGTTTAGGTTGGATATCAGGGAAAGATTCTTCCTCCAGAGGGTGTTCAGGCACTGGAACAGGGAAGGAAAAAGCTGATTTTAATAACTGATTATCGATTGTTCCCACCTCAGGGCAATGTGGGTGCAGCATCACAGCACACGGAACCTGCTTTGTCCCCTTCCAAGCCTGCACGAGCTGCAGAAATAGATTCTGTTTTCTCATTAATGAAATATTAATTGCGTGTTTATGTTTTGGTGTGGCCTAAAGTGAATATTAAAGTGCCCATAAATAAAACATTGCCAACTTTAATACAGGATGGGGTTTTCTCACATTTGTCTTAAATGAGCTCATTACAGTGGAGAAGGTAATAAATATTTGATTTCAGGGCATGTTAATGAGCTGTTTTCTCGTGAATTCAAAGTGTTTAGCAGAGTTTTCTCTCCCCTTCAAACATGTTATATAGTGCAAACATTTTAAATTATTTAATCGGGAGGATCTTTAAGCACTCCGGTGCTGTGTTTAAAAACCTAAACCCACAAAGCCGCAGAAGCAATTAATGGCTGCAGCTTCCCAAACAGACGACAATTTGGTGAATAATACTGTTTGTTTTCAATTTAGGGATTTCCATGGAGGGCTTCCCTGCCTCGGGAGCTGTCCCTGCACACAGTGTGGCACTCAGCTCGTGTGGGCACACTTCTCACAGGTTTTATTGGCATTTTAACCCACTGGCTTGTGCCATCAAGACTGTTTTAACACTGATGCAAACCGGGATTTAAGCTTTGCAGTTAAATCCGTATTTCTCACCAGTCAGCCCCACTTGCTCATGGAAATGCTGCAGGTGTTGGAGAGCAGAAGTGGAGATGGGAGGGTCCAGCCTGCTGGAATTTGGTTTCTCTCCCTTGTAGTTCTTCTCTCTGGCTGGCCTGATATGAAATGTATTTGTTGTTATACTGTGGGGTGGGTTGGGTCTGTTTAGGTTGTTGTAATTGCACATATAATTATGATTATACCTGTATTGTGGAGGGAATTCCTCCCTGGGAGGGTGGCGAGGGGTTGGGATGGAATTCCCAGAGCAGCTGTGGCTGCCCCTGGATCCCTGGCAGTGCCCAAGGCCAGGCTGGAGCAGCCTGGGACAGTGGGAGGTGTCCCTGCCATGGCAGGGGTGGGAATGGGATGGGATTGAAGGTCCCTTCCAACCCAAATCATTCTGGGATTCAGAGATTCTGAGCGATTCCAGCAGCAATTCCATTGGAATTACACAGGTAGATAGTGATAGGATCAAGGGGAATGGCCTTAAAACAAAGGAAGAAAAAGTAAGAATTATTTGAATTAAATCTTAGGGAGAAATCCTTGCCTGGGAGGGTGGGGAGGGGCTGGGCTGGAATTCCCAGAGCAGCTGCGGCTGCCCCTGGATCCCTGGCAGTGTCCCAGGCCAGGTTGGACACTGGGGTTGGAGCAGCCTGGGATGGTGGGAGGTGTCCCTGTGCCCATGGATGGGGTGGAATGGGATGGGATTTAATCTCACTCCATGATTCCATAAAGATGCAACACCCCACTACAAGTGGCAAATATTTCTCCTCACGTGAGCTCATTGTTTTATTCAGCCACTACATTAAAGACACGCTTTTTTCTCTCTCTCTTTGAAGTGCTTTTGGTTTTTACACTTCCATCAAAGCTTCTCCAGTCAATCCAGAGGTGAGAGCAGCCCTGGAAGGTGTTGATGGTGGGCAAGGCAAGGGCTCAGCAAGGGGCAGCTTCCTTTGGGAGGGGTCTGTGCTTTCCTCTTGGGGATTAGGAGGGGAAGAGGCACTGGAGGAACTTCAGCAAATAATTAAAAGCCAAAGGTGTGTTTTTCTTCTCTGCATGTCTAAAGAAAAAAATCTCCTCAGAAAAGATGGGATCAAAAACTCTGCAGACTTGAGGAGACAGAGCTGGTGTGAATTCCTGATTTAGGAAGACGTAAGTCTCAGGCTGCCATAAAATCCCAACATTTGGAGTCTTTAGGTTCCAAAGGGAGATGGGACCAGGAGATGAGATGCACTGTGACATTCAGGTAGGGGTGGAGACCCTCCAGACCAGGCTCAGGGAGAGAAGCTTTGGAGTTTTCTGGGAGTGACTGCTCACTTGTGAGTGACATTTGTCACCCCTGGGCTGGGAATGTGCTGCCTGGGGGCTCATCCCTCCCTCTGGAATTCCCAGAAGGGACAAAGGAGCAGGGAGAGCCCTTGCTCAGATATCCTGGTTGCATCTTCACTGCCCCATCCCAGCTGCCTGAGATTCCATCCCTGAGCTTCTTTGGGTTTTTTTTTTTTAATTTTTTATTTTTGCTATTGTTCTGATCAACATTCCAGACTAAACCTAATATCCTTAATTTTTGGCAACTCAGGGCCTTCTTTTCCCGGCGTGAACCCTGAATATTTCCTAAATCAGCTCCTGGATTTAGAAAAGACTCTGGAATCTTCACCCAGAACTCAGCACCTCAAATTCCAGAGCCGGTTTTACTTCCTCACCACTCAGTGTTTTCAGTGTAAATGGCATTAAATGTAATATTGGATTGAATTGAGTTCTGCATTTTAACTTTCATGCTGTTTAAAAGCCGAGTGTGTGTTTCACAAAATGCTCCAGCAGCCATTTCCTGAAGGGAAAACGGGTTTAAAAAGTGAGATTAAGCCTGGTGAAATAGCACTGGGGTACCTTGACAGCCCCCTCTCCATTATCTGCTCCCTGGGAAAATAATTCTTTGGAGGAAAAGTGGCAAGTCTGATTATTAAACAAACAAAAAAAATAAAAAAAAAAAAAAGAAAAAAAAGGAAAAAAATTTAAATGCAAGAAAAATTGAGAAGTGAGAGTGGAAACATTTGTCACCTCTCCCAGCCTTTCCAGATATCCCTTCATCAAAAATCCTGCTTCTCCTGGTTTTGAGGGAGATGAAAGCTCCTCGGGTTTTTAGCAATCTGATTTTATTTTTTTTTTTGACATTCCTGCTTTTCAATTCCATTTTCCTCGCGGGGCCATTAGGGAGGAACACGATGTTTTGGAGGCAGCAGGTTCCATGGTTTTAGCTGGAAAAAGCCTTTTAGGAGAGTTGGGGAGGGACATGTCTGGGGACCTGGTTCCAGGTGTTCTGGGACATTCCCACTCTTTCTCACAACGAGGGAATTGCCAGCTCAGGCCCGGCAGGCAGAAATGGAATTTGTGGTAAAAAATGGTAAAACCCACATCAAGGGTTTTTTCATCTCCTTTCTTAAAATAAGGCATTTTTCTCAAATGCTGTTCCAAAATATCTGCTCTGAGTTCCATGTATTTCTCCTCACGGCTTCCTTGATGAAGGAGGATGACCCAAATTATTCAGGAAATATGATATATGTTTTCAACAAGGTACCCCAGTGCTATTTCACCAGGCTTAATCTCACTTTTTAAACCCGTTTTCCCTTCAGGAAATGGCTGCTGGAGCATTTTGTGAAACACACACTCGGCTTTTAAACAGCATGAAAGTTAAAATGCAGAACTCAGTTCAATCCAATATTACATTTAATGCCATTTACACTGAAAACACTGAGTGGTGAGGAAGTAAAACCGGCTCTGGAATTTGAGGTGCTGAGTTCTGGGTGAAGATTCCAGAGTCTTTTCTAAATCCAGGAGCTGATTTAGGAAATATTCACGGTGGAAAAAGAAGGCCCTGAGTTGCTAAAAATTAAGGATATTAGGTTTAGTCTGGAATGTTGATCAGAACAATAATAAAAAAAATAAAAAAATAAAAAAAAACCAACTAAACCCAAAAGATATTGCAGTGACAAATGGTTTTAATTAGAAGTAGGTAAAGACTACTTTTAAAAAGATATCATTTCAAGCAGTTTCTGTATTTTAGTGCTCCTGGAAGGCAAAGAGTATTAATTCCTGGAGCAGGAATTGGAGAAGTAATTTGGCTTGGCTTTAATTTAGTAATGATACAATCTAGCTATAATTAAATGGGAGGAAAAAATAATCTAGGGAACAAAATTTAGTTAATTTAGGTCCAAACTTGGTTTGTTCCTCTGTAGTTAATTTGGTCTTTAAATTGGGAAGCATCACCATCCTCAGGTAAATAGAAATGCAATCAACCACCCATAAATTCTGCAGTATTATTTCAGTAGTTTGTGAGGGAAAAAATGGTAGGAAAATCCTCAAATTGAGGTTGTCCTGGATCATAAACTTCTCTCTAGTTGAGAGGCCTAATTGTGACAAAAATGAAACCATTGTGATTTATGGTTTTGACTTAGAGATTTGAATCTGTTGGCTTTTTAATCAGCATTGCTAGATTTTCCTACATTTGAATTTTTTATTTTCCCAGTCCATGAAGACTGTTGATACAAACAGAACCACAAAATCAAATTTCAAAATAATTTGCTAAATCTTCCACGATACCCTTGAAAATAAAATTTTAAAGCTTGGAGAAGCCACGTTCAAATTCCTTTCTTTATTCTTCATTTCTTAAGTTTGAAAGATTCCCATCCACAACAGACATTTGGTAATGAGGAATTATATTTATTAAGTTTTATCTCCAGGAGCAGCAAATGAGTCTCTGCATGCAGCTGGATAATTTGACCCTGTCAATATTGATCCCTGCTTTTTGCAATTGTTGTTAATCCCTCTGGAAAATGGATTCTCTCCCTAATATTCCTTGAGCAGATGTTGGTTTTTGGTTCTGCAGTTTTATTCCTGCTAATTTCATTCTCCTAAGAAGAAGGAGAAAATTCCTTAATCCCAGGCAGAGATAGAAATATAAGTGACAGCTAATAAAATAAAATGAAATAAAAAATAAAATAAAAAAATAAAATAAAATAAAAAATAAAATAAAATAAAATACAAAATAAAATATAAAATAAAATAAAATATAAAATAAAATCTAAAATAAAATAAATTTGGAATTTCCTGCCCCCTTCTGCAGCTCTCGGAACACTGCTGGTGTTGAGGAGGGAGGATAAGCATGACTGTCCATGTCTCTTTGAAGTGTTTTATCAGTGCTCTTCAAAAATATCAAAGGAAAAATTTATTCCATGTAAAAGTAGTTCTGATTGCACCCTCTTGGGCTGGATCTGATACAGCTCCTGTGCATCCATGAGGAGATTTCCTGAATATTTGGTGGAAAAATGGCATTTTCGGGGATGAACTTTTTTTTGTTTTCAGGGGCAGTTTTTAATTTCTGTGACTATTTTTCAATTTTGTTTTAATTTTGTTCTGAGGGCCGTCACTCCTCCTTAGCTCCTAGGCTGTATCACAATGTTAAACCCCAGCTTTAGGAGTTTAAATTCTACAAATTTTCATTGAACAAAGCTTCATTTTTCAGTTGGGTCGTGAGTGCCTGCAGTTCCAGATTTTTGAGGCCGTAGCTCACAAATTGGCAGCGTTTTTGTTTGGTGAAATATTCAGCCCTGCTCATCCTCCTCTGACTGTTACCTCCTTGGGTGAATTTGCTTCTTCTGGGTGTCCCTTGGCATTAATTATTTTGTTTAAAATGAGGGAAGAACAGGATCCTCTTTCACCAGAACAGGTTTCTTAATTACTGAGAAAAAAGAATTTACACAACTGTACTTTCAGATCTCTCCTCCTGGTCGTTTTCAAACGACTTTATGGTTAGTGTAGAAATACATTTTCAACAATTTCTGTAAAGAAATCCTCTTCTCTGTCTGTCTTAATTACCGGCTTATCTCTTATTTTTATTTTACAGCTTTTTCTATTTCATTCCCAATCCTTCATCCATCAAAAAAAAAAAAAATCTTTCTAAATAGCTAAATAAAAAGTGCAAATTTCTCTCCTGTTTAATGCAAGCCAGGTTGTGATGGCTGTGACATCTCTTACTAGGAGAGAACAAAGAAACCACTCAACTCCAAATATTCCAAGTCTGGCTTGTCACAGTCGGGGTATGGAGCCTATTAAATCTTTATTGCAAAAGCAGTGGTGCTTAAAAAAACTTACAGACCTTCGTGGGCCCGGTTCTGTGTTGGCAGAAAATTAAAAAAAAAAAAATAAAATCTTGCATAAAATGCTTTGCAAAATGTTTCAGTGCAGCCTCGGAATTATTCTGCAGCAGTTCCCTGGGATCTTTTCCTGCTGAAGGAATCTGGGAGAGGCTGAACTGCCCAAGGTTGACAGATCATGGCAAAGGATTCTCCTTCCCTTTGACAGATGCTCAGGGAAGTGATTCCAAGAGCTCCTGACTGGTTTTTTGGGATCCTGAGCCAAGCCTGCACAGCACCCTCACCGGCTTAGGCTGCGCTCAAAGTGCTGGGAAAGGATCCAAAGAGATTTGCAGGGAAAAAAAAAGTGGTTTATTTTGCATATCCAAACGGGAATTTGGGAATGGGAATACGGATGTTGGCTCCTCAGCGTGAAAGGACAGACCGTTAATGATCAGGTTTGCACTGAGGTTTTTGTTCCTGACATTTTAGTGCAGATCTGATTTATGGGGTTTATTATTCCTCTTTAAGGGTGACGTGTCTGTATCCAAACCCAGGAGCTGCTCTGGGAACTTAAAAGGAGGAAAGGGAAAATGCTTCCTTTTGGGAAGCCCAATTAGGGGGATAAATGGCACAGATGACTTCACTAATTTATGTTCCCTGTGATTTCTGGGATGAAACACAACTCACAGGCTGCTCCTCTGCTCCTCGGGGCTTTGGGTACTTTACTGTTTGTGGCTGTAAAAACACAACAGGGAATACCTGAACATATGCTGCAGCTAAATGGGAGCTGGGAAACATCAAATGCCTCTTCCTGAAGTGTTTGTGTGCAGAAAAAGGAGCTCTGACTCTGTGATTTCCAAACCCTGTTGGAACAGACTTTTGGAAAACACTTCACCAGAGGTGCTGCCTCCTAAATACCTAAATTATCCTAAAAATTATCCTGAAAAAGCTCTTCTTGTTCATTGAAACAACTTCCCCCTTGATGGGTTCATCTATCAGGGCAGGGCTCCACTGCCCGCAGGGTTCCTTGGTTATTTAACATTTCCCTCAGTATTCAAGGAGGGGGAAATAAATAATAAAATAAAATAAAATAAAGGGAAGTAATTCCACAGCTCTTGCAGCTCTCATCTAATAAAATGTTATGCTGTCAAATATTGAAGTGTCAGCACTCAGGGAGCTCTGGATAAGGATGGGCTGAGCCCCTGGAGCAGCTCCTGCTGGGATGAGCTGACCCAGCCCAAATGCAGCATCCCTGGGATCGGTAGATGTGCTCCTCAGGCATTCTCTGCCTGAATCCCTCTGCACAAAATGTCATTTGAAATATGATCCTAACATGGAATCCACACAGTGACGGCTCCTGTGCTGAGCTGTAGTAAAATCCTCAAACACTTTGGATGAAAGGAGGCGGGTTCTGGAATTTATGAGAAATATTGGGCTCCTTTGGGATTTTGGTCGGGTGAGAAAGGGAAAGTTACCTGAAATAGCTGAAATTGTTTTTCCTTATCCTAAAAGGTGGAAATCTCAGAATTAATCTGATTCGCAGAGAATTTCCATGGTGAATTTTTTGGTTTACTTGTTCAAGACATTTGGGGTAAATTTTAGATTAATTTTGAAATTATATCAGGATTAAATAGTTTTAAATTTATTAATTTTTGTGGCTTTGCTGTTTCATTTCCATTTAGGTGGATTTCACGATAAGAAATCTTTTAAAAATGATCTCAAGGTGTCTTTTAAGGGCTCATTAATTAATTCATTTAGCTTTTGAGATATGACAACATTTTTTTCTTTTTTTTTTTTTTTTGCGTTTTCCTTGCTGCTGTGATATTCTAGGAATGCTAAAACCAAATTACATCTCACTTTGCTTGCTTGACATTGGCTCAATTGCTTTTATCAGCCAGCAGATGACACTTACAGGTCATTTGTCCTCATTGGGATTCTGAAATGGCCAAATCATTTTTTTATTCATTCTGGAGGTATTTATTTTAATGATATTTCTGCCTGTTTTACTGTGGTCTTCAGTGAAGGGCCAGATAGGTTATTAAACTTCTCTCTAGTTGAGAGACCTAATTGTGATGAAAATGGAACCATTGTGATTTATGGTTTTGACTTAGAGATTTGAATCTGTTGGTTTTTTAATCAGCATTGCTAGATTTTCATAAATTTGACTTTTTTATTTTCCCAGTCCATGAAGACTGTTGATACAAACAGAACCACAAAATCAAATTTCAAAATAATTTGCTAAATCTTCCACGATACCCTTGAAAATAAAATTTTAAAGCTTGGAGAAGCCACGTTCAAATTCCTTTCTTTATTCTTCATTTCTTAAGTTTGAAAGATTCCCATCCACAGCAGACATTTGCTCCTAGCTAGTGACCAGGGAAATATTTATGGAGCCATCTGTGTCACAAAAGTTTCTCATTTGGTGGATGCAAAGTTTTTTCCGCTGGTAGAATCCATCAAAGTTCTGATGGAAAATATCAAGTTTCTAAATCCAGCTGCAACTTAAGGGATAAAATCAACGTATTTTGGCAGTAGTTGTGCTGTGAGAAATTCCTGTTTATCTTGTTAATGAGATAATGAGTTTTCATGGAATTCCAGACTGGTTTGGGTGGGAAGGGACCTTAAAGATTTTATTTGAAGCCACTTCCATGCTGGCATTTGATGGATCTGGGAGCCAGGAATGTTGGTTCAATCCCATTCCAACCATGGAATCACAGAAGAGTTTGAGTTGGAAGCAACCTCTGGCGATTGTCTGCTCCAGCCCCTCTGCATCCAGAGTACGTCCAGGTGGGATTGGAATGAACCCAGTGAGGGAAGTTCCAATAAAAAACTCCCCAAAAACAGGGAGAGCAAACAGCAAAACCTCATCAGCACCAAACAGCTCCTCTTCACGGTGAAGTTGTTGTTATAACAAAGTTCTGTTGGAGAGGTTGGGCAAAAACTGATTTTTATTTATTTTTTTTTCCAGATATTCACTTGGGAAACCCTTCCCAGCCTGCAAACGAGAGCACTTCCCAAAGCTCTAGGAATGAGGCAGTCAGTTCCATTCTACTGGGAGATGAAATGCATGAATTTTGACTTTGAAGCTCTGGGAAGAAAAGGAAAAAGAGCTCTTGTCAGACACCTGTAGTTCAAACCCACTTCACATGCCCCGGCTCTGCCTAAATCATCCTCATTTGCAATTCAGCACTCAGGGATAAGGAGTTTCCTTCCATCTAGGCTCCACAGGGAAGGCTGAAGTCAGCTCAGAGAATCACTTGAGTTAATGCAGAAATGAGGCCGAGGTGTTAATGGAGCTATGGGACAGGGCTGAGATGGAAAGGCAGGAATCCAAAATCAGATTTAAAGGATATTTATCGGGAGGAATTAGGACTTTATTAAGGGCTGCATTTCCAGATCACAGAGTGATCGGTGCTTTGTAAAGGGGCATTGAATGATGAAGATTAGAGGGATTGGGGGATTTTTTTGGGTGGGTTTTTTGCATGTTAAAAGGGTCATGGAATCAGAGAATGATTTTGGGCAGGAAGGGGCCTTAAAGCCAATCCCATCCAGTGCCATGGGCAGGGACACCTCCCACTGTCCTGCTGCTCCAAGTCCTAATGTCCAACCTTGGACACATCCAGGGGCAGCCACAGCTTCTCTGGGATTTCCATCCCCACCCTCACTGGGAGGAATTTCATCCCAATATCCACCATAAATCTACTGGGAGTTTAAAGCCCTGCATCTGGCCACAGTGGGATCTCCACAGCCAGCTGCTCCAGAGGCAGATTCAGTGGCGCGGGTGAAGTTTCCCACTGGGAATTTCCAGCAGTTTTCTGGATACTGTGGCAACATGGGAGAAATAACACCAGGAATGTCAGCACAGAATGTCACGGAAAACAACTCAAAGACTCGAACCTCAGAGAGGTTGAGGAACCTTGGAGGGGTTGAGGGATCTCAGAGAGGTTGAGGAACCTTCAAAGAGGTTGAGGAACCTCAAAGAGCTTGAGGAATCTCAGATTGAGGGGTCTCAGAGAGGTCGAGGGATCTCAGAGAGATTGAGGAACCTTCAAAGAGCTTGAGGAATCTCGAAGAGGTTGAGGAACCCCAAAGAAGTTGAGGAACCTCAGTGAGGTTGAGGAACCTCAAAGAGCTTGAGGAATCTCAGAGAGGTTGAGAAACCCTAGAGAAGTTGAGGAACCTTCAAAGATGTTGAGGAAGCCCAGAGAGGTTGAGGAACAACACCCCTGGAATTTTTGGGCTAGAGAAGCCCTCTAAGATTAAGCCAACCATTAACCCAGCCAAGGCCACCACTAATCCATATCCCAGGGGAGCACAGGGGGACACACCAGGCTCCGGATCCCCATCCTGCTCCTGCAGCTTCTCCTCCCCACACACCACGCTCAGCTTGGAGTTTCCCCGGGAATGCCGTGCCCCCATCCCAATCCTGGAAAGCAGGAATGGTGCAGGGATCATTTCATCATTTTCAGCCCCGTTTTTGGGCCGAAACCCAAAAAACTTTGCTTAAAACCCCGTGAATTCTTTGTGCAATATTTTGGAGCTCGGCCTCCTGCACTCATGGGAGTCTTTAAGGTACCAGGGCATTAAAAGAGGCTCAGGTTGAAACTCTTCAAGGGGAAATAACAACCTGCAATTGCTCAGCTTCCTGATTAAAAAACCCACAGCAGTGGCTGAGTGAGAGCAAGGTTTTCTCAAGCATTAGTGATACTTTAATTCAACACTGCAACAACGACAAAAAAAAAATGTATTTTATTGCTCTCTATTTTATGGATCATGAATTTAACTGAGCTAAATAGTCAAAGTCCAGGTGAATAATGCTGCTATAATGAGCTGCTGACCACATTTCCTCCTGCATTTCACTCACTATTTATTTTTTCCTCTGCCTACTCAGCTTTTCACATTTTGAACTCCGAAGAACAGCAAAGAAACCGAGGCTGTGTTTGCCTTACAAGGTTTTGTGCACCTTCTCTGGTAAGTTTTTCCTCTTCTGAATGGGTTTCAGTCAAACTTTGAAGAATATTTGCTTTTAGGGCCCAGTTTGTCATGCAGTGTTTTGTTTCAACAATCATCAATATTAACTATTTTGAACAATGCCTCTGAAATATCCATTGTGCTGAGTATTGTACAGATGATATTTAGAGATTGCCTATGCTACAGAAAAGAGGTAAAGGTGAATTTTAGAACAGATGTTAAATTTTTTTTCATTTTTTAATGACCCAAGGGAGTTTTACTCCAGGTTTTCATAGGAAAAGAGATTTAACCCAGAAATTATGATTGGATTCGATGATCTTGGAATTCTTTCCCAGCCTAGGGGATTCCATGATGCTGTAATAGTGCTGCAAAAATTCCAGAGCAATGGCACAGGTTTATATCACAAAAAACGAGTTCCTCTTCTTTTCCATAATATTTGCAGAGATGTTTTATGCGCGTCTTCATAAAACAGGGAAATGATCTTGTAAAAATTAGCAGCCTACGGGGAAAAAACCCTCTTTAACCAGGAAAAATCCTTAATTTTGTTACATTTATTGCCTCCCCTTGTTGGTTGAGGGAAAGGTGATCTGTTAACCGCTATGCAAACGAGTTTGGATTATCTGCAGACTTTTCCAGGTCTATTTGCCATCAAATTAGACTGGGAAATTTTCTAGGAGGTGGGGAAAACCCAAAACTTCTTTTTGCCCTTGAATTGCTGCACAGGAGCAGGGGCACAAAAGGAACATCACCAAGCCCTGTAGCCATGAAAACAACGGCACTGACTGGAGCTTCCTCTCCCAGTTTAATTTTCCAACAGGAGCTTCCTCTCCCAGTTTAATTTTCCGTAGTTGTGGGAATGAGGCTCCCAGCTGCTGGAATTACAGCAGTGACACGATAATAAGGGAGTTAATCTCTTTAAGGAGCTCTCCTAGTTTTTTCACGTTTCCATTTACCTGGAAATCTGCATTTAAATGGGAGCAGGAATTTTCTGGGTACCGGTGGGGGAGAGCAGAACACCTGCAGTGAAGGTGTCCCTGCACCAAATCCAGGTGTGAACATCTTTCCTCTGGAAAACTTGGAATCAAGGTCCATGAGAACTGCTGGAAGGGAAGGTGTGGATGGTGGTTTTGGGAAGTTTTTGGGAAAAGAATGATGTTTATTATTCTGGAGGAGGGAATGGTCTGAGCTGGGAGGTGCATCCTGAAAATCTGGGCTACGGGAGGCGTCCCTGCCCATGGCAGGGGATGGAGCTGGATGAGCTTTAAGGTCCCTTCCAACCCAAACCATTCCATGATTCCATGTTGTTTTTTTTGTTTTACTTCCTGGCACTTTTTGTAGGCTGGAGAGCCTTCCTGACCCAGAAGACACTTTAGGGATATTTGGGAGATCCCTGCTGCTTTTTCATCCAGGTCAGCTCTGGCTGGGGGCTTCTCAAGCTGCATTTTCCGTGAATATTTTCTACAAAAGAGCTGGATTTGCAAACCTCAACTTCTGAAGCTTTCTGCTGTGGAAATGGGGAAAAGTTCACTGGAAAGAGAAGGATTTTTTTTTTTTTTTTTTTCATCCTGTAGTGTTTAAATAAGGAAAGGCTCAGAGTTCCTGGAGGAAAGAAGTGACATTTCATATCCATTCTCAGTTTCTAAATGAGAATCCCAGAATCCCAGATGTTTGGTGTGGGAGAGACCATGGGCAGGGACATCTTCCACTACCCCAGGTTGCTCCAAGCCCCTTCCAGCCTGTCCTTGGACAGTTCCAGGGATCCAGGGGCAGGCACAGCACTGAGAATGCCCCTCCTTTGTCATCTGTGACAAATAACTGGGCACCAGATTAGCCTGGCCTTTAGAAACAAACCAAGTTCCCTGAATGAATTTGTTTAATGATGGTCCTTTCCTTTCCTTTCCTTCCTTTCCTTTCCTTTCCTTTCTTTCCTTTCCTTTCCTTTCCTTTCCTTTCCTTTCCTTTCCTTTCCTTTCCTTTCCTTTTCCTTTCCTTTCCTTTCCTTTCCTTTCCTTTCCTTTCCTTTCCTTTCCTTTCCTTTCCTTTCCTTTTCCCTTTCCTTTCCTTTCCTTTTCCTTTCCTTTCCTTTCCTTTCCTTTCCTTTCCTTTCCTTTCCTTTCCTTTCCTTTCCTTTTCCTTGCCTTTCCTTGCTTTCCTTGCCTTTCCTTGCCTTTCCTTGCCTTTCCTTGCCTTTCCTTGCCTTTCCTTGCCTTTCCTTGCCTTTCCTTGCCTTTCCTTGCCTTTCCTTGCCTTTCCTTGCCTTTCCTTGCCTTTCCTTGCCTTTCCTTGCCTTGCCTTGCCTTTCCTTGCCTTGCCTTGCCTTGCCTTGCCTTGCCTTGCCTTGCCTTGCCTTGCCTTGCCTTGCCTTGCCTTGCCTTGCCTTGCCTTGCCTTCCCTTCCCTTCCCTTCCCTTCCTTCCCTTCCCTTCCCTTCCTTCCCTTCCCTTCCCTTCCCTTCCCTTCCCTTCCCTTCCCTTCCCTTCCCTTCCCTTCCATTCCCTTCCCTTCCCTTCCCTTCCTTTTTTTTTCCCTTTTTCCCTTTTTCCCTTTTTTTCCCCTTTTCTCTTTTTCCCTTTTTCCTTCCCTCCTTCCCTCCTTCCCCACATTTTGGCATCTTGATCCCAGGATTTTGCCTTTTGGGGGGCACGGTGTAGACAGCAAAAAGTCTTAAAGTGATTTCTTTGATGAAATATGACGTCTGTTTTCCACCCCCTAAAATTAACAAACAATAAACCATAAAGATTTAACAAATATAAAGCCAGTGCATGACTGAGGTTTTGGAATTTGGCTGCTTTTCCATGCCCACTGTTCCTGCTCTGGAGCTGGGATGTTTTAGTGGGTGATTCATGGCTCCATTGCTGCCTTTATTCCTTTAAGAGCACCTGGAGGGACAATGTTTCAACATCACCCTAAAGAGCTGAGCTGCTTTTTTGCATCCTTCCACATCTTCCATTTAATTCCGCTTTAATTTAAATGTTTCCCGTTAACTTTCTGCATTTTTTTTTCCTTAAAAGAAGTTGCTTTGTTTTTCACCCTCTAATCTTCACCGAGGGAATGTGAAATTGGGTCAGACTCCAGTTTTATTTTGTTCTGCTGCAACGTTTCATTCCTGATATGAAATTATTTCATTTATAGGAGTTGCCAGTGGTGAATTCAACTGGATGTTTCAGCTGGAAGAGGTGGCACATTCCCAGTGTGCAAAATGTCCTGCTCCTGCTTTTCCTGAGCAGTTCCTCAAAGTTGGACACGGCCTGAGGGGGTGGTGAAAATAATTAAGGCAATTTTTGTGTTGGACTAAAGGATTTTAATTTGGAGGGATCATCTCCTTTAGCAGCATTTGGCATAAAATACCCCAAAAAGCCTCAAATTCTGTATTTTTTTTTCTGAGTTCTACAAGGAGATTTTGGGGTTTTCTGGGAAGTGTGATGGGATGAGGTTGGTGGCTCTGTGTGCAGCTCACTGCTCAATTATCCCATGTCTCCCATGAAAATATTTTGGGAATATCAAAACTTGGAGGGGAAGACAATTGTTTTAACTGCTCCCAGCTGTATTGTGTGCCTGGCTCCACTAAAATAAAAACCATTCGCCCCCAAACTTTGGGAAAGGGATCTGTTAATGCTGGAATTTTAAAGGGTGTTCAGTGATATGTGAGGTCAGTTCCAAAAAGAGATCTTAAAAAGGGAGGAGGAAGCCATGAAAAACTTCATCATTTTCTGATTAACATGTGGGATCTGAAAAAAATTTAATCTTTTAAAGCTAAAATTTCACGAAGGAGCAAGAGAAAAGAGTGTCCCACAAAACAGTTAATTATTTCAATTTAAAATTTTTGATTCGGAGCGTTTGAACACTTTCTTCACATTTATGTGCTCAAAATATTCCTGCATTGTCACCATAAATTTGGGCAGTTCTGGGAGGAAAGGGAAGAGGGAAGGGTTTGAGAACCTTGGAGGGAGTGGCTGTGGATGCAGAAAATTCCTTTGAAGCCCTCAGGACACCTCCAGGGGGATTTTGTAGAACAAACAAAACCCAGAGGGATCGTTATCCATGGAATATTTGGCTTTTTCCAGGATTTTTCCTCCCATTCTGGGTATCCCTGTATCAGCCACAGCCAGGATTGCTGCAAGGAGCACACCCAGAAAATGTGTGGAAAATCACAGTGCCAGGGGTTTGTTCCTGGCTGGACTGAGATAAAGAGGAGCAGCAGCACTGACCAGACACCCCTCGGGACATTTTTGGTTTTTTTTTTTTCCATTTCTTGAAATCTCTTTGCTTTACCATCATTCATATATTTTTTTTTTCATGCGGGACTAATGGCATTTAAAATATTTTAATTTAAGAAATGCAAAAATTGTTGCAGGAGAGACAAGAAAGAGGAAAAATGTGTTGATAAAATATTTTAAAAATGAATATTTATAATGATTTTGCTGATATTACTGTTGCATTAATGGATGCATTGACTGGAGTAATTAATACAAGCTGCAAGTAAATTGGTCTAAAATAATAATGCTAAAAGATGGTTTTAATTGTTCTCATCTTCTATTAAAATGAATTTCTCAGGTTATTCTCTGATTTCCCTCTGATAAAAACGCAATAATTTTTTTTAGCTACGTTGTAAATCTGAATTAACTGAAACTGCAATTCACAGAATGCCATAATGGTTTGGGTTGGGAGGGACTAAAGATCTTTGTTCCCTGAGCAGACAGGATTTTCCCAATGTTTCCTGCAGGTTGGGAAGTTCCATCCTGGAAAATCCCTGTTGTTCCAGCAGAAATCCACCTCAAATAAAATCAGCATTTCAAGGGGGGTCACAGGATGTTCTTTCCTCCTTTCCTTGTTTTCTGGATCATTGGGATGATCAATATTTGTGAATGAAATTCATTTTATTGAGTGCCTGAGTTAAACTACATCAGAAACGGGAAATTCCAGCTCCTGGTGACTGGGAAGGTTTTGAGCTCCACATCCAGGGCTCTTCCAAGGAGAGTTTCTCTCCAAGGAAATTGAATTTATTCCTACTGAAAGTCTGAAAGATTGCTGTGTTTTAAGGCACTTCCTGAAGCGCCTCTAGATTAAAGAAAACATCATTTTGTGGGAATGGCAGCTTGATGTTCTATGAATATCCCTGCTCCCATCCCCACCGTGGCAGCCCCCAGCAGTTTATCCACCACACACTCCCAAGGATTTTGGATTTTGTAGCCTGCAAGGTCAGGCACTCTGGTGGAAGCCAAGCTGGGATGCAGCACCCTCTATTTTAACTTGAATTTTGGGAGAGCACAGGAGTTTTATTTTATTTTTTTTTCCCATGGAGTCACAGAATTCTTTAGGTTGTAAAGGATCTCTGGGATCATTGAAGTGTCACATCCACAGGGATTTGAAATCCCTGCAGGGATGGGGACTCCACCACTGCCCTGGGAAGCCGTGCCAGGGTTTGGACAACCCTTTCCGTGGGGAAATTTTCCATAATCTCCAACCTAAAGCTCCCCTGGCACAACTTGAGGTCGTTTCCTCTTGTCCTGTCGCTGATTCCTGGGGAAGAACGGATCCCAACCTCCCTTCAGGTGACCGAAGAGAGAAACAAAATCCTTCCTGAGTCTCCTTTTCTCTTGGGATGCAGAGTTTGTACATCCTTCAGGATTTTCCAGATTCCTTCAGGATCTTCCAGAACCTTCAGGTTTTTCCAGGTTCCTTCAGGATTTTCCAGATTCCTTCAGGATCTTCCAGAACCTTCAGGATTTTCCAGGTTCCTTCAGGTTTTTCCAGGTTCCTTCAGGATTTTCCAGAACCTTCAGATTTTTCCAGGTTCCTTCAGGATTTTCCAGATTCTTACAGGCTTTTCCAGGTTCCTTCAGGATTTTCCAGATTTCTTTAGGCTTTTCCAGGTTTCTTTCAGGTTTTTCAGATTCCTTCAAGCTTTTCCAGATTCGTTCAGGATTTTCCAGGTCCCTTCAGGATTTTCCAGGTTCCTTCAGCTCAGAACGGCTGGGGTGGTGTAATTAAAATCTGTGCTAAACAAACCTCATTAGCAGCTCTCTTAGACTCTTCCCACATTTCTCCTTCCTATTAATAAAAGGTTAAATTTACAGCAGATTACATTTGATTATCATGGGTGAAATACTTAAAACCTGCTTTGTTCTCTCTAAGTTCTTTCCCCCCACGTTTTTCTGATTATTGAACCACCAGGTTTTTTTTCCCTCCACTTTTCCCCCCCCCTGTTTATTCCTAAAAATGAGATTTGTACACAAAAGAAATCAAATCATGCATAAAGCAAGATTTTTGCTCATACAGGAATCATATCCTGTCGGATTAATCCCTCCTTTATTAGAACTTGTGTTTCTAAAACATTGCAGGCTCGCAGGTAACTTCTAAAATTTTCTTGAAAGAAGGAGGATTCTTTTACATTTGCATTTTTAAAACCAAATCCATTCCTAGCACAAGCGAAAAGCTATTTTTGTCCAGAATTTCTTGCACATGCACATCTAAAATAGCTGCATGAGGATGGAGCAAAGTTTAAATATTTTTTTTTCACCCCTCTCCTTCACAGATATATTTTTGAGCTCTCTGCCCTCTCTCTCTGCTGGAAAATTTTTGGGAAATGGAGGAGGGTAAAAAAATGATAAATTCCAGGTCGGGAGGGCACTGAGTTAAATGCAGGGAGCGAGTTCATCCTGAAATATTCTCCTGTTTTCCAAACGGATTGGGTATGGGGGCAGCTCAAGAACTCAGGGGGGTTTACCAAGAAATAGGGATGCTTAAGAATTCCCAGATACTTCACTCAACCAGGAATTATGAATTTCTATCGCATTTCCGCGGCTTCCTTCCCTGGAAGGTGTGGATCAAGGAGTTGAATCTGCACCCCACATCCTGCAGGAATTATTTATCCCCTGGAATTTGGCCAGAATTCTGCAGCATTCCCGTGGTTTTTGCCTTAAAGTTTCTGTAATCATCCTGAATTAACATCACCCCCGTTTAGGCACTAATGGCGTTAAGCAGCAGATGAAGTACAGCCATTAATGGTAAACAAGCAAGAAGGGGAAAAAAGGGAATTTATTCAATGCCCAGCATCCCAGTTTACCCATTCCTGGATAATTCCCTGCTTCCACAGCCAGCAGAAAGGAAGGAATCGTTTGGCTTATTAATATAATGAAGATCAATGCAATCTGTGAACACAAGGTTGAGGGAACAGCATAATTACCTTTCATTTGTTGATGCAAGGAGCAGAGTGGTTTCAATTAGTGCCCTAAATTGGGAAGGAGCTGGAAAGAAATCGGGAGCTTTGCTTGGAGCTGGAATTTGTTTTGTGTGATTCCTTTGTGGGATTTTTTTTTCTCCTTTAATGAGTAACGATGATGTGTCGGTGGTTGTGTTGAGTTTAATCAGGAAAATAGAGGGAAAATATAGAGTGGGAACATTTGGATCCCCCCAAACACATAAACTTTTGGTTTTTTTTTTTTTATTTTTTCTTGGATCCATTCAGGAGAAGGTTCTGGGCTTTTGAAAGGGGAAAAAAACCCAGAGAGCACTGGGCTATCTTGAGCTGAAGGTGCCAAAAAACCATTTTGCCAACAGAAATGTCAGGAATTTCTTCTTTTCTCTGGCCAAAGTGTCCTGTCCCTGCTGATTATCCAGGGAATGGCTGAGGACAGGTGGAACTCTGGATCTGCCACATTTCCAACCTCCCTGCTCTTTTATTGTGGAGTGCTCAGATCCTGAAGGGGAGGATTCCGAGCAGAATTCCAGGAAAAAAAAAAAAAAAACAAAAAACTTCCATTATTTCCTGTGGGTTTTTATTTGCCTTTCAATGATTCTGTTGATAAAAGTGAGCTCCCACATCCCTTCCCCAGCAATAACTGGTATTTTTGGGATTTTCCATTAGGTTAGACATCCACACTTGCCCAATTCCATGCCCATTTTTGCCAGGAAGTTTTCCTAATTAAAAGTACCCTCCAGAGGATGGCACATCCCAACTTGAGCCCTTCGGGATATCTAAAAGAAATTCTGATTTTTTGCATTCTGGGGAGGCTGCCTCAGCCTTTGTACTTGGGGGTGCTTTTCTTTCCTTTCATATTTTATTTCTTTCCCTTGTTTTCCTTGCAGGAACCAGGAAATTCCAGGTGAAAGCAGCTGGAGTGAAAGAGCAGCTCTGACTCATTTGGAATGATCAGGACAGGGTAGGAGACAAAATCTTCCCAAGTGTGGGCATTTACCAGCCCTCATTCCAGGATTTGTTAAGAAATACGAAGATTTACCAAGGCCTCAGCAGTGAAAAGCAGGATTGAAGCTCATCCAGGCTTTTGTATCCCAGTATTCCCCAAACTGTGAGTATTGTTTATATTCCTAAATATGCCTTAATATTCCTAAATGTTTTTCTCTCTCTGGTTTTTCTCCCCGGAAGAAGGGAGAGTGCTCTGGGGTTTTTCAGAACAATTCTCTGCTGTGTTTCCAGCTGTTAAGGTTGGGTTTTCCTCAGGGGTTTGCCAGGTGTGGGGATGAACATGGAGCACTGACCTCACTGCTCCCACCCACTTCAAAGCTCTGCATTTACCAAGAGCCACAAAATTAATGCCGTTGGTTTTTATAACCCTGCCTTTTGTCTGAATGCCGTTAATTACCCTGATTATCTTGTCTTTTGCTGTTTAATTGTTGGTAACTGAAAGGTCCTTTTGTCCTGTCTCGGGCTTTCCTAACTCATCTTCAGTGACAGAGAAGTTTTGAATTATCTTGGGGCAAACTGGGCAATTTTTTTGGTCAGAGTTTCATGTTGGAGAAGTTTAGAATTCCTTGGATCTGCAGGAAGCTCTGAAGAAGGTGAAGAAGAACTGGAGAGACAGGACAACGGGGAATGGGTCCAAACTGGCAGAAAGGAAATTTAGATTAAACGTGGAAGAAATTCTTCTCTGGGAGGGTGGGGTGGATGGGCTGGAATTCCCAGAGCAGCTGTGGCTGCCCCTGGATCCCTGGCAGTGTCCAAGGCCAGGTTGGACACTGGGATTGGAGCAGCCTGAGACAGTGGGAGATGTCCCAGCCATGGCAGGGGATGGAATAAAATGTTATTTTGATGTCCCTTCCCACCCGAATAATTCCGTGATTCCACGATCCTTTTAACATACGAAAAACCCACCAAAAAAAGAGAAAAAACCCACCCAAATCCCTCTGATCTTCGTTGTTCAAAGCCCATTTAGAAAGCACCGATCACTCTGCGATCTGGAAATGCAGGTCTTCAACAAAAGCCCTAAATTCAAGAACAATTGATAACAAATTTCTTCTGGCAGAACATTCCTACAACAGAGCAATAATTTTCCTTAATCCCTTATTGGAAGGGCTTCCTGCCTTTGGGATTTCTCCCGTGGGACAACACTCTTCCTCTTGAAAAAAAGCTGATTTTGTTGAATTTTTTTTTTTCCCCTCCCTTAGCCCGATCAAAACAACTTTCCGATGTTTTCTTGCTGCATTAACAGGCTGAAATTGCTACTAAAAGTATCAGCCAATTAGCAACTCTTTAATCTCCTGCATTGTTTGTCACCACGGTGTGACAAAGTGACAGCCTGCCACGCTAATTAGCTGCCTTCTGCGAGGGGAAAATTGCTCTTGTTTGACAAATAATTCAAGTTAGAGAAGGGCGAGGAAGTCTGAAAACAAAGTTATTCATGCAAAGACACATCGGAGAGCACCCAGGGGCTCAGGTAATCGGTGAGGGGAGGGAGAACCTCTCACCTTTCTGTAATAAATCAGAAAATTATTGAGTGGAAGGGATGAGGTGATTTTTAACAGCTTGAAATGAGCGCAGGGGTCAAAGTGTTGTTTTTAGGAATTTCGCTGGGTGCTGGGAGAAGTTGGGTTTCTAGAGGTTGTTGGTGTTTATTCAGATTGAAAAGCATCTCAGTTGCTCCTGACCTTCCTTGTGAGTCTTTTAAAGGTGACTTTTCACCTCAAAATTCAGCGTGCCCATGGAAAAATCCAGGCCCGGAAAGGAGAAGATTCAGGAGCATCAAAAAGAAAAAAAAAAAAAAAGGAGCTCCAGAGCTTCCTTCCAAAAGTGGAGTTTAAAGCTTCAGATGAATCAGTTTGTGTCCATGAAAAAAAGAGCCCTTGGGGGATTTGTTTCGGTGAAATGAGAAGTTCAAGGAGCTGAGCAAAAATATTCAAC
Source organism: Cinclus cinclus (assembly GCF_963662255.1). Lineage (NCBI taxonomy): Eukaryota > Metazoa > Chordata > Aves > Passeriformes > Cinclidae > Cinclus > Cinclus cinclus. Next base: position 2,220,682 of record NC_085055.1, read on the forward strand.
AGGAATCTGAAAGCAAATCATGATTTTTGGTGTTTGTATGGCAATCAAATTGCTTTAGCCATTTTTTTTTGTTTGTTTGAGATTAAATGCTGCCAAGTTTGGTGTTTCCAGCTTTTTATTCCAAACCTGAACGCCCTGCAAAAAATATTCAGAAATTAATTGAGAAGAAGACAATCCCTAAACATCTGCAAAGCCGATTCAGTGATTTTCGGAATTTAGGTGTTGAAGTTTGAACTAAAAAAAAAAAGGCAAACAAAATAATTCTGATTTTCTGATTTATTTTCTGATTTTCTGATTTTGGGTACTTAGTAAAAGAGGAGGAATTTCTTTTTCTGGGTTGAGCTCCTGTGGGAGTGCAGGTGAAATGCTGCGCTCTCAGCTGAACACTCCAGTCTGGAAAAATTTGGGAAAAGCAGGAAGGCGTTCCCAGAAGAGCAACAGAAATGATGAAAAGACTAAAGAGATTGATGACTTGATGGGTGAAGAATTATTTCGGGAGCTAAATCTGAACTGCTTGCCCATGTAAATGATGGATCCCAAACATTCCAGGAGCTTTCCCGAGTCAGTGATGGATTGGGTGGAATGAAGGAAGAGGATGAAAAGAATGATGGGGTGGCAGGAGCAGTGATTTTGGATGAGATCAGCAGGATGGGAGCAGCATGTCCTCCCTGGCAGCTGAAACTCATGGAAAAAAACCCCAAAAAACAAAACAAAAAAACAACCAACCAACCAAACAAACAAATAAAAAAAAAGAGGCGAAGAAATCTCTGTTGGATAATTATGGATTTATCTGTCTCAGGATGGATAATTATGGATTTATCTGTCTCAGGAGAGGAGTTTATAGGTTTAAGTCTAGGGATGGGAAGGTGGAAAGTAATTAGGACAAAAGTCACTTTTATAAAAGGTTTGATAATTTGTACGGCCTCAAAACCCTCGGTTAATTCACCAAATCTAACTGGGAATTTTAGGACTTTGGTGTCCAGCTCTGACAGATTCGGGACAGCAGCTGCTGGAAATTTGCTGTAAAATATTCCAGCACACACAGGATGGCCAGTGAAACCACAGCCTGTTTGGGATTTGCACCAGGAGATGGATTTTGGGTGCCAGAGTTTCGGTTTCTCTGCAGGCTGTCTCTGAATTGTGACATTTGGATGCTCAGAAGTCAACATCAAAACTCCCAGGGCCACCACAGAGGCATTTTCCAGGGCATTCCCTGGAAAACAACGGGAATTTACCCAGGTGAGTCGAAACCCAGGAAGGAGCTCAAGGATTTTTTGAGAATTAGGATGAAAGTGTTGGGCACGAGGGTCCCTGAGCTCAGAGAGAAAAACCTCGGGCGTATTTCTGACTTTTTAATCATTTCATGACTTCTGCTGCAGTTCTCACCCTCTTTTCTGATGAGCCCCGGAGGGTCAAGGAGTCCTGGTACTGCTGGAGAAACACCTGGAGATGCTGGAATTCCATCCAGCGGCAAACCCAAATCCTGCTCATTGGATTAATTACTGCAAGATTCCACAACCACCAGCACTTTTAGCTGGAGCCACGCTAAAACGAAATTGTTTTCCTTTCCTATTTTCCTTTCCCTGCGGGCAATCTGCGAGCGCATAATGTGAAATATCAGCAGGAGCCGCTCCTCACTTATTCAGGATTCTTTTCCAGCTCCTGCTCCCAATTTTCAGTCAATCACAGACCATAACAGGCTATTTGTCACCACGGATATCTGTACACATAAAAGATAACTAGGTGCTGAATATCAGCTTTTACCAATGTTCTGAGCACTGCCAGTGATATATTATTTTCTTTTATCTCCTCTGTGTATCTCTGTAGCAGGGGAGTGTCCCTGGGTGTATCCCACTGAAACAGGGTGGATTTTAATCAACTGCTGGGAAAATGAGATATTACACGAGGAAGAGAATGGCTGCATGATAAAAAACACCTCTTTAAAAGTGAAATGCTGCAGCGTTCTGGGGTTTGGCGCTGCTGCAAGCGCTGAATAAAAATGACATTAAAAAAAAAAAATAATCGAGCTTGAGGTATTTTTCGCAGGGTAGGAAAAGCAGGATCCATTCCAGCCAAAAAGAAAAGAAAAGAAAAGAAAAGAAAAGAAAAGAAAAGAAAAGAAAAGAAAAGAAAAGAAAAGAAAAGAAAAGAAAAGAAAAGAAAAGAAAACAAAACAAAACACAAAAAACCCCCCAAGAACAAAACCCAAACAAAACTTCCTGGGACATCCAAGGTGAAAATAGGAATGAATTCTCTAAAAGTGCTGCAAGTTAAAAAGGTGTAAAATGAGTGTGAAAAAAAAACCAAAACCTGTGTGCCGATGCTCAATAAAATGATGTTTTACTAAAAAAAAAAAATTGCAAAAGCTCAGTTTGAGGGAAATAATTTTGCTTCCATTCTCCTTAAGGAATCTGCTCTGCAGCTGGAAGGCTTCCAGTGCTTTCTAGAAAAAAAAAAACAAAAACAAAACTACCCACAAATCTAATTAATGATGATTTGTTATTAGCATTTGGGGTTCAAAAGAAATAAGTAAATTCAGGAATAGAGCAGTTTGCCAGGTCTCTTTCCCGAATCCATGAAAATCTCTTCCCTTTATGCTTTTGGAGAAACCACAGGTGAAATTAGGCTGTTGCTACCAGAGATAAAAAGCAGATTTTTCTTCTGAAAATGCTCGTTTTTGAACATTCAGGAAGAGTAATGAGTGTATTCCAGGCTCAATCGGTGTTCTGAACCCACCCCAAATTCAACACAATTTTTTTTTTTTAAAGTGTTTATTCCTTCAGCTGGACCCGAGCTGCAGTTTGCTCTTTATTTCCCAATTGTGAAGAAGAGGTCCCTGTTGGACAGAGGAGCAGGGAGGGGCTCAGGATGGGATCTCCTGCTGGAATTTGGCTTGGGACACTTTGGAATTCTCCAGGAGAGCTGCAAACTCCATTTCCCCCCTGGTGCAAGCGAGAAGGACAAAAGCTCTGGGATGGAAAGTTGGGTTTTGTTTCGTTTGGGCTGGGTTTTTTTTTTTTTTTTTTTTTTTTTTTTTTGTTGTTTACCTTTAGGAGAGGCTCCAGGTTGTTGTGTTTGCTCCTGATAAGTCTGAGGAGTTCCAGCTGGGTGAACCCAAAATCCTGGCTTTGGATCCACAAGGATGGGCTGTATTTCCTAAGAATAATGCTCATTTTGCACACTGTAAATGCAGTTTTGGAGGTGTGGATTCCAGCTGTGGAAGAGACTCTGCAGCCCAGGTTGAATTCAGGGAAATGAGTTTCTACTTTGGGCCTAGTTTAAAATTCAGCATTTGGTCAGCATAGCTTGTTAAATTATGGAGATTTTTTCACACCCAGATGTTTTTAACAATATCCCTGAGCTGTTTTGCTCTTTTTCTCCAGCTGTCCAATACTTCAGGTGCCTCCTGGCTGTAGGAGGAAACTCTTTCTTTCTAATTAAGTCACTGAGATTGTAACTGAGGGCTATGAGCTCAGAAAGGATTTGTTTTCCACGCAGTTGAGATCATGGCAAGACTGAAAAAAATCTTAAGCAGGTTTTTCGGGATGCAAGCCTAATTTTTCTCATTCTCAGGAAGCTGAGCGAGTTATTTTGGGGTGGTGGATGCTTTCTGTGCTGCGTTTTTTTGGGTCTTTCCTCCATCCTGTGTGTGTCGAGGACACAAGATTGTTATTGCTTAGCTTGGAAAATTGATGGGCAAATCCATGATGTGGTGCTAAACTCAGTTAGTAGGGACTGAGGGTTCAGAACTGAGCTCCAGCAAAACCATAAAAAAATTTAAAGAATTTATGGATAAAGGGCAGGGGATGAATTGTGAGGGCAAGCCTGGGGAGGCTCCCTGGAGCAGGGGCTTGGCAGAGCTCAAGGAATAAAGCAGGGATTTATTAAAAACCTTCCAAGGATTCACCTCGGGCAGTGCAAGAGCCTGGACAGGATGGGCCCGAGTCAGGAATTTTCACACTTTTATAAGTTTGGGTTCATTCCCACCTTGGGGTTCATTGTCCAACCCCAGCTCCAGGTTCTGCAGTCCCACCCTCCCAGATTCTCTCCTCAGTTCTCTGCTCTTTGCACTTTTTGGGGCTGGAGCTGCAGCGGTGTCCTTGGTTCTGGGGCTGCAAAAGGATTGTTTTGTGGGACTGAGCTGTGAGGAGAACTTGGAACACTTGATATGGAGTTCAGAGGCACACACCAGTGCGGGACAGAAAATGGAAAATATGAAAACTAAACCTTAAAGCATCAAACAACGTCCTCAACACCCCATCTTGAAGGCTTCACCCCCAGCAACTCCTTGCCCTGGTCCCCCCCAGCCAGGTGACACCAGAAAATGTCACTTTGAACAAAACTCGAGCCCAGGCTGTGATTGCAGCCAGAGAAGTCCTGCCAGGTCTGTGGGAGCCCAAACTCTTCAGCACTGGAGACATGGAGCAGCAGCCCTCATTTCACCCTTGACAGAGTTCATCATTCCCGTGCAGCATCCCCTCAGCAGGACACAACAGCAGCCAAAAGGAAAAGAATTGTTTCTCCTTGTACAGGAACACTCTGAGAAAAGACCCCTGGGACTACTCTGAGCAAGTCCAATTTTTCCAACCATATCTCGGAAGAGTTTTACCATCTGCTTTTAGCACATCATTTATCCAACGCTTAAAAACGACACAGGAATAAAAACCTGCCGGGCCCCTCCTGGGGAAAGGGCCCCTCAAAGAGGATAGGTGACCCCACTGCTCCAGTCTGGTCTGGAATTATTGCTTGGATATTGGAAATTCTCTGTGCAGGAAGCAAAGTAGAACGAGAGCAGAGGTTGCTTTTCCTTCAGTTCTTGCATTTTTCCCCTTTGTCCAAAAGATTCGTTAGTTAACAGAGAGTATAAATGACACATGTAAGTAAATGGAATTAAAGCTAGGTTTTGTGACTTGGGGTAGCAATATAATGGTTTTTATGATATCTTACATGTTTATGGGTGCTTTTGAAACAATAACTGAATTTATTTTGACACGTACCAACTCCGTAACAGACAGCAAAATCCAGGCTGCTGGCCAAGAGACAGCGGTGTCACATTTAAATTGATTGACTACAAAGATGAAGAGAAAAATGTCCAGAATTCCCTCTTTCCTCCCCTTCTCATCAACAACGTGAGCCTGAGTTCAGCATACTAAAAAGTGTCCACTCAGATAATTACCCTTAATTATTAATTCTTTCCCATGATCAGCTTGGGTGGCAATGGTGCAGAAAAAGCCAAGCTTTGGGTATTTGCAATCTGCTGCAGTTTGGCACCTTCCGTGTTTACCCAAGACTGAAAAAAAAAAAAAAGACAAAACAGCTGTTTTTGAAAAATTGTTTATTTTCTTCCAACTTTTCCAGTCACTTCTTTTAATGCACACTCAGGCTTGGGATGCCCTGGAGTTGCCAGGCTATCAATAGCCCACAGCTGAATTTTACTGAATTTTTATTTTTATTTGAAGATTTACCAGCCAACAACTCAGGAACTTTCTGGAGCTCTCAGAAAGAAACTGCAGATGAGTTTTAAACAAATGAGTCTTCGCTGCCTGGTGTAGAACAGCTCAGCAGCAGTGAATTTACATTGAGATTATCATTAAGGTAATTTAAATGCTTGGGAGAAGATCTTTCCCTCAGATAGAGGTGGCACTCGGTGCCTTTTCTTTGCCAAAATTCTGATTTTATATCCTTTTGGGATTTTTTTGTCTTTGGAGCTGCTCCTTGCTTGGATTTGACACCAGAACCAGCTCAGGCTTGGCTGTTGTGGGGTTTTATTCCTTGTAATTCCCTGCAGGACCTGCAGTGTGCTGTGGGAATTGTTGCCCTTAGGTGGAACAGGAATTTGAGTAAAGCTTTAGGAGGCTCCAGGCTTGGGGAAGAATAAAACATGAACTAGAAAGAGCTGAGAATTCTCTCTGCATGGCTGCAAAATTTTAGCCTGTCAGTGCTGAGCAACCTGGTAATTTCTGTGTGTTATCAAAGATGCTCATCCCGACTTTTTGAAGTCACTTAAACTGATAAACTCTGCTTCTTACTCAGAGCACAGAACTGCCAGCATCAATTTTGGACAGCAGGGGAAGGAGGGAGTTGGAGTTTTGCTGGGGAAAAAAAATATTCTTTACTGAAGATCTCCCACATGCCAAGTTCTGGCTTAAAGCAAAGGCTCAGGTCACTTGTGACCCTGTGGAAAATGTCCCTTAAAATGCTCCTTAAAGCACCAGTGTTTACAAAGTGACTTGGGGAAGGACTCAGAGGAAGCCCTGCGAGTTTGACCACTGAAGGATTTAGGTCAGAACCCGTCTGGAGCCCAGTGGTTCCTGCATGGATTGAAAAAGTGGCGTCAAAAATATTGAAAGTATTTCACGTAAAACAAGCTCTAATTGAGAGGGCTTTAAAAAAAAATAAAAAAAAGTGCTGTGGTTAATAAACGATTACCAGAAAAATCAAGACATTTAAAATTATTCAAAGCAATTTCGCTTGAGAGAGATTTCCATGTGAATTGATGTTATAAAATAAATGGTATTAAATCTGTGGCAGATAAATTGTGCTAACTTAGGGTACAGCATTTTTGGATTCTTTAAGGGCCATAAAAGCATCAGAAGTCTAAATAGGATTATAATTTTCCTGGATCATTCTTGATGTCTGGATAATCTAAGCCGGCCCAGCTCTTTCCAAAAGGAGCAGCACACCCAGGGATTTCTGCTTCTCATGGCTTCTCCAGGTTGTTTTGCTGTCTGAGTAATTAAATTTGGTGCTGCAAACACAGGTCATTGCTGTGTTTCCTGGCATCTGGAACCTGTGCTGATCCCAGAGTGTCCCAGTGTGGAACAAGAACTGGAATATCCCTGATGGGAAGATGCTCAGGAAAGGAAAACTTCTCTTAACACAATTTTGCACTTCTCTCACGGAGGCAGCAAAATCCTCTACTGAAGTGACCTCCGAATCCATGGCAAAAATAAGGAATTTAAGCTTAGTCTCCACATTCTGGAGGTGTTTATTTTCCCCCAAAGCCATGTTAAAAGCAGGAGAGTGATAACACAGTGTTCCAGGCACAATTGCCACAGAACATTTGGAATGCTAATTTACTCCAAAACTTATTTATATATCCACGTTTAACTTGCAAGCCTTGGTCCTTAACTCTGGAAAAGTAACTGGGTTTGCTGCTTGGACATATCTGAGTCCATCAGTTGGAATTTCAGCAGTTTTTTTTCCTGGATTTAATAAATCAGAATTTCCCCCAGATGAAGGAATTTTGCCTGGGAACTTATGGAAAAGGCACCTAAAGCTGCCCCTTAATTCTTTGTACCCCTCCAACTGGTTAATGAGCTTAATGAGAGGAAAATGAGGATCAATCAATCCATGTTTTTTACTTAATAAAATTTGTCAGTCATTTTTTATTTGTCAAAAATAATTCTTTCCCCCAACAATTCCAAAAGAGGTTTGGCCCACACAGAACCCAGAAGGTTGTTTCACATTTTTAAATGGTCCCAGGTGATTGTCAGTGTCCCCAACCCCAGGAGGGGCTCTGTGGGACGTAAAGCATCCCACAGATCTGTGGGAAAGCAGGAATCAGAAATATCATTGGGACCAAATAAATAAATAAACGAAGCTAGGGCTGGAATGAGTCTCCACAGGAGTTGTGAGGGGAGGTGCAATGTCAGGGAAGAGAAGGGAGCAAACACCATTTTCCAGCTTCAAAGACACTGGAACTAATGTTGCAGGGGCATTAATTACATGGGGGAAAAAAATTTAAAAGGCTCAAAATGCACTTGACAGAATCCCTTTGAACTAATACAGAGTTAGAGTCTGCTAATGGCTTCTGGCTCCAAGAAGTTTCCATGATTTTCTCTTAAGTCTTAAACTCCCCAGATTGAATGCAATTGGAAAATCAGTTATCGTGCTTTGCTTTATGCTCTTGCTAGCTCAGCATCGTTCCATGATCTTGTTTTCCAGCCTCCAAGTTTTCCCTCTCTGTCACTGCCACGAAGTTTTGTTAGGGCAGAGCTGGGAGAATGATCCCTGTGCTAAAGTGGGGTTTAATTCCAGAATAATCTCCCTTTAAACTGCTGGGGCTGTTTCATCCTCAGCTCTGAATCCATACCAGGATACGGATCAGGAGAGATCCTGATAAGCACTTCCAGATAGACTGGAAAAATCTGTTTATTCCTGCTGCCAGCTGGAGTTCCCGGCCATGGGATAAGCCCCAGACCGCGTGGCTGCCACAAAAAGAAATTTGGGATGCAAATATTTATTTTCAGTTCTTGTCTTCACTCTGAAAGCACCAAAGTTTTTTTTTTTTTTTTTTTTTTGTATTTGCAGGGAAAATGGAAATGCTCTAACTCGGAAAAAGTAGAGGCAAAAAACAAGCTAAAGTCAAATTAAATTTTATATTTGTGGGAGCAACATCACGGAATGTGGAGGGCTGGCTCAGAAAACATCTTGGATACACCCTAAAAAAAGGGATTTGCAGGGCAACCTCTGGAAAACATGGAGTAAAATAAGAGTATCACCATTCCCAAATAGTCTTTTTATTTTTTTTATTTTTTTTTTACATCAGGTTCGAAAGTGTTTAAGGCTGTTTCTTGTGTATTCACTCTAATGGGGCTGCTAAGGAGGATGGGGCAGAATAATTAGAGATAAGGCACTTTTCAATTAACTGCTACCTGCTGCTACCCAACAGTGGACATCAATTCCTGGCAGATAATTTTATCCTCGAGAACCTTTGGACATCCGTGTGCTTGACCTAAATTTTTAATGACATTATGAAGCCCTAGTTAAATATAAAAATAATGGTTTTGGAGCAGAGCTCTTTATTAAAGTTCCTTGGGCTGTGTTTTTCCTGCATGCAGCTCAGCATGGGAATGTTTCTGTGTCCTGCTTTGGCTGCAGAAATTCACTTTTAAATTCAGGCTGATGTAAACCATTGGAAGCTGCTTTGGAGAACGGGATGTAACCCAATTTTCTGTGCTTTTGACAAAAAAACAAAACAAAACAAAACAAAACAAAACAAAACAACAAGGGTAACACATCCAGAAGGATGAATTCTGGGGGGTGATGGAGGACAGGGCTGCTTTGGAGCAGAATCCTTGGGAAACGCCTCCCACAGCTTCTCCAACCCCAAATTTCCACCACTGCAAACAAAGCAATCCCACCAGATGGATGGGAGAGCAAGGAAAAATGGAAATTATGGAAAACTGGCCCAAACTTTCCAATACCCCCCTCTTTTTCTTGAAGTTTTAAGCCTCTTTATATGAATTTTTTTTGCAGAGTGAGGTAAAGCTGGCCCCAGGCAAGTCTGAGTTCAGCACTCCCGACCTTGGCACAAAAGTCGAGTTTAACTTTTCATCCAGCAGAGACTGAACAAGGACTGCAATGCGTGAGGAATAACAAGGATTTTCTTTGCCATCTCTTGTGAGGATTTCTTGTCACCCGTGTTCCCCCTCAGAGAATATGCTGATTTCCCAAGGAACAGGTTCCTTTCACCATCCCTTCCCCAGTTCCTGGTCACCCCTCAGGGAGAAGCAGCTGATGGCTGGAGTTTAAATGTGAATTTTATGGGGGGTGAAAAAAAAAAAAAGACACAAAAAAAGTAACAGATAATGGGAAAATGTGCTGCTAAATGCTTGTGCCATGATATCCAAAACCTCTGCCTGCATGGCTGAGCTCCAGGCATGGGAATTTCTGGATATTGGCATTTTTGGGCTGCTCCTGCATGGAATGGCTGGGCCTTCGTTAGTCCTGGGAGGATTAGGACTGTGCAGGAATAATTGCAATCCATTTTTCTCTTATTTTCAAGTAGGAGATTTTGTGATCTGCTGCTTTTGCCTTTTATTTAAGATGGAAACAGCATTGTTCATTGCTTTTGATCACAACTGAGCCGATGAACTGATCTGCTCTGTTCAGCACCTTGGGATAAAGCCCTGCAGGGAGGAAAGCTGGAAAATATCCAAGGATTAGCTCCTCCATGCTCAGGAGCAGGCAATGGCAGCAGGGATTCAGCCAGGGAAGGTCCCAGCATTGGTGTTTTACAGCTTGGCTGATCGGGATGAGGGATGGAGGGACAGGACAAGGGGAATGAATGGTGGCAGAGGACAGGGCTGGAGCAGAAAAAGAAGGAATTCCTCTCTCTGAAGGTGGGGACGGACTGGGATGGAATTCCCAGAGCAGCTGTGGCTGCCCCTGGATCCCTGGTATTTTCCCAGGCCAGGTTGGACACTGGGGCTGGAGTATCCTGGGACAGTGGGAGGTGTCCCCATGTCAGGGGTGGCTCTGGGTGGGATTTAAGGTCCCTTCCAACCCAACCCCACCGTGTTCCTCTGAGCTGGTGGAAGGAGTTATTGCATTTAATCAGCATTTTCTGCATGCAAACAAACACTTAAATGAAGTGGCAGTAGATGCTAAGCCACAGCTTTGTGCTGAAGTGGGTAAATTATTTTTTTACCACATTTTAACCTCCAGGAGGTTGTAGGGTTTAGATTGCTGAGCGCAATAAACCACAAAATAACAAACTCCAAAATCACAATAAACCACAAACCTGACAATAAACCCCAAATTCACAATAAACCAAAACCCTCACAATAAACCTCGACCTTCCCAATAAAGCCCAAATCTCCCTTGACCAGTGGGTGCAGGTGTGGCAGCATTCCCAAGCAGTGAGAACATCCAGGTCTGTGACACCAAATTAAAGCCACCTTTGTATCCACCGCTCTTTATTTCCCAATCAAACAATTCTGGAATTGTGGTTTTTTTTTTTTTTTTTTTTTTTTTTTTTTTTTTTTTTTTTCTTGATGCCTTATGGAATTCCAAGGAAAGCCAAATCCATGATGGGCCCCTCTCTGGCAGCAGCTGTCAGTCTGTCAGTCCAGCTCAGGGAATGTGAATTTTGGCAGGATTTAGCAGGAAAAGGGGATGGAACAGAGCTGGGGCAGCTGTTGTGCACGTGGAGGGTGGGATTGGTACAGCTGCAAATGAACACGAACTGCTGGAGCACTGAGCAAAGCTGCTCCGGGTGTTGGTGGCGTTTCAGATTTTTCCTGTTTTGTTTTTTTTTTTTTTTTTTTTTTTTAATTGTGGGCAGGGGAGCTGTGTTGGGAATATTCCCACGTGCACACACTAGAAGTGAACAGAGTCATGGACCTGGAAACACGGAATCACAGGATGGTTTGGGTTGGGAGGGAAATTAAAAATCACCTCGAAATTCCCAGCCATGGGGGCACTTTCCTCTGTCCCTGGCTGCTCCAATCCCAATGTTCCACCTGGACTTGGACATTTCCAGGGATCCAGGAGCAGCCACCGTAAATCTGGGAATTCCATCCCAGCCTCTTCCCACCCTCCGAGCCAGGAATTCCTTCCACATTAACCTGAATTTCTTCTCAGTTTGGAGCCTTTCTCCCTTGTCCTGCCTCTCCACTTCCTCTCCATCTTCCTCAGAGTTTCCTTCAGATCCTGGAAGGAATCAACGCTCTGGGAATGTGCATTCCTTGATAATTAATTGGCATTAACCCAACTTCTCCTGGTGACCCTGCAGAGGGAGTAACAAGTGCTCCTTTAATCCACAGAGATTCCATTTGCCTCAGAAGGACTCTTAAAAGGATTAAGGATTAATTGTGAGACATTTTTAAATGTTTTCCCCTCAGATAAAAATGATTATTATTGTTCTTGGTATGTAAACGGGGAGAAAACATCTTTTCTGCAGAGGTAAAAGATTAAACGGTTTGAAAGCAAACACATTTTTTATTTTTATTTTATTTTATTTTATTTGAAAACATGTGGTAGCTCTCTCTGCTTGTGTTTGGAATTTGAGCAGGCATTATTCCAATGGTTATTCCTCAGTGCCTTGCATGCTCAATGAAGCCTGAGAGAAAAGAATTTACAGCTTTATCTTCATTTCTGTTGTAAATCTTCCCTTGGCTTCAGTCTGATTTCACTCAGGTGAAGGGAGAAGGGAATGGGAGAGCTCTCCATTAATCCTGCAGGGTTTTGGGCTCCTGGAAGCCGCTGGGAAATCGGGGATTTAATGGGAATTGGAGCATTCCAGGCATTCCAGGTGGTTCTTGCCTTACTGATGGGACAGAGTTTAGGAAGTCTCTTAGTTATGGAGAGATAAAATTAGGGATATAATCTTTAAATACAGACAAAATGTGAGGAAAGAGAGCGTAGAGAACAGCAGAGAAATTCTAGCTGAGCAGAGCGCATCCTACCTGGATTATTTTCAGAGATCTGGGTTTCAAATTCAATTTAATTCTTTTATTTCTGGAAATCATTTGTTATAAACCTGTTACTGCTCATCCTGACACAGAATTTTATAGAACCATAGAATACCCGTGGTGGATTGTTTTCAATTAGGGCTGAATTAATCAATATCAAATTGGACTTTTTCTGATCTTGACCCCCCTCCGTGGAAGTCGTGGTAAATTGAGAGGTGATTTTGCATCAACAGCTGAATGCCAGGACCTGGGGCACATCCTGACCCCCAGATATTCCATGTGGTCTCAACTCTGATTTACTTTTCTGTTTATTTCCTTCTGAAATGCAGCTCCATTATTAAACATTGAAACTTTTGTCTTAAAACTTTATAAATATCTCAAGGTAAGCCCTTCAGCTTTTCCACATTTTTCTATTTATTTCTCACCTGTGCCTTTCCAGGAAAAACCCAATTTAATTTTTGATGTTAAAACCCCATTTTTTTTTTCCTGCAAACCTGCAGTTTCCATCTCATGATTTCTGCTAAAATAAAACTAAACTAAACTAAAATTTCTGGCAAAATAAAAATTTCGAGGAACTCTAATTCTCCTGAGATTCATCCTGTTGGGAGAGGGATAAGGAAGGTGATGGCACAGCCAGACCTGCATCCCGCTGGAGGGACTGGAAGTGGATTTTACAAGAATTCATTGTGTAAACAGCTCATATTTACAAATCTCCCGCTTTATTTATAATGAAATGGCTTTGCTGGTGTTTCAATTTGCCAATAATTCAGTGTTGAATGATACAAACACCTCTCCAAGCATTTCCATGGTGAGCAGGAGCTGCAGTTTTGAGGAATTTGGGAAGGGAAAAATTCCTGAAATGCAATGTGTGAACACAAGATGGCACTTGGATCCCAAGGACTGACAGCCCGGGACATTCCGAGCCAACTGCAGCACTTTATTTATATTTATTTTTGAAAAAGCACGAGAAACCATCTGAAAAACAAGGGCCCGTCTTGTCTGAGTTGAAGGATTTAATATAAAACTACAGAACTTGTGTGAGATGGGAACTCAAACTGCTTGGAAGGGGAAATGCAGCTCCAGAATATTCTTTTTAAAGGTAGATTTGAAATCTCTCCACTTGAAAATCAACAAGGCAAAACTGTGGGAGGTTAACATGGAAAACCTCAAAATTTCCTGCAAAAAAAAAAAAAAAAGGCAAATATTCACCTCTGCCCACTTAAAGTGGCAGGATTTGAATAATAAAGCAATAATTCACTCTCAGACTAAAATGTAACTCCCATTAGAAGAGGAAAAATGAGTGGTGGTGCTTTCACAGCAGCATTGAGTTACACCACGCTCACCCATTTCAATAAAAAAGACAGGAAACGATGGGAAATGGGAAAAAAAAAACCAAAAAAACAAAAATGGAAATTCCAGCTCCAAAATTGCTGTGCAATTTTTGCTCCTCAGTGATGGGACCGAGCTGGAAATTTGATTGGGCTGTAACTTCCCAACGTGGGAAAAATTCTGCATTTTTATTAGGCCTTGCAAATGATGGAAGGGTTTACTGCTGAGTTAGGGGAGAGGGGGAAACATGGTAAAGATCCTTAAAACTCTCAAGAAAGGGGAAAAAATTATTATCCTTATCCTAATAGGGGAAAACAATGATTATCTTTATCCTAATAGGGAAAAAAAAATGATTATCCTTATCCTAATAGGGAAAAATAATATTATCCTTATCCTTATCCTAATAGGGGAAAACAATGATTATCCTTATCCTAATAAGGAAAATAATTGATTATCCTTATTCTAATAGGGGGAAAAATTGATTATCCTTATCCTAATAGGGGAAAACAATGATTATCCTAATAGGGAAAAAATTGATTATCCTTATCCTAATTAATGTCCTGGACCTGCAGGAGCCTGCTCTGGGACAAAATGAAATCCCTGGGGATGGGTCAGAATTTATCCACTCCTTTCTCCTGGGCAGATCCCAAACATTCATCCATTAAATCTTTAGTTTGACACCAATTTTAAGCGGGAATTGATCTGTTTGTACAAATCTGGAATATCTTTAAAAATGGGAGTGGTTTTGTGATCCTGAGTGCCCTTCCAGCAGCTTTTATCCAGGGAGGGCCCCTGTCCTTCCCCCAAACATTTCTGCAGATACTCAGAGATTTCAGTCTCTCCAGCAAGCAGAATAATCCTGTAATCAAATGAAAAAAAAGAGAAAAGAAAAAAAAAAATCCCTAAATGTTTCTCACGCACGGAGCCACCTTGAACCTGTCAGGAGGAATAATTGCAAATAGAGAAATAAAATAAATGAAATGATGCAGCAACCCCTGTCAGCTCCGGCTGGGGAGTATTTTACATTGGGAATGGAGTTGAATACATTGAATTTTCCAGCCCAGCTTCCTGGATTCCAGGGCAGAAATGGGATTGCCCCAAAGAGTTTGGAAATAGGAGCCATGTAATGAAAATAGATGGGATTTCAGCTTCTTCACGTAGAAAAGTTGAGTTTTTATTTTATGAAATATGGAATTTTCTTAGCTCTTAGAATGACTGAAAGAAAGGAGAGACAAATCCTGAGGGAATCAGGGAGTTATTTTTGAATGGTTTTTCTTGTTCTCTCCATTCCCAGGGGAAAACTGAATCCTGTTCTCATCCGCACCTTCCAAGGAATTCCCATCTGAATTTGGGAAGCGGGAACAAACACAAAATGCACACAAAACATCACAAAATCTGCTTGTGTGACACGTGGATGAGGATGATAAATCACCACTTGGTTTTTCCTTTTCATTTCCTTGCTGGAGCAGCAGGGAGGACACATCCTCTGTTTGGGGATGATTTCCATAAAGCGAGGGAGCTCTGGCTGCTTGATTAAACACATCATTTGTATGGATTATTCTCAGTTCAGTGATATTTCCAGATTATCATCTTATTTCTATAAATTTTCCTGGTTTTTTTTTGCTTTGTTTTGTTTTGAAATTCCCTTGGGATTTGTACACACTGCGGCTGCTGACACAGGGAAAGGCAAGCCCAGGAACTGCCATCATTTCCCTCTCCAGCTCTTTATCCTCTTCTCCTCACCACCTTTATGCTCATTGGGATGTGCCATTATTATATGGAATCATGGAATAGTTTGGGTTGGAAACAATTCCAGTTCCATGGGCAGGAACCTTCCACTATCCCAGATTGCTCCAAGCCCTTCCAACCTGGCCTTGGACACTTCAAAAATGATATTTCATTATTAAATTACCCCAAATAACCACAAATTCCTGTCCAAACTGAGCTCCCAGATCATCTCCCTTGGGTGTTTCCGTGGAGCTGCAGGTGGTGGTGCTGGGTAAAGCTGGGATACAGGTTGGATTTCTGCAGGAATTCCTGGGAACGGGGCAGGTTGTGCCCCACTGGATTCCGGGAGAGGGGAATGATGGAAAGCCTGGGATTGTGCTGGGTTATTTCTGTCCCTATTCAGAGTTCCTTTTGTTGGAGGCAGGCAAGGCTCCTGCTGGAGACAATGGGGATTTCTGGCAGCAGGGAATGCTAAGCAGGGCTCTCTCTGGGTGAACTGCAGATCTTTTATTCCAGCCCCCCTGGAGTTTTATTCCAGCTGGATGCCACCGATATTATCAGGAATATAAAGGGCTGTTCTTTCAATGACAGGCTCGATTAAAAAAACCTCCAAATTTAGCTGGAATATCAGAGCTTTTCCCTCTCCCTGGCCACAGGTATCCCTGGCAGATTGGGAATCCCAGAGGGGCTGAATCCCCATCCCTTTTCCTCAGCACTGGGAGCAGCCTCATGGAAATCTGCTGCCAAACTTTTCCAGTCCAATCCTTGATGATCCAAGCCCGGACAAGAGCCCTCTTCCCATGAAATATTTGCTGCTCCAGATGGCAAAGCCTGAGCCGGAGCCAAGAGCAGGGTAAAAATACATTTATTTCCATGCCCAGCCCTCAGCCAACCCAGCTCCCTCGTTTGTCATGGACAAGAGGTTTCCTCCACAATGCTCCAGATTGATGAAGGGAGCACATGGATAAAACTGTCCTGGTTTATTCCAGTGCTCTCAGTCAGGCAGCACAATCCATGCTGGGGTTCAGGGAATGGGGACCAGGCTGGGGCTGGGCTCCCAGTTTGTTTTATCTCTTGCTCTCCATCCTCAGATGCTGTGGTAATTCAGTATCTGTTATAACTTTCCTTCCCCTCGCTGAGAAATTCCAGGTTTGGGTTCGTTTATCCTCCCCTTTCAAGTCTGATTTAGAAAATAATAATTTCCTTTGTGCTGCTGCTCTTTCCCAGGAAAGTGAAGGAGTGTGAGGGTGTGAGGACCAAGGGTAGAGCTCCTTCCCACTGTCACCTCCTCTGGCTGCAGAACAAGCTGGAATTTGCTCTGGAGACGGCAGGATCCGAGCTGGAATGGCATGGAGGGAGCAGCGTCCCAATCTCTGGGGAGCCCAAAGGAACAATTAGAGCTGGAAAGTGACTTTTAGCAGAGAGAACACAGTGATGAGGAAGCATTTTTGCGTAATTAGGAGAACACTAGCAAATTTTCTTCCTGACACCATCCAGTTGTTGGGATGAGCAGGAACCTTTTTTTTCTTTTTTTCTTTTCTTTTTTTTTTTTTTTTTTTTTTGCTTATCAAATGCCTTCAGCCTTCTGTGGAATAAACATTTCCTGTGTGAGAAGAGGGAAAATGGATTCTCCTCACAGAGACATTTTGCAGGACTTTTCTTGTGCTTCCTCCCATTATCCCTCCTGCTGGAATTATAGGTGAGGAGTAAGGAGCTCGTACTGGTAGTAGGAAAATACAGCCCTGGAAACACTCCAGGCTTCTCTTTCCTACTTTGCCATTCTACCCTCAAATCCACAATGTAAATAAATAGAATGTTTAAATTCTCATGAGCAGATTGCAGGAATGTCCCTTAAAAATACCAAATCCAGGTGGGAGAGGGGTGGCGTGCCAGGATGCCTGATGTCACAGTTTAAATGGGATCAGACATGGGAAATGACAAGGATCATGGAATCACAGAATCAGTCCCAGAAGGGTTTGGGTTGGGAGGGACCTCAAAGCTCATCCAGTTCCACGGGCAGGGACACCCATCACTATCCCGGGTTTCTCCAATCCATCCAACCTGGCCTTGGACATTTCCAGGGATGTTGAAATCCTTGAGTTCACCTGAAGCTGGAGGGTGGTGTGGATGGAATTCCTCCTCCAATGGTTCTGTTCAGACTCGTCGGAGTCTGGGTGTATTTTTGTGACATTTTCTTTGGCACGTGATGAGCCTGGGAAGCTGCAAAGCTCCCAGTCCCGAATTTTAGATCATTCTCAATATCTTGCAAAACTGGAGCCTTTGAATTTGAAATTTTTCCCAACCCCCCTGCCCAGACAAAGACTGAATTTCCCAACATATCATCCCATGGTGGTGCCCTCACAATTCCCCTCTGCTGCTTTGTCAAAACCCCTTCCACCTCCAGAAGTAAAAATCCCTCATAACCATGGTTATCAAAATATTCTCCAGGTCTTTTTTTTTTTCCCTCTAAAAATCTTATTTCCACTGTCTGTCCCTTTTTAATGAAAAGTAGCAAGCAGCTGTTGGAATGTAATAACATCCCAAACCACTGCTTTCATGCATCCGTGTGTGCAGGCATAAGGAGAGCTTTAATGGAATAAAAAATCTGCCTAGGAAATGGAGTCTCAGGCTTCAGTTATGAGAAAGTGTAAAACTGCATCCGCATTTTAACAAGGAAAAAAAAAATAACCTCTTCTGTTCTTATCTTTGTGATGGCTGTTCGTAATGCCATGAGAAGTTGTGTTTTTTTTTTTTTTGTTCCAAGAAGTGATTTGGGTCAAGAGCCATCCATGTGCTCAGATAAATCAAAATAATAATAAGATTTCTTATTATTTGGTTTCTACAAGGGCAGGTTCATACTTTCTCCAATATTTCTATATTTTATGGAATGATTTGGGTTGGAAGGAACCTTAAAGCCAATTCCAGCCCTTCCACTGTCTCAGAATTCTCCAAATCCTGTCCAGCCCGGCCTTGGACACTCTCAGGGATCCAGGGGCAGCCACAGCTGCTCTGGGAATTCCAGCCCAGCCCCTCCCCACTGTTACAGGGAGGAATTCTTTCCCAAGATCCAATTTAAATCTGGTTTTGAAAAACCTCCCATAGAAAAGATTTCTCTTCCTGGAAGCTGCAATAATTTTCTTTGGAAGTGTTAAGAGTTGCAAAGAAGCAAACCAAAAAAAAAAAAAAAGCAGCTTTTCAAATGATCATCACTAATTTTCTGATTAACCTCATTATGCTTATCTGCATATTTAATGAATGATTTTTCTGATATTGGTTTAAATTAATCACCAGAAATGAGAATGTTTCCCTGAAACAGAAACAGGAAAACAACTCAGATTTCCGAGGAAGTTTGAGCCCCATTAATTTGGTCTGTGTTTCCCAGATGCTGTGGAAGCACTTGAGTGGGGGCACTTCACATCCCACGAATAAGATTCCCAGACAAATCCAGGGAAATTGTGCTGCTCTCCTGTAATGGGAAGCAGAATTTAGCTGCAATTAATCTGGTGCTAACGTCCCTGGGCTGATTTAGCCAATGAATGCAACTCCTCAGTGATCACTCACCATTAATGCAACAAAACTGGGATTTAATGCGAGGCAAGAAAGACTCTGTATTTTCAGCTGCCTGTAATTAAATTTCTTTAATGCAGCCAGAAATTAAAGGGAAGCCTCATTAGTGACTTTTGAGATGAGGTGGAGTTCGAGAAAAAAGGCAGAAAGAGTTTTTACTCTTCTGCTGTTGTTTTAGGGTTAAAAAGTGGCAGAGATGTGAAAAGTGAATGGAATTTTTTCACTTAGGCAAATACCAGCTTTTGGCCTGATCCAGGAGGGTAAGTTGTGATAATTTTCCAGCACTTTTGGAATATTCCATGATAAATTTGGTTAACGTTTATATTTTATTAGCACTTCTCACAGTTGTGCTGCTGTAGCAGTTTAGTGCTGATTTAAGCAGCTTGTTTATGCTTCATCTATTATTTAAACTTTAAAATGTTGTGGCTCTACAACCCAGCCTACCCCATGTGAAGCACAACCTGAATCCTCAAATCCCAAATCTGGTGCCTTATTAACTCAGGAATTCTGTTTTGCGGTAAGATCACAGAACTGGGGTTTTACTCTGGACCTAGATTAGGAAGGAATCTGAAACCTTCTATAAAAACACAACTCACTGGTTTTTTCATGAGTGGAAACACAAACTGTGATTTAGTCATCTGTAAGGTGCTTTCCTTAATGAAAATAGGATTGTAAGCAGATTTTGCAGGTTAATTTTCAGTTTGGAGCTCAGTTATTGACCTGAAGCAGAGTAACCAATGTGGGAAACCAAGCAGGAAATGTCCCTTTGATTTCCTGGTTACTGGCAATACTCTGCATAATTACCATGGAAAATGGGGTTTCTCATTATTTTTATCATCAAGAGAAAGACCCAAATTTTCAATAATAATCACGAGGCTCAAGCAAGCCAAAAATTGGGATTATTGCCCTCCCAATGCACAATTTGAGTTTATTCAGGGTTCTGACTCACCTGCTGCATCAGCAGCTGAATATTTTGGTTTTTTTCAAGTACAGTCCTTCTGTATTTCCATTTCATATCTGACCTTTTACATTTTTATGGTATTTTAATAACACCTGGAGTGTTGCAGTAGAAACTTTAATAAGGGGATGGTAGAAATTCTTTTCTTCTCGTCTTTCTCATTCTGTTTCATTTCCTTAATACTATAAGGGGAAAGTCTTAAAAACTATTGCAATTAATTATTGAGTTAGTGATGAGCTGTTTCATTTAGGGCTTGAGGAGATGGTATGGTTGGGATGGACTCTGCAAGCTCAAAATAATTTTAAGGAGTTGTGTGTAATTTCTGGAGAGATTCATGGCAAGTCCAAAATATCCCAAGCATTCGGTGGTGTTTTTCTTTAGGAAGGTGTGGATCTTCAAAAGATTAATTACAGAAAAACACTCTGGATATTTTCAGGGAAACAGAATAGTTTCCCTGGAAGCATTTGGAAAACTTTGCTTTGTTCTTGGGGCTGGCTTCCTGCTGATTTTGAGTCTCAACTCTTGAATTTTGTTAAAAAGGGTAGAAAAGGTATGGAAATATCAGATTATTTGCTGGGTAGAGAGAAGGAGGTGGGAGGAGAGCAGCCAAGTCCGTATCTTGGAGAGGGTTAAAAGCTGTTGATCCCATTTTTCCACACGTCCCAGGAAATCCTTGCTCAGGAGCAAACTCAGTTACAAACAGTTAAGGGCAGTATGGAGAATTGCCTGGATAATCCCAATTAATACCTGAAATAAGCACTGGAGGATTTCACAGGCGACAAATACAAAGAAATTATTCTCCTTATCCCTAAAGGAGAGCCCAGCTCTAGTGAATATTCACTCCCAAGACACCTCCGACCCACTAAAATCGAATTTCTGTTAATCAGTATAATTTACAATTATTTACATTAACTCCGTGCCTTTCTGGGATAATTTTTGAGGGAGAAAAAAAGAGTCAAGTTGGAGACAACTGCAGCAAAACTTTCCCGAGGTGTCCCCAGCCAGCAAGAGGCTCTCCAGGTGAGGCATAATGAGATATCTGAATCTTTTGGAATTAATAAATGCTCCTGGAGCAGCCTTTCTGTGAGGACAGAGATGGCTCTCCAGATATCCAGGAGGGAAGATTGATGGGCTATGCAGATGCTCGTGCCATTAAAAAGACCTTCAGAAAGAAACAAGCAGGATTGCTCAAAGTGTTGTTTTAAATTAATGCCTGACTTTGAAAACAAATTGATGCCCCCCTGAGATAATTGGAAAAGTTAGAAAACAATCAAGGAAGAACAAATTGAGACTTTGGGATGGACAAAAATCCCCGATAAAGGAAGTCTCTAAATTCTGCTTCCAGACCATGAAAGATGTTTTCCTATCTGAGGGTGTGGTGGTTTTTTTCAATTTCTTTAATTTATTTTTTCTCCTTCAGAGGACAAGTCTTGCCTTTGGCACGGGTGGCACAGAAAGGAAGGTTCTGGAGGAGGATTAAAGAGGGAGGGGCAGGACCTTTCCCAGGTACCCACACCAGGAGCTTTGCATTATAAACACGTGCTGTAAGGGCAGGGAAGTTGGGAATGTTGCGGCTTAGGACAAGGTGGAATTTAAAAGTGATCAACTACGACGGGATTTCCATGAGAAAATGGAACTTTTTGGAGTTCTTCACGGAAATATTTGAAGAACGACTCCAGAGGAGAAACCAGGATGAGCAGAGGAATGGAGCAGCTCTGCTGGGAGGAAGGGATGGAGAATTGGGATTGTCCAGCCTGGAGAGCAGAAGCTTTGGGGTGAGCTCAGGGTGGCCTGGAGGAGCTGCAGGAAAGATGGAGAGAGACTTTGGAGAAGGGATGGAGGGACAGGACACAGGGAATGGCTTCAAAGTGGCAGAGAGGAGGGATGGATGGGATATTGGGATGGAATTCCTGGCTGGGAGGGTGGGGAGCGGCTGGGATGGAATTCCCAGAGCAGCTGTGGCTGCCCCTGGATCCCTGGAAGAGTCCAGCACCAGGCTGGACATTGGGATTGGAGCAGCCTGGGACAGTGGGAGGTGTCCCTGCCATGGCAGGGTGGGATTGATGCCTTTTGGGGCTATCTGAAAACAGAGGGCAGGCAGAGTTAAGGGAATAAAAAGCAGTTCTATTTATTGAATTATTCAGGTACATTTAGGGCAGACAAAGCCCTAAATGGGGGCTACACCCAAAATGGACCACGGGTCACGGGGTTTCACACTTTGATAAGTTTGGTTCATTTGCACACTGGGGTCAATCTCCCAATGACAGCTCCAGGTAATGAAGTCATTTACCCCAGGTTTGCTCCCCCAAGTCACTTTTGTTTCCATCTCTGGGGCCTGAGGCAGTGAGGTGTCCTTGATTGCCAGCCTGGAGAGGAATTGTTGTGTGTGCCCAAAATGGGGGAGCAGCAGTGACACTGTGTGGAGTCTGGAGTTGTGCACCTTTAAAGAACTGCAGGGGTACAGATGGATGGAAATATAAAAATTAAAATCCTAAGTCATCAGGATGGAATTTAAGGTCCTTCCAACCCAAACCCTCCTGGGATTGTGGCTTGGGAACGCTGGGGTCCGCATTCCAGCTGTTCCCAGATCTGTCCCACCCTCCTGGCTGCCAGAGCCCCATTTTCCTTCACACCAGCCCCAAATCTCATTCCTGTGGCACTGCCAAACCTCTCCATCAAGGAACTTCTCCCATAATTAGGGCCACCTATTGTGCACACCGTGGTTTCATGGCTCTTGTGTCAATATGAAATGTCAGCCTGATGGTGTTGTGTCTTCAGGTTTTATAATTAATGATCAATGACTGATATTCTCCTGTTCATAAAGCTGAATTTTCCCAGTTAACTGTTAAATATTGCAACTGAGAGTGCACTGTTGAGATAGACTCTTGTCTAATCTAATATCAAAATGATATGGAAAAAAACCACCAAACCCTACCCTGCTCCACAGCCTTGTAATTTTGCAATATTTTGATAAATCCCCCTCTGTCACCGACAGCTGGGGTACGATTAGCTTAATCCTGATATTTTATGACAATAAAATTCCCATTTAATTTTTCTGTGTCAATACAAACTCTCATCACCACCAAAATTTGCCTCTGGGCAAATCCTTTCATGCAATAAATAAACTCACGGGGTGAACTCATGAGCTGTTTTATCGTGACTGCCAATAATCATTATGGAATCAAATATTTACGTGCCAGGGTGGCATTTAAATAAATGCAGCCCTCCTAAAATGTCAGTTTATTCCAGCAGGAAGGGAAGGATTATAAACCTTGCACAAGAACTCTGATTTCTTTCTGTGCGTCGAATTCCCATTTTTGTCACTTTTGTGGGATGACAAACTTGGGGCGTTCCCAGTATCCCACGGGCTCTGCAGGTGCCCCTTCCTCTCCTGACTCTGAGTTTAACATTTCCCAGGTTTTCTGTCTTTGCCAAAGGAGATGTTTGTCTCAGCTCAGGCTGAGCTTTGAGAGCATCAGCACTTTCCTTAAGAGTCTGAGGGTTACCTGAGGCAGGGCCCGATGGAAAGGAGCCTTTATCTTCATTTACACCCCACAAAAACACCAAATTTCATTTCTGTGCTAATTTAAACTCCCCCCCCCCCCAAAAAAAAAAAGGAGGGAGCACACACTCTAACGTGGCCTTCAGCACTTGGAAAACCCTGGTGTGGTTTTTATGGATTTAAAATGGGAGGAGAACAATTTTCCAGGCAGAGAATGGTCTTGGAAAGGGGCGCTGGGAGCGTGCTGGAGGCATGAAGGCACCTTAAACTCGGGATGTTTCAGGTAATAGCCAAAAAAACGTGTCAGGGGACTGCTAAGGAGATGTGCTGAGTAATCCCCACCAAAGCAGCATGAACTCCTTGTGTACTTATTTCTAAATGCATTTTCTTGCCTCCACCCCACCACCTTGGGGGAATAGTTTAATTTCCTATTTAATTTCAGCCCTTGCAAATGCCTGAAGGTTGTTCTGAATTATGGATAGGATGAAAAGTTATGGTTTCTATTCCATGCTGGGTGTGGGTTTCACTGATTTAAACGTGCTGGAAATTCAGAGTTCAGCAGGGAAGGAGCTGGGGCTTGTCTGGCTCTGGGAGGTGGGGAAGGTTTTGTGTCCCACTGCTGAGCCCTCTCCCTGGGAAACAGCTCCTGGGGAGAATTCCTGCTTCTCTGGGAGGAATTCATACAAAATAGAGGCTCAAAGTTCTACCTCTGGGCTTATACAGGTCATGTTTTCAGGAGTTTGATGCTTTTCTGTAGCCAGTACTAATATTAATGCTTATATTCTAATTATAGCCCCAAATTCTGAGCCTCCCAGCTTCAGAAATCCAATGTATTGCATTATACACAATAATTCCACTGTCTTTTGATGAATTTAGGGTAATTGTAGTTTTTACAAGTTTGACTTGGTGTCAAGATGTTGAAACTGAAAATTTGTCTCTCTTCAGGGTTCTTTTTCCTTCTACAAACTTTTTTTTTATTTTTTGGCGCATGATGTAAGAAGAATGAAATCAGGGTGGGTTTCTCATATAGGAATGAAAATGTGAACTAAAACCCGGATAAACAGAGCTTAGAAATCCCCATGAAGCTGCTAGGTGAGTGCACATTTCAATTGCTTTAAAAGTTCTGGCTTTCTGCTTTTCAGAAAGAAAATATAATTTTTAAAATCTGAAATGCAATGTCAGAGTGTTTTCTTAGCTCTTTCAGAACGGAGCAGCACAAAACTTTTTTTTGTTGTTTTCCTTCTTGCATTCCTCTGTTATGAAATGTTAGGATGATCTCGGTGACAAAAAAAGGGGGAACTGCTCTTGCAAATAAACCCAAATCAGCTAGAAATATTTTCATCAGCCAGGAAGGCAAAATAAATGACAGCATCCTGATGCCTCCATTAGGCAAAAATCTGATTTTTGTCACTGCCAGCACAGGTTTGTGACTCTCTTAAACACTTTGGTCAGTAGAGAATCATTCTGGGGTCAAGGAAAACTTTTTCTTCTGTGTTTTACTGTGGCAGCCTGATGCACCTGAGGGCTCCAGTGCAGCGGGAAATGGAGATGTTGTGAGGAAATGCTGGAGGAAAAATCCTCTGGAAACAGAAGTGGCTGCAGTGACACCAATTCTGAAGGCATGAGACAGCCACAAGCATTTCTAAAGTTGAAAAAATCCATATTGTGGAAGCCAGGGGAAAGCTGGGAGATCCAAGTTCTCTGGATAAATCCCTAATAGCACAAGATATGATCTTCCCTGAGCCTTGCCAAGGCTGGAAACAGCATTTCCTGACCCATGGCATGCCCCAAACCGACAATTTCATTGTGTGCTCTGGATTAATGAGTCTCTCAGATCGTTTAAATAAACAGATGCTGTCTGCTAGGACGGCTAAGAGCATTTGTTAGTGGTAAATGATTTAAAAGCCATCCTTCATGGACTAGTTCCTTGGAATGTGCTCGTGGGCTGGAAATATTCTTGGCAATAAGGGCAGCAAGAGGAGCAGCTAGAAGGGAAGGAGAAAGAAAGGAAATATAATTAGTGTTTAATGATTTATTAACGGTTTATAAAGTACCTAAACAAGATTGTTAGGCTTGTATCAACAGTTGGAGGCAGTTAAAGGAGCCAGGACTGAGGATTTGGATTAATGCTGGGAGCTCCTGCCTTGGAGCTGCTTCCAATATCCCAGAGGAGCAGAAAATCCTCCAGAAGTGTTTCATGATGTGGAGTGTCCTGTAGTCTCAGGAATCACAGAATTGTGGAATTCCAGGCTGGAAAAGTCCTCTAGGACTGAGTCCAACCACTAACCCAGCTCTGGCATTTTCCCCACTAAATCCTGTCCCCGAGCGCAGCATCTCCATGGCTTTTACATCCCCCCCAAGAATGGGGACTCCACCTCTTTCCAGGAAGGTTTTTTCCAATATAAAACTCATGTTCCATGAGAACATGGAACTATTTCACAGAAGCTCCTGCAGATGTTCAATGTGTCTTCATTAAGGCAAGAACAGCTTAGGCAATTGCCTGCACACTGGGCATTGGCTTCCTAAAATAGAAATACCACTTTTCTTGTTGTTGCTCCTTTGGATAATTCCACAGCACTGGAAATTCCTCCCAGGCCAACTCAACAGTCAGAAAAGTAACTTGGAGTTAATTAACCATCCCTGTGATATCCCACTCCCCTGGAAAAGCAGTAAAAATGGCCCTGCCATGTTTGTTTCTGGAGGATAGAACGACTTGGATTTTTTTTTTTTTCAGATGCTTTGCAGAGCACCAGGTGACCCAGAGAGGCTGAGCCCCAGAATTAAACATGACCAATTAGGTGTGTGGGTTGCTTAATGAGATGACATTTCCAGCTGAAATGAGGTGGCTCTTGAGGGCCCCATCAGCAGCGTGAGGCTGACTCAGAGCCTGAGTCACGGGGTGATGTCTGACCCATCACACGAGGCACAGAAACATCCAGGATTCAGTGTCCAGTGGCTTCCAGCTGATTATCCCAACTCTCTTTGCCTCCTGGTAAAGCTGCCCAAAAATAGTCCATTTCTCCACTGGCAGAGTGGGGGTAATTTCCATAAAATCCAAATGATTTGGGTTGATAGAGACCTTTAAAACTCATCTAATTCCACCTCTTCCACTATCCCAGGTTGCTCCAGCCTGGCCTTGGACACTTCCAGGGATCCAGGGACAGCCACAGCTTCTCTGGGCTTCCTGTGCCAGGGCCTTACCTCCGTCACAGGGAGGAATTCCTTCCCAATGTTTAATCTAAATCTCTCACCAAATAGTCACTATTTAATTTTAATTCCATGGCAGGGGTAAGTTTGGTATGTGGTGGTTGACCTGCTGAGTGCAGGGTTTGTATTATATTTACCATTGTATTGACCATTGTATTTGCCATTGTATTGACCATTGGATTGACCATTGTATTGACCATTGTATTTACCATTGTATTTACCACTGTATTTACCATTGTATTGACCATTGTATTGACCACTTTATTGACCATTGTATTTACCACTGTATTTACCACTGTATTTACCATTGTATTGACCATTGGATTGACCATTGTATTTACCATTGTATTTACCATTGTATTGACCATTGTATTGACCATTGTATTGACCACTTTATTGACCATTGTATTTACCACTGTATTTACCACTGTATTTACCATTGTATTGACCATTGGATTGACCATTGGATTGACCACTGTACTGACCACTGTATTGACCATTGTATTGATCACTGTACTGACCACTGTACTGACCACTGTACTGACCACTGTATTGACCACTGTATTGACCACTGTATTGACCATTGTATTGATCACTGTACTGACCACTGTACTGACCACTGTATTGACCACTGTATTGACCACTGTATTGACCATTGTATTGACCATTGGATTGACCATTGGATTGACCATTGTATTTACCACTGTATTTACCATTGTATTGACCATTGTATTGACCACTTTATTGACCATTGTATTTACCACTGTATTTACCATTGTATTGACCATTGTATTGACCATTGTATTTACCATTGTATTTACCACTGTATTTACCATTGTATTGACCATTGTATTGACCATTGGATTGACCATTGTATTTACCATTGTATTTACCATTGTATTGACCATTGTATTGACCATTGTATTGACCACTTTATTGACCATTGTATTTACCACTGTATTTACCACTGTATTTACCACTGTATTGACCACTGTATTGACCACTGTATTGACCATTGTATTGATCACTGTACTGACCACTGTACTGACCACTGTATTGACCACTGTATTGACCACTGTATTGACCATTGTATTGACCATTGGATT
Organism: Cinclus cinclus; assembly: GCF_963662255.1. Classification (NCBI taxonomy): domain Eukaryota; kingdom Metazoa; phylum Chordata; class Aves; order Passeriformes; family Cinclidae; genus Cinclus; species Cinclus cinclus. The sequence continues at coordinate 2,248,279 of NC_085055.1, forward strand.
GACCATTGGATTGACCACTGTACTGACCACTGTATTGACCACTGTATTAACCATTGTATTGATCACTGTACTGACCACTGTACTGACCACTGTATTGACCACTGTATTGACCACTGTATTGACCATTGTATTGACCATTGGATTGACCATTGGATTGACCACTGTACTGACCACTGTATTGACCACTGTATTGACCACTGTATTGACCATTGTATTGATCACTGTACTGACCACTGTACTGACCACTGTATTGACCACTGTATTGACCACTGTATTGACCATTGTATTGACCATTGGATTGACCATTGGATTGACCATTGTATTTACCACTGTATTTACCATTGTATTGACCATTGTATTTACAATTATATTTACCATTATATTCCTTCAGCTCATGCTTTTTTGCCTCATAACCAATGCAATCAGTGCAAATCAAATTAATCAGACAGAAAGAGGCCAGAGACAGAAGGGCTGTGAAGAGGGTAGATGAACCACCCAAGTGCTGAGAGTGACTCTGGGCTTTGTTTGTTGAAGATTCTTGAACAAAATTCTGATTCTGTAGGATTTTCCAGGGAAAACGTGGTTTCCCTGAATTTGGTGATGGCAGTGAAAAACAGCCTCATTCCAATTCCCAATTCCCACTGCCACTCCAGTAACCTGGGCAGGGTCAGGAGCTGGACTTGGTGATCCACATGGATCAAATTCAGGATATTCTGTAATTCTGTGTCATAAATTTTAGCAACTAAGAGCTGAGTGAGCCAGCAGCTGCTGTTGGGGAGGGAAAAAATAAAACCCTCAGAGAGAATTCCCTTTTGAACAGTGACTTGGGTCATGATTTTTAAAAAACGTATTAGAATTAATTCTGGCTGCTTTTTCCATACGGAATAAATCTAAAGCATAAAGCATGAGACAATTATTTATTTATTTATTTATTTATTTATTTATTTATTTATTTTTTGATAAAACTCTTGATCTGATCTGAGGAATGTGTGGGAAGAGTGGGTATTGTTCTCTTGGATGCAAATCCAGCTGCTTGCCCTCAGGAATTCTACAGCAGAATTTAGGAAACCCACCTTGGTGGGTGGTTTTAGGCACTCCTCGATGCTGCAGTTGTTCCAGTGGGATGAATCCATGACATTTGTCTGAAGGAATAAGCAGGAATCAGGTTCAAACCTCCCTGACAAAATACCCATCGAAGGTAAAAGAATCCCACTGATTATCAGGGATGAGGGGAAAATTTATTTTTATCAACATCTCCCGTGTGATTGGGAGAGATTTGCATTGGTTAATAGGTATGAAATATAAAAATGGGGAGGATAAATAAGAAACCTCTTTAGACCAATTACCCAGGCCCCATTTTTAACTCCTTATAAATTCCAGATGACTCCTTAGGAAAAATGTAGTTTATGGAACTGTGATAGATGAGTAAGGCTGGATTAATAAAACCCTTCCTGCACTTTCTCTGGGCTGGGAGGCTGAAAAAAAAAATCAGCTTATTCTGGTGTATTTCTATTTAAAAAATAGATGTGCCCTGAGGAGAGGCTGCCTGGATGTGTTGCTGTGGTTATCATGGAATGTGTCTGACAGAAATATTTCTGTATTTCTGCCTAATTGCTGGGGCTAACTTTTGATGGGAATCTGAGCTAAAGCTGCCATGAAATATCCAAAGAAAATACCTCAGAGGGCAAAAAAACCTAAGCACAACTTAGAATTTTGACTTTTTTGGTTTTTTTCCCCCCTGAGTTTCTGAAGTTCTTTAATTTTTATAATTTGGTTTTCCTAAACTGATGAAAGCCGTCCTCTATCCTGATCTAATATCATCAAGGCTGTAAAATACAGCTATTTTTGAAGCAAACTCTTCATTTTTCGTACAGAGCAGGTTGGTTTTGAACATGGCAACAACTCGATCTTCTCATCAGCAAAATTCTTGTCAAAACATTCATGGCAGGAAAATCTGGCACTGCTCATTTCCAGCCAGCCCTGAAAGGTCAAGGGATGAATCTATAGCTAAAAAAAAAAAAAAAAAAAAAAGATAAATAGCAAATATTTAGTGTGCATCTGTCCCAGTGAGTGTGAGATGAGCTCGTGGTTGGATAAATGTGAGTTTTGGGAGTTGTGGTGTCAGATGAGGTTTGCCCATCTCATTTTGTGGTGTCACATCCCATAATGTGAAACGACAGCCCTGCTCCACGTGTCGCAGCACGGTGACACTCCTGAAAATGTTATTTCAGCAAAGTTTGGGAATCCCTGCTCTGAGAGGGGCAGTGCGGGGTGAGGGAGAAAGGAAACCAAAGAAATGTTTGATTCAAGTTTTAATAGCGGGGTGCAGAGGTGGAGTTTTAGTTTTTAAATTGTTTCTGGGGTTGAAATCGGATTAGAACTTCCTAACTGAGACCTGAGATCTGTAAGGACAGAGGGTGAGCTGACACTGAAGGTGGGTAAGGAAAGGAGGTGCAGACAGCAGCCCTTGGCAAATGGAAGGAAAGTTTGGGAAGGTTCCTTGTAAATCTGGAGTGGGTTTGTGCTGGGAGTAAAGAATGGAAACTTCCAGAGCCTCAGCTTGAGCTTTTTGGGGTTTTTAATCCCATTTCAAATCACTCTGAGAGCTTCCCTTTCTCCTCTACTGAGCATCCAATGCTTCACTTGGACTCCAACGTTGACAGAAGTATCCCAAATGCTCCTGCTCACGTACAATTACAGTAAATACATGATGGAGGTGGAAGTTTGATTTTCTCTTTGTTTCTTTGGATTTCATAACTCATTAAACTCCAACCCGACGTCCTTCACTTCCATCAATTTTACTGCAATCTTTACTGAGCTTGCCTTTATTGATTCCAGTGGAGTTCAACAGGCATAAAAAATGAAACTAAAAGGAGAATCAATTCCACATTAATTAGCCAGCATGCATGATTTTATGCTGCTTAATGACTCTTGTAATTATCTACAACTGTACCAAAGCGAGCAGCAGTCAGAGCCAGGCAGGGCTGGACAGGAACAAAACCCTCCAGCAGTGAATTCCCACAATTTGGACCCTTTGGAGAGTGCAGTCTTTTCCATAAAATCAGATCTAGATCAGAAATGCTGACAGGGAAGGAGTGATTAGAAACTAGATGAGCTCAGACTGTTTTTTTTTTTTTTTTTTTTTTTTTTTTTTTTTGTTTTTGTTTTTGTTTTTGTTTTTTTTTTTTTAATCCAGTAAAAACTCCTATGGAAAAATCCACCCAGCCCCTTCCTAAGTTGCTCAAATTGGGAAGGATTTGCAGGATAAAACTCTTGGGCCCTCACCTAGAAACTCTGAATAAAGGGACAGAATTTTACAGCTCCAGCCCGTTTTAGTGATTCCTTTGCTTGTTTGTTAATTTATTTATATTCTACTTATTTATTTCCCAACCAGTGCAGTGCTGTGGAAGGTTTTGCACTGCAGGAAAAGCCTCAGGGTTCTCACCCAGGAGCACTGACAAAGGGATGGAGCTGTGGTGTCTAAAAAACCTTTGGACCTGGGTCTGTAATCAAATCAGTGACTTTTACATGGAAATTATGGCAGAGGGGAGGCTTCTGCCTTTATCTTTTGGATGGCATTTTCCCCACCCTTATTTGTGTCCTGATGATTATATTATTTGAGGACTGGCCTTCAATATTTTCCTACTTGGCCATTCCTAAATTACTCTTTATATCAGTCACTCCTTATTCCCTTCATGCTCTAGGACTCACTTAAAACTAGGCTTGGCTTCTGGCTTAATAAATAGATAAGAAAGTGTCTTTCAAGCATTTTCCATGCCTTTGTGCTCAGAACACACCTGGGATCCATAGCTGAGGATGTTGTGTTGGTCACACTCCCATCTAAGTTCCTGCTCTGAGATAATTTTTGTGGGAAATTCTCCGGGATTATTGCCTGCAGGGGTGTTTAATTTCTGGCTGCAGAGTAGGTGGGATTCAGTGTTAAACAGAATTTGCCTTTGTATAATCCATTCCCATGGTCTGTAGACTAAACAGAGCTCTTTTAATTTAATAAAATATAATTTCTGTATTAAACAGAAACACAGTGAGTGACCGGATTTTGTTCTAAAATGGACATTCCTGAATGCCTGAAAAACCACAATCCATTTTCTCTTTAATATTTACCTCTCTTTTTATCCTAGGAACACAATGGAAGTGATTGCTTGGGTACAGATGACATTATGGTCTGTCTTTGCTCCTCTTTTTCCCCCCCTTTAACTGTGCATTTACACATGAATGGGCCATTGGTTCTGAACGGTAAGGAGATCACAGTGAATTATATTCACTTTACTGATACAGTGTCAAATTCAATCTAGGAGAAAATTCCACATCCTTTCAAATGGAGGGAAGCATTTTAATTTGGATCGTCAGCAGCTGAACTTCCCCTTTCAGATTTCCACTGGTGGCACAAGTGGATGGGGCTGCGAGCTTCAGGCACAAAAAAGCAGACTTCTCTGAAAGCCAGGGTTAGTCTGGAGACTTCAATAATAAAAAGAATCTGCTTTTCATTATCAAAAATTGAAATAGAAAGGGAACTGGTGTGCTTGATTGCAGGAAAAAGTGAGGAAGTTGTTGCCCGGAGAATTTATCAGCAGGACAAATTAAGAAAATTGCTGCTGGAAGTATTTCTCTAGCAGCTCTGTGCTGGTTAAAAGCAGTTTTCTCATCTCAGCACTGCCCTAGCTCTGATTATTTATGTGTGACTGAGCATCTCAAGGCGTCAGGTACAGATAAATATCGTGTTCATGTGGTATAATGCTGCCTGTTTGTCCTGGAGGCTTTCACTCCCTTCTGCAGGGACTAAATATCTGATTATTCAACACCTGGCTGACCTCACACCCAGAAAGGAATGGGCTCCTTTGTACTTGGGGGAAATTTATTTATGGGCTTTCCTGGAACGAGACTTTTCGCTGTGAGTTGGGTAAGAGATAAATGTTCAAGTTTATTTTGTCGTGGCAGGAGCAGCTGGATGATGCTGTCAGGTGTGACCCTTGCTGGCTGCAGCCTGTGCCAGTCCTCATCACCCTCCCAGGCAGGAATTCCTTCCCCAGATCCCCTCCCAGGCAGGAGTTCCTTCCCAAAATCCCATCTAACCCAGCCCTCTGGAAGTTTAAGGCCAAGCCCCTTGTCCAGACCCTTGTGGAGTGGAACTGTGAGGCAGAAGGGACTTACTGGGAAACTCCAGGTGGAGAAAATGGGAAAAGACTTGGAGATGGGAGCTGTGGAGACAGGGAACCTGGAGAAGGAGCCCTGTGGCAATCAGAGTTATAAAACAGGGAAATAAATGATTATTTTTATGGAAGTTCCATCAGGAAAGGCATTTGTCCCCACTGTATTCCTTTGCTGCTCTGCTCAGGTTCAGAGGTGAAGTTTGAATTTTTAAGTTCTTTCTATGGTTTAAATTGGGTTAGAGCTTCCCACTACAGGGCTCTGGTGCAGGTAATGAGCAGGGGTTAACCATAGGGATGGGAAGCAGTTTGGATATGGATTTTTATAGGGATCAGCCAGGTTGGGATAAAGATTTCCATGCCCCCTGGAGCCACATTTAGGCAGAGAGGTTAAGGCTCTCACAAACCAAACTTTGGGTGGAGGGTAGGAACATCCCCCACCCCTCATCCCATGGGCAGGGGGCAGAATGTCCTTCCCTACAATTTTGGAAGCTGAAATGAATCCCCTCACTCTGATGGGCTCATATCCAGGTCTCCTCTCTGATCCCTCCTTGACTCCACAGCCCTGCCGAAAGCAAGAGGAGAACAAACCCCACAGGTTTAAGTCAGTGTGTGACCAATTCCGTCACTTTCATTCCCGTGTTTTCCCCAGTGGCTCCAGCGGTTTTGGGAATGTGTCACTCCAGTGGCTCCTCACAACAGGGAACACGAACTTTTTCTGTGCCCATGGATTGTCTGGAAGTGGTTTGTGGTGTGGAGAGCTGGGCTGTGGCACAGCTCCAAGCCCTCCTCCCATTGATTTTGGCTGCTCTGGCTCAAAGCAGCTCCGTGCAGGAGTTGGTTTCATTTTCATTCCTGTTTTGGGGAATTGATTGAACACCAGGTGGCAAAACCCCAACTTTATTTTATCTGGATTGTTGATACTTCAAGAAGTAACTGCAGCACTCATTAAAAGTGTCCTAACCCCAAATACTCACACCTTTAGTGCCCTAATTCTGATGTTTTTATAATTTATCACATTTCTGAGTAACCTGCAGCCCACTGGCTGTGGGATGAAGGAGAAAATCACTTTTCCATTTTAATAGAATTATTGATCTTCGTGCTGTTGCTATAAATCCATTTATCCACTGCAACAACATATTCATAAAGACTCCTTAATTTTAAACCTCTTCTTTTTGCCTTCATTTAAATGTCAGGAACGAGTGATTTATCAGGGAGGAATTTTAGCAGCAAAATTAGACTGTGGTACCACCTCAAGAAACAATACATCAAAGACAACCAGCACACATTTTTTTTCATCCCTGCAACTTCATTATCTGTCAAAATCCATTAGGAGTTTGTTTTCTCCTTATAGTTAAGGACTAACCAGCGAGGACTAAGAGATTTTTATCTTTTCCACGCTTGAGGATGTCTATTTATCATTATCTTCACAACACTCTGGACAAGACATCTAAAAATCTCTCCTAATATTTGTCTGAGCTCATTGTTGGGAGGAATTAATGACATTTCACTAATAAGAAAAAATATCCGTAATTAACTGTGCTATTAGAAGACCATTACATCTCCTATGCATTATTATTATTTTTTTAAATATGAATCAAAAGGTATTTTTGTGCTTAAAACTTCAGCAAAATAAACATCAGGTGAACTCAATGCACCAGGAAATGTTGGCATTGCCTGACTCAATGAATGGGATGAGATGATCCTCATGGATCACAGGAAATCAGAGAGGAAATTGGGCAAATAAGAAAATTTTGGGAACCTCTGGACATGGTGTTGATAAATGCACACATTTCTGTGAGTCACCAAGGTGATTTCTCCCCAGATTTGCCATTTCTCTATGGTCTTGTAAACTTTCAATAGACTCTGTGTTCTTTGTAGCCATAATTACCTGAATTTCTGCCTGAAATTTTCAATCCTCTCAATGAGGGGATAATTCTACACCACATCACTGAATGATCTTGAAAAATTCTGCTTTAGCCTCTGGCTGCTGTTTATTGTGTCCTTTGTTTTCCTTCATTGTGGTGGTTTCACTGCAATTTTAGGAAAGGCTTCTCTTTGGAACTTAGGGGACAAAAGGGAAAATAGTCTTTTAAGACTATTTAAAACATTATATTATATGGCTTTTGAGGACCTGGAAGGCTCTAGTAGCCAATTGTGAATTTAGGAGAAATATTGCGTTTGGTTTAGTTCAACACTGTTAGGAGAGTCCTAATTTATCATAAAATGTGTTTAGGATGATTTAAGACTGCAGGAATACAAAATAGTGATGGATTTGGGTGTCATGGAGTTTTCTAGCAGGGTAAGTCTCTAACTCTGATGGCACCACAGGGAAAAGGGATGGTTTAGGGACAGAGCAGTTGGATGAGGCCTTTTCCAGCCCAACAGATTCCTTTCCATGCTTTACTCCAGAAAAAGAAACAAACATTTCTGCTTCTCATTTATTCATTGTAGGAGATTTGATCAGCTTGGTATTATTCAGTGAATCTTGATTTAAGCTTCTTTGGAAGCCTAAGCAGAAGTTTTTGTGTCCTTTAAGACAGCACAGGCAGAGATTTAATTATCTTGTGATGGAAAACTCAGTTTAAGAGTCATTTGATCAAGGGTAAGGGGAATGGTCCCTAAGGAGAACACCTTAGTATTGTTGATTATTTGTGTTCCTGAAAGGCAGCAGGAAGAGAGAAGTTTAATAGAAATATTTGATTTTTAAAATTCTGATCCATGTTCTGGATGTGACCTTTCTCAGCAGGATGGTTAAGAATGAACATAATTCATGGAAAGTGAATCTCTTCTGCTGAACATGGACTTTTTTGGCAGTCAATTCCGTGTCTGCGTGGTCGTGACTTTTCCTGCCTAAATTCCCACACCATTCCCGACTGATGAACTAAAACCATCAAACTCATTTTAAAAGGCACAATTATGCAAGAAATATCAATCAATTATGCATGAAGATAAATATATTAAATGGAAGCACTTTGGATGAGCTGTAAGCCAGTCAAGGATGTGCTTGGTGCCAGGGCTGGAGATCCCTATCCATGACAAACAATGCAATCTGCTACATTAGGAATGGATGGATTTGCATTCCATTATCACTTTCTGTTGAAGAGTCAATCTGAATTTTCTGCTGTTTGAGGAACTCCAGGGTGTGATGTATAAACACGGTGAAATTTAATCAGATGGCATTAGGTTTGTAGAAGTAAACAAAGCTCGGCAATAATCACGGGATATTATGGATTCCTGATTATTCCCATCATTTGAATTTAGTCTGTGGAGCTCATTGCTGAAGAGAAATTGGTGATTTATTCCACCAGAGGTTATCCAAGCTTGGGATAAATGCTTGGTCTGTTCTAGAGAGGATGTGGTGAGGAAATCAGGACAAACTGAACGTGTTCCTGGGAGGCACAAAGGGCAGGACTCAAAGTACACCTGGGATTTGTGCCAACTTCCAAAAAACATTGTGGATTGATTCGATCTGACTCACACACCTTTCACTGCTCCTCTCCTAAGACTGGCACTAAATGGGGCTGGGAGAGAGATTTTCTCCTGCCCAAATTTATAACTGAAGTGTAATAGCTCCCTTCTATAATTAGTGACTTTTCCCCATCTCTGCCCAGTGTTTGCTCCTGGGGTAAACATGGGAGGCCACTGAAGTTGAGGAACAGTGAAGAAAAAAGATGAATACAAACAGATGATTTTAAAATTTAACTGTTTAGTTACGTATTCAGGCACAATATGAAGAGTTTTGGAGTGCCTACGAGGCATTTTAAAGTTTATCCCAAGTGCAGGGAAGTGGAGGAAGGGGAGAGAGCTGGAGAGAGACTTGGGACAAGGGATGGGGAGACAGGACACAGGGAATGTCTTCCATTGCCAGAGGGCAGGGATGGACAGGATTTTGGGGAGGAATTCTTCCTTGTGAGGGTGGGGAGGGGCTGGGATGGAATTCCCAGATTTGCTGTGGTTGCCCCTGGATCCCTGGAAGTGTCCAAGGCCAGGTTGGAGCAGCCTGGGACAGTGGGAGGTGTCCCTGCCATGGCACGGGTGGCACTGGGTGAGCTTTAAGGCCCTTCCAACCCAAACCATTCCATGATTCCAAGAAGGGAGAAAAGCCCCCAGTGGCTCAATTCCATGTCCTGAAATGTTTTTATTGTGACATTGCACTGGGCAGAGGGGAGCTGCTTTCAAAGGAATGTTTCAGTTTGTCTGCAATGAGGAATGGGGGAATGAGGATAAAATGAACAGAATTGCATGGATTGATTTTCACTGTGGCACAGAGAAACCCAAATTCTGAGTTACTGAGAAAACTTTGCAGCTTAAGGCGCTGCAAGGGAACTGTTCTTGCTCCAGTTTCACTGGTTTGTGTGTTTCAGCTGAAGTTGTGGTACTTTTGAGAAAGGAGCAGGGCTTGTGCCTCTGTAATGCAAAAGAGAAGTAGGCTGTTCATCGTTATCCTCAGTTTATTTTAATGCTAGGTTGATTTTTCTGCATGTTATATAAAGTCTCTTTTTCTGTATTTCAAGAACTGGCAATGTGAAAATATTCCATGAGGTGAGAGACAGAAATATTTAACCTATTTTTAGAGAAGAAAGTAAAATTTGAAGAAAATCCATTAACTGTTGGAAGAAAACTCATTCATGCCTCTGATTTAAGGCTGTGATTTTAATGTAACCTTTGATTTTTTGGAAATTGAAGCATGGAGGGGTTTTGAGTGATTAGATATTTGTTATTAAACACAATGTGATGGTGTTTAACTGCTGAGTACTGATGGAGGTACCTCAGTACACAGAGGGTTGTTTTCTGAAGTTTGGAGCAGGAATTTAAATAATTCATCCAAATGACCCCAGGAGCAGCCAAAGGAGCCAGGTTTCCCATGGGATCATTCCAGGACACAGGGGATGTGATGTGCTGCTTGCATTTCTCCTCATGTGATGTCTTCTCATCAGAAGATGGCAGCAAAATCTTAATAACTGCAGCTCTGGTTCTCCTCACACAATTCCATGGTCGGGGATTGTGGGATGTTGGGAAGGGTCAGCTGGAGCCAGCTCTGACCCCATTTCCTTCTCCAGCCACCCCAGACAGAGCCTGACGGGGCAGATCGGATGCAGTGGGCTGGATCCTCTCCCTCCCTCCCTCCCTCCATCTCACAGGGCAGCTGCTAGAGAGGTGCTTCCACAGCCTCTGTCTCCGTGCTGTCTGGGAAAAGCAGATCCCAAAAATGTCCTTAGCCTGGAGCCAGCCTCTGCTCTGTAGGGCCCAGCAATAGGAGGAGAGGCAATGCGCAAAAATGGATGCAGAGGGGATTCCACCAGAACATGAGGAAAAACATCGTTACTGTGGGGGTGATGGCACAGATCGAGCAGAGAGGGTGTGGAGTGTCCCTCACTGGGGACATTCCAGAGCCCTCTGGACACACTCCTGTGCCCTGTGACCCCTGATCCTCACTGGGGACATTCCAGAGCCCTCTGGACACACTCCTGTGCCCTGTGACCCCTGATCCTCACTGGGGACATTCCAGAGCCCTCTGGACACACTCCTGTGCTCTGGGATGGCCCTGCTGGAGCAGGGAGGTGGCACCAGTGACAGACTATGGGCCCTTCCAGGATTGGGATTCCAGAACCATGTGGGAGTTCCTGTCACTCACCTGGTGGGGCTGGTGCAGCTGGGAGGGACCCAGCCATAGCTGAGCACCTCTGGGACATCCTGAGGGAGATGTCCTTGGCCAAGGGCTGAAGGCACAACTCAGGTTTCTGTCACTTGGCTGCACCAGCTGTGCTTTGGGTGATTTCTCTTCACTGGGATCACTCAGGGTGGAATTTCCTTGGCTGACCCATCCTATCCCATCCTGTGGTGGAATTCCCATCCCCATCCCATCCCATTATCCCATCCCATTATCCCACTATCCCATTATCCCATTATCCCATCATCCCACTATCCCATTATCCCATCCCAGTGGGGTTATGGATGTTCCCCTGTCCCTGCCATTGTCACAATGAGCCCGGCTCAGCACTGGGTTCCCTTCCAGGGGCTCTGGAGCCAAACCTCTGGTTTTTACCTCCACCTTGCCTCTGCTTTCCAGCCACCAAGCTTTGCTTTGCTCAAACAGCTCTGTATTTTACATTTTGGGGTCTGTCCCCTGAGTTTTTGGGTGCTGCAAATGCCCCGCTGTGGAGCTGAGGTTCAGCTGCAGCCAGCCCCAAGCACTGGCTGGTCGCTTTAATCTCTTTAATCTTCCCTTGGCTCCCACTTGCTTTTTGGGAGCTGAGTGCTCCTGTTGGAGCTCAGGCTTTCCTGGAGGGCTTTGGCTGTATGCTGATGTCTGTCTTTTTATGGAAAGAACATATCCAGAGGCACCTTCCCTTTCTCTTCCCACAGAAAATGCCAACTGCACGGCTCTTCTGGCTGCTGCCGCCTCGCAGAAGTGACGTGTGTTTTTAGATATTTTAATAGGAACTAATATTTGTGTACAATAATGCCTAGCAACATCTGAAATATGATCATATGTAATTCATACAGGAGGCATGATTTGAACCCAAAATATCTTTTTTTTTTTTTTTAAAACCAAAATGGTCTTAGTTTATCTTCAAAATAAGCATTGAATTACTCTATGGCATTCTGGGTATTTTCTCTCTAAAGAAGTGTCTGTAATTTCTGATCTGTAATTAGAACCCAATTTAATAATTACATGTCCTGCAAGGAAATGTTTCTTGAGCAGGGCTTTGTTCTTATGCAGCTGCTGGGTGCACAAAGATGGGGATTGTAAGAAATAGTTCAGATGGAAATGAACTGGTGAGGGCAAAGCAGCTTCCGAAGTGATCAGAGCTGCAGAAGGGTGAGCGGAGTTGATCAAATTCACTTTTTATCATAGTGTGGAGATGGACATCTCAAGCATGCATGGCATAAATCACTCTGGATACAGAAAGATTAATTTTTGTGAGTGCTAAAGACAAATTTTTATGTGAAATTTAGCAGATCAAAGGCACTGTTTGAATGGCTTGTCTTTCCTCTAGGAAATTCCATCACAAAAAAAAAAAAAAAAAAAAAAGCTAAACTAAAAACTCCACAAGAGTTTTCCTTGGGTTTCCTTCCACAAAAACCTTTATCAAGCATATTATTAACTTAAGGCTAATTCAGAATCATTTTAACCTTAAACATGAATAATTTCAGGCTGACCTGATGACAAGTTCAAATTCTCTCCTAAACTATGAAGCTTAGCTAGAGGATCATATACTCATTTCATTAACTTCTTCTTCCAGGCAATACTGTACCTGGGTAATGACTTAATTAGTTGAAATTCACGGCAAAGGTATTTTGGAAAGCTGCCTGGACCAGGAGACGTGTGTAATACAGATCTGTATTTCTAGTTTGTGCCGGATGAATTGATCATATAAAAAGGTTTATTTCTTGGGAAGATCTTCAGGGAATGCTGAGAAGTTTAAAATCTATGGGAATAGCCAATTTCTATAATCGTTGGTGACAATTGCAGAGCTGATTCCATGTCTCCCTGCGAGTTTTCCTCCCCTGCTGTGCTGCAGTGTTGATAAAGAGGGACAGCTTTGGAAAAGGGCAAATAATTTCTATTAGGAAATTCAGTTGGTTTAATTTTTTAGCTAATTATACAGCCCTGAAGGTTGGAAAAGCCTTCCAAGACCATTGAGTCCAAGTTCCCCACCTTGTCCCCAGCCCTGAGTGCCACATCCAGGCCTTCCTTGGACACCTCCAGGGATGGGCACTCAAAACCTCCCTGGGCAGCCCCTGCCAAGTCCTGACCGCCCTTTCCAGGCAGAAATTCCTCCTGATCCCCATCCTGAAGCCCCCCTGGCCTAGCTGGAAGCTCTGTCCCCTTGTGCTGTCGGATGGTCACTGATTTCCTCCACAAAACACTCCTCTGTGTCATTCACCATCTGACTGGTGACAGAGCGTGCGGTCACAGCTGGCCAGGCAGGTGGCAGAGCTCCAGGCAGATGTTTGCAGCTGCAGAGCACAGCTGGACACAGCCCCACACGTGCCTGGCTTAGAAAGCAGTTCAGTTTAACAGAGGATTTCCAGAGAACTGTGCTGGAAACTCTTTTGAAGGACTTCTGCTGAAATGCTTGGTCTGAAATATTAATGTGACCTCCTTTCCAGGCCAGAGGACTTTCTCCAGCACATCCATATGTTGGGGACACTGGGGACACTGGGAGGCTCAGGCTGGATCTGGATGAACATGACAATGCTGAGATGTTTGACCTTCAGCACTGAGACAAGCCCAGGCTCTGGAATTTCCTCCTTTGTAGCTTCTTCCTCAGCTTCTCCAGAAGGAGATGTGAACAAGGACAGCAAGGTTTGGTTTTTTGCCTCCTATCACAGGCTGAGGAGTCAAACCCCACTGATTTTTTTTTTTTTAGGCTGCTGCTGTACTTGTTCCTACTCTTCAAAAGATTAAATTGAGCTCACTTGAAATGAAAAGCAACAGCCCAAGTTGATAAATCCAAGAGGATGTTCTTGTGTCCTCCATCAAAGATGGATATGTTCAGTCTGAACCTCCCTGGAATGGGAATGTGTTATTGGGCCTCTGCTTGGACTTCCAGGGATTGTGGGTTCATGGCATGTGGCCTGTCCAGCTCTTCCTGCAGAGATTCCTCCAATTTCAGAGACAGCCCCACCACCTGCAGCCCTTGTTGGGCTTTTCCTGGTGTTTTCCATGGCAAAGGGCTGAGAGAGCCTGGTGCTCTGTCCTGCAGCGTAGGGGATCACCTGCAGAATTTGGGATCTTGGCAAAAAGGAGTGGCTGGTGTGATTTTATTGGGGTGTCTGAGCTGTGTTCTGCAGGTTTGGCCTTGGAGAACCCCCTGTGACACGTGGGGCTGCCCTTGGTATGGATTAAACCCCACTCAGCCCTTCCTTGTCCAAATAAATTGAGTCTGAAATGCTTTAGATGTACTTGGCCACCTCCAATGTGGTTTTTGAAGCGGATTTGGTTCAGTTGGAGCCACCTTGGGAAAATTCGAGCCTTTTCCCAGCCCCAAAAAGGAGTTGCAGGTGGGTTGTGAGGACAAGAATTTGTCACATCCGGCACCTGCAACACCAGCACGTGGCGACATTTTCATGGCACCGCAGGAAAATCCTGAAGGATTCTGAGGAGGAATCTCCTCCTCCCTTGCTGACAGCCAAATTGCAGAGTGCCGTGGCTAATTGCACACTCCAAGTGTCTCCAGCCTTGCAATTCCATGTATAAAATTGCCATCCTTGCCCTGGGAACATCACAAAGCCGTGCTCAGCAGCCGAGGTATTTTATACCTCTCACTGAACAGAAAGAGTTGCTTGTCCCCAAATAGATGACGAATATGGAGTGCTGCAACAGAGTGTTTTGGTCCTGTGTGAAGATTGATGGATTTTGGCAATACTGTGGGGTTGTTTTTTTTTTTTGTTCCCCCTACAACCAAGTTCTATTCAAAATCCTCCCAATTCAGCACCTCCCGAAAATTAACTGAGATGTGCCTTGGACTTATTTGCATATTTTAGACTCCCCTTTCTAAAACCATTTAGAAACCCAGTCACTCTGGGAGTCACAACATCCAAAGGCTGGGAAACCACCAGGTAAACACTCCGGTGTTATTTCCACGGAAATATTTCATTTTATTGCAATTGAGCAAGAGTTAGGATAATTTTTAATAGTGACATATGGCAATTACCACTGAAAACGTTTCTGAGAGACTTCAGAGTTGTTTATACCATTGCTGGAAGTGTTGTAAAAACAATGTGAAATTCCTCAGGAATTGGACTATTTGTTTCTATCCAGGGGATAATTTCCTGCAGCAGAAGTGAACTATTAAATTAATCACGCCATATTTAAAGGGCAGCATTTGCATTGGTCTGACCAATGAATCATAACCAACAATTTCCTTTTTATAGCTGAAAGGAGAGGAGAACACACAAAATATTAGGAAATGATCCATAAACAGCTCTCTCCTACAAAGGACAGCTGTATATTGGAGATTTTCATTTAGGAGAATGGAAAACAAATCCCAGCTTGGTGAAGGTCTGTGGAAAAGTCCTGGCCCTTGTTCCTTTTTTGTGAGTAATTGCAGCTTTTTAGGGATGGAAAGTGGCTGATGTGGTCCCAAACTGTGGCTTGAGTCTTAGTGTGTTTTTTGTGGCATTTGGGTTGTTTTTAATGAATTCAGCACTGGTGTCTTTTAGGGAAATCTGGTTATTTTGGCATTAAAAGGAACTAATTTGTGGAATTCTCTTCCAAGTGAGAATGGCTATGAACAATAAGCACATCAATTACAGCTAAAGGATTCTTGATCCAATGGGCTCAGATCACAAACTCCTTAAATTCTGCTTAAAAATAAAAAAAATCTAAAAGATCAGACTAAGATTTTCTGTGGACAATCTCCAGCATCAGTTAAATAACTGAATTTTTAAAAGCAGAACACAGGGAAAATAATAAAATCCTCTTTTTGCTAAATGAGCGAGATAAATAGAATTTAAATAAATGAATAGAATAGAGGGGTTTGGGTTGGGAGAGACCTTCAGGACCATCTCATTCCACCCCCCTGAATATTTTCCACTGTCCCAAGTTGTTCCCAGCCTCATCCAACCTGGCCTTGGACTCTTCCAGGGATCCAGGGACAGCCACAGCTGCTCTGGGATTTCTATCCCAGCCCCTCCCCACCCTCCCAGGGAACAATTCCTAATTCCCAAGATCCCACCCATCCCTGCTCTCTGGCAGTGGAAGCCATTCCCTGTGTCCTGTCCCTCCATGCCTTGTCCCCAGTCCCTGTCCAGCTGTCCTGGAGCTCCTTCAGGCCCTGCCAAGGGCTCTGAGCTCTCCCTGGATCCTTCTCCTCTCCAGGTGAACATTCCCAGCTCTCCATAGGCAAGCTGCTGTCAATCATTGCTCATTCCCAGCACAACACCAAGCTCTGTTCCCACCACAGGCACCATCACATGTTCATCCCAATACTCTTATCCATCTAGAGGATTTTTGAAATAATCCTTTGTAAAGGTACAGGAATCTTGCACCTCTCCACAGAAAACCAGGAAAGACCAAGAGATAAGGCCTAAAATGCACGGGACAGCACTTCCAGAAGGGCTGCTTTCCATTCCAGTTTAGCTGAGAGAGCTTTTCCCAGATCCAGGGCAAAGCAGAGAGGCTGTCCCAGGCAGGAGAGCTGAGATTCCTCACTGGAAGTTCCTGCATGGTGTTAACCCTGCACATAAACTCTCCTTATCTCTTCCAATAAAAAAAACCCCAGATGATGTTGAATCCCTGCCTTGGGATAAGAGCAACCACCTGATTCCAATGGCTCTTGTTCAGGATCATCCATGCTCACACAGTATCTGAGGAGGAAAATTATATTATTGATTAAACTAGAATAATAATAAAAAATAAATATAGAATTTTAAAAAAATAGAATACAGAGCACGGCATTTTCTCCCCCCCACCCCAATTTATATTTTTGAATTGTTTTGTTTTTATCCTCCTTCCCTTCCCTTCCAACTCTCTGAAATCCTTTTGGCTTTTTAATTATGCTCCAAATCCTTCCAACTGCATCAGCAAAAAGTGGCCTTTGGTGTTTGCCTCTTGTGGATCTGGGGAGAAGCCAGATTCTGTCACTTGTGGAAGTAACACTTCTGGCAGAGCTTAAGACAGAATCCTGAAATATTGAATAATTGACATTCTTAGTTGCAAGTGGAGATTTTTCGTCGATAGGAGGTGGCTGCTCTGTTTGATGATTGTGGAGTGTCTGAACAGGAACAAATCCATGTTTGGGGCTCTGCTGGAGAAGCTGGTGCAGATGGAAGGTGGCATGCACAGGGATTTTGTTCAACAAAGGGGAAAGGGACAGTAAAATTTGGCTGAAATTGAAAATTAGAGCATTATTTAAATGCTGTGGTAGATATAAAATTGGCTTAGTGGATAAAAACATTATGGGAAGCAATGCAAGGGGACAATGAGAGCTGGGAGATGAGCACAGGAAATAAGGAATAAAGGAATAAAACGGAACTTAAATATTTTAAACAGAAATTATTTGGATTAATTACATTAATTTTGGATAAAATATATTTCAGCCTATTAAGCAAACATTTTTTGTATAAAAATCTGAGTGCCATTTGAGTGGAAATGCTGATAAATTTATTTGGTCCAGCCCCATTTCTCTACAAAGAACTAATTTGGATTCTCAATGCCTATTTCTTGCTGTTTAATTTCATATATCATAGGCAGAGCCATGTTTATTGCAGGTGAATTCCTGGTATTTGGATTCTTTTAGTTCAAAAATACATTTTTATGTTTCAGGTGTTGATCAAACACACCTGACTCCTGAACAGAAAAGCAGAATTTAAAAGGAATTTTCAGGAGATTTTTTGCCTACTTAGAGAATGCACGGAGCTATTTAACTGGGAGTCAAATAGATGAGCTGAATAATTAATAAAGTCAGTTTTTCCTGGCCAACTTTCTTCAGAAACTGCCTGCAAAACTTTGCCTTGCAAGGCTGACTTTGTCTCTCAGAGAGAAGTTTTTTTATTGAGCTCTTTTCGAGCTGCTCTGACACAAATGGGGCTGGATTGATCCAGCCTGGCCTGGGTGCCCAGGGCTGATCTAAATTCACCTGAAACCCCACTGAATGAACAGAACATCCACACTGGAACACCACATTCCCATGGAAAAGCTGGAATTGCCTCTGGATTTTGTCAGCCCCATAAAACAGCACAGGCAGGAAGTGGCTGGCTGTGAGTTGGGGGGACTCGGTCACTGCTGGTTGAAATTATTGGGACAAGTTTTGTGCAAAGCCTGCTCCTCCCAAACACTTCAAATTACCTTTTTTTTTTTTTTTTTGTCCCCAATGTGGTTATTAATTTATAATTTTTAACATTCTTTCGATGCGTGCAAAAGGACTGGAGGTCCAAAACTGTTGGACTTCATTCCTCCCTTTGCAGAGCAGATTGTCCCTCTGAGCATCCCTCCAAACCTCCCTCCCAGCATCCCCAAAATCCCACAGCCTGAGGATTGTAGGACATCGAGTCTCCTGGAGTGGCTCAATGTGACTGAAAAGCAAACATCATCTCAAAGAGCAGCTCTGAGCAATAAATCGACTTCCAAAAAGACAAAGTAGATATTTTTTATGCAATCTCAGCCTCCTTGTTTGGTATTTCAACCCATTTTTCAGTAATTGAAAATTGAAAAATTGAAAAATTGAAAAATCAACTCAATTCACTCTGATGTGCACAGGAGGTTTCACACAGCCCAGCTGGCTTGGGCTCATTCCTGGACTCCAGATCTTGTCCCAGCTGGGGAGAAAATCCTTCACAACCCTTTCTGCTTGACAGAAATGATGAGTCAAAGTCCTGACAGGGTAGCTCAGGGAAAATAACAGCAGTGCTGCTCAAACTGGGAGACCAGGCTGGAAAAGGAGCACAGGGACAGCACGGAGTCTCTTACAAGAGCAGAAACCAAAAATATTTAGTGCACTCCACACTCCTGAAGGCTTAAAATGCTTTGGCAGGGAAATAGGAGCAGATTTGATTAAAAAATAAACAAATCTGAAATGTGAAAAGTGGCAAAAGACAAGCTAGGAAACCACAGGATGATTTTGGTTGGAAAACCCTCCAGTATCATCGAGTCCAACCTGTGCCCAATCCCCACCTTGTGACCCTGCCCAGTCCAGTCGTTCCAGGGATGGGAACTCCAAAGCTCTCTAGGCAGTCCTTGAAAGGGAAAAAAACCCCATTAAAACAACTTGGAAAACCCCTTGAATTGTGAAAGTGAGCAGATGGCATTAATTCCTCGTGTCCTGTCTTTTCTGCAGGAAACCTTTCTCACCTGAGACCTTTTCATGGTGTCCTCACTCTCCCATCCCCTGTCCCCTCCAAATCTGCTGCAGGTGAGCAGTGGCCCCCAATTTCAGCTATTTTCTCATGTAGCAAAGTGGAAAGGCAGAGAAAAGGCTTGGGAAGCTCCAAATTGATCTGTAAATACACACAGAAACATCTCCAGAGGAGAACTCACCTCCCAAATTCTGTGTGTTAATTCCCCACTCCCCCTTTTCCTCTTTTACTCGCAAACTGCATTTCCCGTCAGTCATGATTCCCTTTGGGAAAGCTTTGAAACGGGCAGAGAAAAGCCTTTTTTTTCCCCTATTTGCTCCCAAATAAAGAGAAGACGGAAGGGGATTCAATTTAGCCAGCTCAGCTCATGCTGCAGGTGTCAAAGCACGGAGCTTGTTTGTCATCAGCCTTCGTGGGGGAAAGCTCGCTCTCCAAAACCACTGAAAAAAACCCATGAAAAACAACCTTGCTTGTATAACAACCTCCTTGGCTGCTGGGTTTTTAAGCAGATGCCTCCTTTCCTCAGATCAAACAGTTGAAATATCATCCCTCGCCAGGTAAAGGGAAAAAAACTTCATTGTCTGCATCTTTTTCAAATATAGCTGAAAAGCGCTTCGGGTTCTGCGTGGGCTTTTTTTTTTTTTTTTCCTTGTGTTTTCAGATCACTGCCTGCGCTGTTCTGGCACTCCCAGGATCAGTGATAACAAGCAGGTCTAGATAAGACATCCAAGTTTCTTTTTTTGCTGGGAGTTATGACTTGTAGAGCTGCAGTTCTCCCAGGATGTTCTCTGGTACCTATTTATTTATGGAGCATTTGTATTTATTTATTTGTCTTAATGAATAAATTGAGTGTATTTATTAAAATAAAAGGAGATTTCAGAGAGGATTTCTAAAAAATAACCCAGTTTTGTTCCTCTTGGACTGATGTATTTACACAGTTGATTGATGACCTTTCATGAGGTTGGACTTGATGATTTCCGAGGTCTCTTCCAGTTTAAGTAACTCCGTGATTTTGTGATCTGTGGGGCCCTTTGCTGAGTAAAGGCACTCCAGCTCTTAAATCCCACCCTTCATTTCCTGTGCTTTAATTACATGTGACCTGGAGTGATTCAGTGTCTCTTAAGAGAGAAAAGGTGCTTTATAAATAAATCATTTTCCTCCCGAGAGTCCCAAAGCATTGGTTTCACATCCAATTATCAACACAGGGTCGTGCTGTCCAAAGGGGTTTTAACAGCACCCTGAATTCTGTGTGTTGTTATTATAAAGATAATGAAGTGCAGTTCTTTCAGCTAATACTGTTTGCAGAGGGTCACTCCAGCAAATTATTGGGGAATAATTTCCTTTTAAACTGAGGTAAAACACAACCCAAGGAGATCTCATTTGTCTCATTAAAACCTGTTTGAAGGTGTTATCTCAGGTTTTATTGGAGAAGGAGGAGGGTGATGGTTGTGCTCTCCGAGCCCTGACTCAGGAGTTGTGCTGAGCTCTGGATTTGGGGAGAGCCAAGGTAAAATAAGTGAAGCTAAAGCAAGGAGTGTGGACATGAAGGTCCAAAGAAAATCCAGCCCTCAAGCAGTGAGTTATTAGCATGGATGGAGGTTGGTTTTGCTAAAAGCCAAACCAGTTCTCTATGCTTTCATCCTCAAATAATTAATTTTTTTCCAATATTAAAATTTAACAAAACAAATCCTCTGGTGTGACCCAAAAAATTTAAGATAACAAAGAGCGTAGAGAGAGATGAAGATTTATTGGGCTGCTGGTTTGGAGCAGAAGAGCAGCAGCTGGAAGATCCAGATCAACCTGAGCTCCAGCACGTCTGGAGGAACCCACCCGACTCTGACTCGCGGGAGGAGCATCCCAAGTGTAGAAATATTAGCATCCAAGAAAATTAATTGCTGGCTGTGGCATTACTGAGCTTCCCCTGAGAGGTTCAGCAAGATCTGGGCTGTGGGAATTGAGTGAATTTTCTGGGAGAATTTTCTCAGCTGGAGAAATGTCCACATGAACCCAACGAACACCAGGAGCTCTTAGAGATCTGCCTTGAACACAGGTCCAAAAACAAACTTCAAACTCCTAAAAGCTTCGTTCTGCAGAGCCCCCAAAATCTTGATATAACAAAATTTATATTGGATGTCAAAGCCTGTCTGTGGTTGCATTAAATCCAGGGCAGTCCTAGAACAAAAATCCAAGGAGCAGACACTTTCTGCAGGCTGTGATTGCAAGGATTTTCTCCTTCTGTCCTTTAGGAAATAAAACAGATTTTGAAGATAATTTTCCAAATGTTTCAATTAATTTTTCCCTTGTGCAAGTTGATTTTAAAGTTACCCGTGTTAATTATCACACGTGGAAAGGCTTGACACCTTTCACTACACCAGGCTGCTCATAAGTTGGATAATCATATTTTTAAATGTTTTTAGCACGTAACATTGTAGTCAACACTTACGGAGTGGCTTGGTCGTGGTCAAGCACCACAAAACAGGTAGCGCAAACAAAAATTGACAAAATTCCCTTACAAATAAATTGTCCTAAAAAAGTAGGCTGAAACCCAAGGCCATTTGTACATGAGAAGGTTCCCTACCAGAGCTGCTACATCACTATTAATTTATTTGACATCTTTTAGGCTGGGTTCAGATATTAGAGCTGTCATTGTAAAATACTTCCATTTTTCCTTCAACGCTGCTTTGAGATGCTGCTGCTTTGAAGCTGTGTCAAAGTAGCTCTGAATCAGGAGAAACTTTCCATTTTGTTTTTTTTTGTTTTTTTTTTTTTTGGTAAGTTGAAAGTCTGAAGAGCCTCAATATGTTGTATAAAATTGTTCTGAGGATCGAACCTCCTCCTATGGTACCCTGGAGCATTCAGTCACTTTCAATAAATCTCTTTTAATAATTTCTCACTTGTCCTTATTATTACTAACAGCCAGAGCATCTCAAGGCAATGTCAGAGTAAAGGCTTTGGCTGGATGCAGGTGGAAGGCTTATTTGAAATTTAACACGAAGGTAAAGTAATCCAAATGTGAACTTTTTTGGGTTTTATTGCATGAATTTACAGATGGTGTCGATTCTGTCAAAAAAAGTCTGTGTTTCTTTGATTTCAGAAGCTGCTTTACAGGGTAAAGATGTTGAGAGTGGAGTTTGGGAGTTCTGTTTTTCTTCTTTTTAAAGCTTTGCTTTGATTAGTTTTCTTTCATTATCTCTGGAAGAGCTGCGTTCAGCATCTGCTGGGAATATCTGCCATTTAAGTAATTCCTGTGATATGGATTTGGTCTTCCTGTCCTTTAACAAAAATACTCAACCACAACTTTCCATTAAAAGCATCCTGTCAGTTTGGGGAAGGTTTTTCATCCACTTCATCTCGAGTTAATTGCAACCCCCTTTATTGATCCCCACGATGGGGATGAAGAATTCAAACTGGACAATGCTCCTTGTCTTCAGCTGGATGCCAGACTGATTTCCAATGGATTTATCCAGGGAGGGATAAAAAACAAATTCTAAGTAATTATCTGAATAAATAAATGTAATTCCCCATGTGGAGTGAGCTGGATCAAAGCAAAACCTCGACCAACAAATCTTTCAGCACCGCTCGTGCTACTCCCAAGGTTTCTCCTCCCAGCAACCTCATTCCTGTGGTTCTGTGATCCAAACTGCATTCTCTGCCCTAAAACTGATTTCCTCATGAGCTTTTTGGTTAAAAATATTGCAGCTGAAGAGACCCCTCTTCCCCTCAAGGCACCGCCTCGCCCTTGAGCCAACATGAAAAATTTAATTTCAGGACTACCCTGCTACTGAATGTGCACTTCTTTGCCTGAAAATGTTCCCAATTCCCATTGAAGCCTCCTAAAGGAGGTGATGCTCCTTGTAGCATCAGTGTTTGATCAGGAAGGACAAAATTGGGAAGAAAACATTAATTTCTGTGTGGGTTTGTGCTTTTTTTGGTGGTTGTTTTAGGACTGCCAGGAAGAGTTTTCAAACAAGGTTTGGGGAGAGCGAGTGAGGCCAATTCTCTCTTTATGGTTGCTTTTTCCCCCTCATAAACCAACCTTCAGCTTTGCTACCAGTCTATCATGGAGGAGATTTAATCTCTATAAAGCTCTCAACAACTGCAGTGATAATTTCAGCCTCCCAGTTTATGAGATTATAAAAGGCACTTTTCCCTCAGCAGGGTGAAGAGCTGGGTTTAGCCAAGCTGCAGTCGATGATTCAGACCATTCATTTTGGGCCTGAGAGAGATCCTGAAGCCTGGCAGTGCCTTGTGACCGAGTTATGTGCTGTGGTTTGGAAAAAAGAACCAATTTTACAGGAATCATTGGTCCTGTAACATGATGAAAAGGATCTTTTCAAAGTGCAGCTTTCCAAATGCACCCATCTGACAGGATTGGTGGTTACAGGGTGACAGGAACATGGGCAGAGAAATCACTGGGCTGCATTTAATGTAAAATAATAGAGTTTATAGGATGTTGGGACAGAAAACAGAAGTCTTTTTTTTTACCTACAATGAGCCTTTTAATGGAGTACAATGGAATTTGGGGGTTGGCTTCTTCTCCCAGGTGATGGGACAATGGGAAATGGCCTCAAGGGGAGGTTCAGGTTGGATTTGAGGAAATATTTCTTCACCAAATGGGTGAATGAGCATTGGAAGGGGCCGTGGTGGAACCACCAGCCCTGGAAGGGTCCAACCATGAGCAGACGTGGCACTGGGTGATGTGGATGGATTGACAAATGGTGTTCGGCCAAGTCTGGACTTGATCTTGGAGATCTTCTCCAGCCTTGGTGGTTCCACGAGTTCACAGAGCCTGTGAGCTCTGTGGGTGATCTCTGCAACCAGAAGTTTTGGGGCAAAGCAGAGGAGCCCTCGCTGTGCCTGGGCTGTGCGTGAGCTCTGGTAGCTCGCTGTCCTCACCCTCAGCAGCTGCGCCAACATTCCATGCAGAAATTCCTGGGATCAGGGGAAAAAGGGCAGGGATTGGGGAGGTGATGGAGCAGAACCTCACTGCTCCTCTCAGATCTTGGTGCTACCAAGAGCTGGCAAAGAGCAGAGCTGACTTTGGAGCCACTGGTTTCGTTTCCTGGGATTCTGGGTCTTGGATCTTCCAGGTTTTTTTGATTCAGAGTTCTGGGAAGTAAAAGCAGGAATCCCATTTTGAGACCTCAGGAGGGAGGACATCAACGCACAGCCCTTTTCTGTGCCCACACGTGAAACCTGCAGGAAGGAAATTGTGTTTCTTGGTCAGTCAAATTTGGCTGAATCTTTGGTGACCCCAAAGGGAAGAGGAGAGTGCTGGAGGAAGACTGGGAATATCTGTGGGACTGCCTGCGTCTCAGTTTCTCACAATCAGGGTAAAAAGGCACCAGTGCTGCCCTCAGGGGATCGATTTCCAGAGGGGAAGGTGGAGTCTGAGTTTGGATCCTTCCCTGAGGGGTCGGACTCTGACCCATGATGAAAACAGACAGAGGAGGTGGGGAAGGCTCCCAGAAGGTCCAGAGGTGGAATTGTAGTCCTGGCAACGCTGCAGATGCTCCAGAAACATGGCAATAGAAGCAGATAAATCTTTTAATTAAATATTTCACATATCAGTCGCAATTACTTCCAATTAGTGTTAATGAAGAAAGGACGGTGCAAACAAGCAATATAATCTGGTGATAAGCATTTTTTAATTAATATGAATGGCATGGATAGCACTAATTGACTCAGTTTGTCTTTGATTTTTTTAAAAAAACTTTGGCGTTGAAAGAGTTTCTTATATTTTTGAACTCCTTTTCCTCTCTCTCCCTTTCCTTTCCTCCACTGCAGAATTTTTTGGAATTACTTGGAATAAAAATATTTGGAGTAGCCCAAGCTCAATTTTATCCAAGAATGATTATTGTCTCAAATTTATATTTTATGTATTTCATATAGAGATGAAATTAAAACCTTGCCTCATCTCCATCACTGCAGTTTCCATTACTAACATTATTTCCATAATTAACAATACCACTGAAAATTGGGTGTTTGTGAGGCATTTTCCAAAAGCAAATGCAGCGCCATGCAGGAAGGAGATAAGTTCAAATGCCAAGCCCATCAAACCAAATTTGAAATCTTCTGATACTCTCAGATATTGACATTCTTTATCAATATTTCAGAATCTTTTTAGGAATCCCAGGCAGAGAATAGTTGGTAGTTTATTCCGATAAGGAATCCAATATATAATTGTCTATAAAAGACAGCTTTGCCAGAATGAATAAAGCCTTCAAAATGATCATGAATCACACCGAGAAGATTTATGGGATGGTTTTCCCTCTTTTCTCTGGCTTAGGGTCTCCAAGACCCACTTCAGGCCTGCATATTCTATTTTACTTTCTCTTCCAACTCTTGATCTGGTGTCAATCCAACTGTTCTGTAAAGATTTGTAGTGGAAAAAAGTTAAAATGAAAACCAAGATTTTTACAGGCCCATTTTCCTCTGAAAATTTACACAGGAACTTGATGCAGGGAACTCATCCACCTTCTTCAGATCAGTGCAGTAGCTGGGAATTTTTTGGGATAAATAACCATGTCTAGGATTAGTCTATAAACTTTTAGGGGTGGGAGCACAAACAGAAACCCACTCCTGCTAATCCGAGACCTCTCCCTGCTTTGGGCAGCTTATTTTCCAATTGGAGGGTCAATCTTTTTCCTTTGATTTAATTTAGTCAAAGGGATTAAATGTGGGATTTTAAGGACTCCTGGAGATGCAGGAAGAGCTGCCAGTGTTGGTGTCTTCATTCCCTTCCTCATCAGTACAAAGGAGAGTGTGAAATGCTGCATTAAAGACAAACATTGATTAAAGAGATTGTATTTTTGTTTGGTGCAGCCTCACTTAGTCTTTAAAAAAACATCTGAGAGGATAATTCCACCAGGAATTCCCAGGATCCAGGGCTGATCCATATCCTTAATTCCCTTTGCTCCCTAACCTGTGACCATTAAACCCATTTCAATATCAGCCCTTGGACAGGAGACTGTAACTCTTTCCATTCCTAAAATTAAATATTTTTAAGACGCATTAAGAGACAGTGCTTGAAGAAAGGAAAAATAAATGAAAGCCTAAAAATGAATAACAATTATTTTCTCTGCCTGTTCGAGGTGAGCAGCGAGCAGTCATTGTCCCCATAAATCACCAAGTGTCCAATTCTGGGAGCAACAACTCAAGGAATTTCAGCCAGCAAAACGATCTAGGAGAGAGCAGCAGTTTTATTAAACATTTCCAAGACAGATTGGGTGGTTAACTGGCAAATTGGGGAGTCTATAAATAAAATATGGAAGGAGCAGCCAGCTACGAGCTCCTTGTTTTACTCACAGTTTGTCCCCATCAGTAAATCTGTTTTAAAAGCTGCTGGGTGGTTGATAAGAATTGTATTTTCTCTTTGAAATGATATCGTGTCATCCCAGCACCGAATCTCCTTGTGCTGGCCGCGTTATTGGGTGATTTGTTTTAATAAATGTATTTGCTGCTCACTTTATGCTTCTAAGGACACATTTTCCTCTTGGTTGAGGTAATTAGACCTAACATTCTCTCTCTGAGTGACTTCTGCACAGCTCAGGAAGTGCTGAGGTACCACTACGGATGAATTTCATCTTGTCATAAAAAATTGATAAAAGTACTTTTTATTTTGCAGGAGGCCCACAAATCCCATCTACCTAAATGAAACTGGCCTGGAGAAGAGGTGGAGAATTACTTGGAATTTGTGGATTTATTATTTTTTTTTAAATACTGCAAAACTTTTTATTGGTTTTCCCTCATGGTTTTGATTAAGATTTGCTGAGAAAATTAAGGAGGGAACTCAGCCCACTTTTTTTCTTTTTTTTCCTGGAAGGGTTCAACAGCATCCTTGTCTCTCTTCATTAAAGCCAAATTTTACATGTCATTAAAGCTGAGTTTTTTTGTTGCTGGTCTTTAATATAGGCAAGAAAGAAGGTGCAAAATCCAGCCAAAAAAAAAAAAAAAAACAAACCAAGAATTAGCAACAAAAATCAGATTTAGGCAGAACAGGAGATTTTAGACAACCTACCCAGTTAAAATTAAATTTACCGAAGTCACTTGATGCTGAGAGAATGAAGACTTTGAATTATAAAACAACCCAGCTCATGGAGAAGAACACGAACTTGTAAAATTAAGGCTCAATCCAAACTGGGAGAGGGTTTTCCAAAGCCTCCCCTCTTCACTGAGCTGCTAGAGCCTCTTTCAGGAGTCCTGCAGATTTTGATCCCAGCAGTGGATAACCCAGGCCTGAACCTGGAAACAATGGCCAGCAGAAATAGCATTTATTGCTGTTAATTCCATGCTATTGAGGTGCTTCCATGATCCAAGTTCAGCTGAGCAGCGCCAGGAATTTGATTTCCATTTGTGGTTTGTGCTGTAGCTCAGCCCTGGCAATGAGGGATGGAGATAAGAAACTTCCCAGAGTCATCCCAAAATGGGAATTGAAGGGTCCTGAACAGATTTTATGTTTAGGAGTATGTCCTTATCACACCCAAATGGGAGGTTTTGGGAATGGGATCCCAGGATAAAGGGTAGATTCTGAACAATTTTAAGTAGGAAAACTTAAGAGATCTGACAGGTTGAACGGAGGCCAAGCTCTAGGTGGAGAAATTAAAAGCCTTAAAAAAAGAGACAAATTTGAAACCTTAAAGAAGAGAGAAATTAAAAGCTTTTAGAAAAGGAGAAATTTAGGCTGTTAATAGATGGAACTTGGAATCCTGTGCTTCCAGAGGGCCCCGTTCCCTGTCCCTGCAGTCCATGGGATGCTCCCAAACGAGCGTGGCCCAGGTGCAGCCCCCTCTGGGCTGGGTTTTGGAGGCTCCTGCTGGATGGGGAGGCTGCTCCCTGCTCCTGGCACAGCAGCTGGATCACCCAGCACAGCATTTAACTGCAGCTGGAGCTTGGCTCTGCCTTCCAGCCCCGAGCCAGGAGCTGCAGCCCCATCCAAAGCTCACGGATGAGAGCCCACGGGCAGAGCAGGAGTCTCCCTGGCCCTGCTCCACTGCAGCAGGGTCGGGGATGGAGCCAGAGCAGCTGCTGCCCTCGCTGACTTTGAGGCAGCACTGAATTTATCCCATTCCCCACCCGTTATTCCCAAATGTCTCTGCACTCTCTGTTCACGGGCTGTGCTGGTGCTGTAAGTGCTGTGCAGGAACAGGAAAACAGGACTGGAAATAGAGAATCTGCTCTCAGGGCTAGAAGGAAGTTGCCAAGTGTGAATTCTCTTTTCCTGCGTGGCTTGGAATTCCATGGGATCAGTGGTTTGAGAGAATCATTGAGTCACAGAAAGGAAGGGCCTTAAAGCTCATCAAATTCCAGCCCTGCCATGGCAGGGACACCTCCCACTGTCCCAGGCTGCTCCAATCCCAATGTCCAGCCTGGCCTTGGACATTGCCAGGGATCCAGGGGCAGCCACAGCTGCTCTGGGAATTCTATTCCAGGGCCTCCCCACCCTCCCAGGGAACAATTCCTTCCCAATATTTAATTTAAATCTACCTTGCTTCATCTTAAAGCCATCCCCCCTCATCCTAAAATTGTGTTCCCCTGTAAAAAGCCCTTTTCCAGTGGAAAGCAACAGGAGAAAGCAGATGAAAGTGTCAAACAGGAAAATATTTCAATTTGATTGCATTGCCCTTACAGTGGCAATGCATTTATATGTGCACAGTTAGAGGAAGGGCACTGCAGCTCCAGAGCGATTTTACTTTTGTAAAAATCTCCGTTTACTCCAATAGGAGGGAAATCCTGCACTGCTGCAGCTTTATGGAGTCGTGTCAATGTTGTTTGGGAATTTCTGAAGGAGTTGATTCCTGTGGAATTTGAATGCCTGAGTTTGTGTAGCTTTGGCAGCCACTCCTCAGAATTCCAGAATTTTGCATTATAAAATAAATACGCACCTCCAGCTCTGCTCACCACATTTCTCCCAGCTCTCCCACAAGGAGACCTTTCCCCAGGTCTCTCAGACTTGCAGAAAACAGGATGGGTTTGGATGCAGAGGATCTGAGGTGTTGGTTCTGACAGGGAATGGGATTTGCCCCATCCTGGTCTGGAGTGTCTCCCTCAAACCTTCCATGGGGAGGCACCATAAGATTTTTTAACAGACCCAGCTTGGGAAATGGAGCTGTGAGGTCACCCTGGGATGTTTTTTTCCACCTCCCAAACAAGAAAACAACTTCATTTTCTGCCACTTCAGCCCCAAATTTTACCCCGAAACCCCTGAGATCCCCTGGGGTCAAATCAGGTAACCAGGAAGCGGGGTGTCAAAAGTGCAGTGCAGAATTTCATGTGACTTTTAATTAATCTAATTAAAATTAATTGCTTCTGCTTCTTTGGAGAGTCTGGACCAGGATGAGGATTTTCATCTTGCACATGCAGCCCTTCATCTGTGCTCGTGTGCTTTGAAGTGAGTTTTTCCAGCTCTGCCATCAGCTGAGAGGTCTGTATTAAGTAAGTGGAGAAGCTCTGCTTGTCTCTCACATCCCAGGATGTTTGGCTGGGTTTTAGCAACACAGCTTTAGTAGAAAATGATTCATTAAAGAGGAGATGCGATAAAAAAGGTAAAACGTGCAAAAGCGCTCAGGTATTTTTACTTTCCTCTTGAATGACTGTTCTAATATGATCGTTGACTCTCTATTTTTCCCCCTATTAACAGTTTTTTTCTTAATTTTGAGTCAAATAGAGTGAAAACCCAATTCTGTTTAATTCTGTATCTCTATTTGTGTTTGAGTCTAAGTAAAACTCTGACTTATTTACAAACAGGGCTGCTCCAAAGGATTGACAGCTGCTCCAGTTCCCATTAAACTCTTTGGAAAAGCTCAATCCTGGCTGAGGACAGGACTGTCTGTGCTGGTGTCCATTAAAAATCAGAGTTTTCTATGAGTTCCCCTGGGAGCTGTGCAGTTCCATGACCCAGGAGATGATTCCTGTCATACCTGGGCAATCTAAGGCACAATCCTGGCTTTGAAGGGGGATTATTGTCAGCCAGCTGCCCCAGAGTGCCTCTCACAGGATGGAATTATGTAAATAACATAATTTAACGGTGGATTAATAATCCACCATCCACACGCCTTAATTATCATTGTTTCACCTTTTGATTATTGAAAGGTTTGATGACAAGATGCTCCTTAATATTTACACAAGTTAAAATTATTGGGATGAGACTAGAACACCATAAAGGAGACACAATAATTTAAAATATCCGTGTTGTTCTCGTTGCGCTTATTTGTTTTGTTTCATTATTTGGGTTATTACAAAAGGAGGGAAAAATAGAATCTGTTTTTAAAGGCATCTTCTTTAGCCAGCCAACATTTCACCCTCAGTGGTCCCGCAGTGAATGAATTATTGGGGATTTATGAACATATTAATCATCTCCATGGAAACAGTTTGCAATTTCACAGCGCAGGAGTTTGACTTCCCTGCATGACAGTGAATAAAAAGAAGGATCTGAAAAAGGGGAAGCTGAGGAGAGATGAAAACCCCTCCAAATTCAGACCCAAACTTAGCAGTAACTACTCCAGCTCTGGGAGAGGAATCAGCATTTCCAGTGATCCCAAGCCCTTTGGAATTTGCAGCCAGCTCAGGTCACGGATCCTTCAGAAGACTCAACGTGCCCTCCATGAAGGGCTTTGTGATGGGAATTAATTAATTTTTTTTCCCACTGCAATGGTGTTATTTAAGGAATCAACTCTCTGGGAGGTGTTTGAAACTGGAGACCTCAGTAAACGAGAGAGATTTGCCCCTGAGGAAAGTGCTGGGTGTGAGGCTGAGCAGAAACGTGGATCAAGAACACAAATATCAGGGGTTTGGTGCCTTGGGATGGTTTCCCACCCGATTCTGCTTTTCCTGGGTTGAAGGGAATTGCTGGAAGGGGATTGGAGGAGTGGAGCAGTGGCTTGGTGATAAAAGGTGTCACCTGTAAGTGCAGTGTTCTTGTCACTCAGCTTTGTGATGAGGCAATGAAAGGAAAATGAGGGGAACAAAAACCTGACCAGGATGTGGAAAAAGCTCCCTGTGGATGCAGTAAGGTGGAAGGCAGTCCCTTGCTGGATTCTTTTTCATGGAAAATTTCCTCTAACAGCAAAACCACAGCTTTTATTTTTCTTCTGCATTTATTCCCCAACTGGGAGCTTTCAGGCACTGCACATGTAGAGAAAATTAGAAGAATAAACTCTTTCCCAATACAATTTCCTTCCTTTAGGTGGCAAAAATTGTAAAATAGGAGTCTTCAAGTCCTGGTGGAGCAGCCTTTTAGCTTTGGAGGCTTCAAAGCAGAAGTTCATCTTGGGCCACGGCTGCTGGGCCCAGGGGAGTTTTCCTGGATGAACATCACAGCATCCAACTTCTCCCTCTGATGTTTAGAGAAACATTTGCTCTTCCTGGTTTAAGTGGGGTTGGACCATCTGGTGGTATCACAAAAATCATCTCTGCCCCAGAAGAATTCCTAATAAATGGAGAGTTCTTCTGAAGAGGAAGAGAAGGGACAGACATGAAGTGTTTTGGGCAGGGGTGGACTGACTTTCCTTGGCCTGTCAGCTGCTGTCTGCAGCCTGGAGGATCAGCCCCTTGTCACCATGAATGAAGAATTTACTAATTATAAACAATGTAGGAGCTGGGGAAGAAAAAAAATAAAGTGCATTAATGTTACTCTGTATTTTGAATTTCTGAGGAATATTTGAGGACTTAATGAAGGCCCTTGGCTTAATGTTTCAAAGGTCACCAGCAACTTGGGAAATCTATTTTTTGGGAGTAACGTGCTAAAATCTCTTGCCCTGTGAACTTATTTCAGTAGAGCGGTATTTCTATACCATCTTTAATATATTTCTTCAAGCTGTCCAGTAACTGGATGTGTTGTGATGCTTTCCCCAGCGAGTGGTAATGGAGAAATATTTGGAAGTCCTTCTGATCCCACCTTTTGTTCAGGCAGATGTTCTACCTCAGTTTAGGCTGGGAGAGATAATCTGAAATACACTTCACTTGCCAGCTTTGTGTAGCACTTTGGAGATTTGTGTGTCATGTTTTCAGTGTTTTAGCACGAGGAAATTCAACATGAAGTTAGGAGGACTTGGCCTGTATCAGACAGAGCAGCTGCTGTGGTGGAAGGCAGGCAGAGAGATGAGAGAAGAATTTTGCTGAGGTGAATGGTTAATATGCTTCTGTGATAATAAGGGGCTTATTTATGCTGCATTAATATTTTGTACCACTGCTGTTTGCTTTAATGTTTAATCTCTGCTGAAAGCACTGAGAAACCCTTTTTAGCACAGTGGTTTTTGCTGTGCTGGGAGGGACAGGGCAGGTTTTCCTGAGCCTGGAGAACTCGGTGAGAGCTTTGGGGCTGGGGTTTGGCACCTTCTGTGCAGCCCTGCTGTGGCTCCTGGGCATTGCTGGAGCCTCATCCCGGCTCCTCTGCACCAGGAGCAGCTCCTGGGATCACGCGGGGGAGCAGGAGCACGTCTCACACCGAGTCATTAATTAGTCACGGGCTTGGGGATGGGCTGTGCTGCCAGGCTGGCTCCTATGGAAGGGTGCCCTCTGCTCCGAGTGCTGGGAGAGAGGGAAAAGCCCTTGGATCACGGGGGTGCAGCTGGGGCTGCTGCCCAGGGAGCAGGAGGGAGCCGGGATGGGCTGGAGTCTGCAGCCTTTGTGCTGGAATCCCAGCCCTGTGCCTGCAGGGTTTTCGGGATCACTTCAGCTCCTCATGCTGGAATCCCAATTTAGTTTTTGCAGGGTTTTTGGGATCACTTCTGCCCAGTTCTGTCAGTGCTGGGGCAGAGTGGCTGCAGCAGCCCAGTGGACGGGGACCTGAAGCAGCTGAATGTGCCCAGGTGGCCACAAAGGCCGGTGGCCCCTGGCCTGGACCAACACCAGTGTGGGCAGCAGGAGCAGGGAAGGGTTTGTCCCCCTGTGCTCAGCACGGGTGAGACCCCACCGCAATTCCTGTGTCCAGTCCTGGGCACATCACTGCAGGGAGGACTTTGAGGGACTGGAGGGTGTGCAGGGAATGGGCTGGAACAGCAGGACAGGCTGAGGGAGCTGGGAAAGGGAATCAGCCTGGAGAAAAGGGGGATCAGGGGGTCCTTGTGGCTCTGCACAGCTCCCTGACAGGAGGGGACAGCCGGGGGGATTTGGGATCTGCTCCCAGGGAACAGGGACAGGAGCAGAGGGAACGGCCTCAGGCTGGACCAGTGCAGGCTCAGGGTGGACACCAGCAGGAATTTCTCCATGGAAAGGGTGAAAAAAACATTGGAAGGGGCTCCCAGGGAGGTTTGGAGTGCCCATCCCTGGAGGGACTGGACTGGGGGACAAGGTGGGATCAGCCCCAGGTCAGACTCGATGGTGGGAATGGGAAAGCTGTGACTGTGTCATTTTTCTTGGAGTAGCATCCTTCTTTCGCACTTCGATTACTCTGGTTGTGGTTTTCTCAAATATTTACATTTTAATCAAATCTTCCCTGTATTTTTGGCTTCCACTTCAGAACTCTGAGGCTGGTTAGGTTTTGTGAAGCACCTGTAATAATTTGGTTACTGATAATCCTCACAGAATGAAATCAACCTTGCAGAAACGTTTATTGACAGAAATCCCTCTCCTTTCATCACTGACTGTGTTTCCAGGGCTGCTTTTCCTCTGTGTTTCCCTATTTTGACAGGACTGAGCAAAAAATTCGTGTGTTGAACTACATTTAGTAAATTTACAGTCAATACAAACTCGTCTTTTTTAAGAGACACTCCTTTTTCCTTGCTTTAACTGTGTTAAACTCTGCACATTTACCCGTATTGAACCTCAGTGTCTGCTTCCCTTGCCAAAAGGACTTTGCATTCCTTGACAGGGCTCAAATATTTGTTCTTTAGGAATTAGGTGGACTTCATTTGGACTTGCCATTTAGTTTGTAATACCAAGAGAACTCGATTTTGAAGACTAATCAGGCAGTTGTGTATTTAGTTCGGCCTTGGCCCTGCAGCTGTTGGGCACTGATGATCCCTTGAGGCACAGATGGGATCTTTCCTCTAAGGAAAATAGGAAAAAAACCCCCAAAAAACAGTTATTCTTTCTGGGGTATTGAATCTCTAAAAAAGCCTCAATTTTTTGGGGTCTATTGGCACAGATTTCTTTTAGGAGCTGGGAATAAAGGAAAAGCTACCACAGGACAGAGAGGAAGTTGGAAAAGCTTGTCAAGAGCATCGTTTCTCCTTTATATTCTTTAAAAGTCTTCTGATCAGGATTTAAGGTGGCATCTGAAAAAGAATGTGATTAAAATCTAACAACGTTGTTAAAAAGCAGTTTGCACCTGGTATTTAAAGGAAAAAGAAGAGAGTTTGGGATTAAGAAGATCAGGGAGCAGTAAACCCAGGAAGAATCGTGGTTTTGGGTGCTTTTACAGCAAATCCCAGGATGGAAGGGCTGGAAGGGTTCCCCTGCTCCCACGTCCCTGCTCCGGCAGGGCAATGGTGCAGGATTGTGTCCAGAGGGCTGGGGAATATCCCCGAGAGGGAAATCCATGAACCGGAGCCTTAAACGAGCTGGCAAAACTCTGAACCAGAGCAAGCTGAGGCATGGGATGTGTCCTGCAAATCTGGGAGTTCAGACCTGCCAGAACCACAGACAGCGAAGTTAATTACCCCAGAAACCATTAAATTTCCTCAGAGAAGGGTGAAGAGAACCTTCAGCCTCCCTGTGATTTAAGCCTCGTGCTCAGAGCCCTTCGTCATGAGCTGCTCCTGAATGTCTGCTCAAGAGGGGTGAAGTAGTTGGGTATTTTTAGCTCTTTTCCATGCCTGTGGTTTTTATATGCTAATCTGTTTGTTTCTTTCCAGCCTTTGGAATATTCATTCCACAACATCTAAAATTTGACACCTGCTGTAGCTTGTATTATCACTTTCACCCTCAGAAACCCAGAAATTATTAAGGTGGAGTAATTGCTATCCTATTATATAATAACTACTTTAATCCAGCAATCATAACGTGATTTGAAATGAACCCTTTTGTGCCATTGATTTTGGAATAATTACTGTTATATTGTACTTCTGCAAGAGTTATTCTCAGTTAACCACTTGAAAATAATATGCTCTACTTATTGAAAAAAATAAATCTGATTATCCCCCAAAGCTCGATGTTCTTTCTACATCTGTGCCTCAATTGTCTGCTGGTGACCTGAGATGCTCAAACAGGCTCCTTTCTGTAACTACTCCAGGAAATATCCATGGACCAAATATCTCCTTCCAAGCAGCCTTTTTTAGTGGAGGCTTTTCCCTCTGAACCAGGGATGTGGTCACTGCTCAGCCCTGGTGGTCTTGTGAGTTGTTTAGTCAGGAAAGAGTGACAAAGACTCAAGGAAAATACAGGGGTTTCCCCCCCCCCCCCCCCTTCCTGCCCCCCAAAATCTGATTTTCATTTGTCTCTCTATATACATAAAAAATTGTAATAAAGCCATCAAATTTGCTCAAATGAGGTTTTGTCCCTTCGAAGCAAGGCTGATCTGGGAGGAGGTGTTGTCCATACTTGAGGGTATGAAGAAAAATATCCTGTGGTTCTTGGTTATCCATGGGATGATTCTCATTTTTGGTGTTTTGTCCTTCTGAGCTTCTAAATTCTTGCTGGGACACAGTTTTTTCAATAGGGAAATCATGGAAAATTGCACATTCTCAGCTTTTTCTGATTTCATGGAAGCTCTGGTGTGGCCTCTTCCCTCCTGTGTTGCAGAATGGAGAGGAGGGAAGATGTTTGAGCATTTATTTCCTTTGTATCTTTGCTTGCTGGGAGAGCAGGGATGAGTCTGGCTCCTTTAGTTATTGACAAACCTTTGTTGAAGAGATCAGAGGTGTGACATTCTCTGTCTCTGTTGAGGAAACACTGATAAATTAAAAAAAAAATCAGAGTGGAAACAATGACAAAACTCTGATATTTTCCTGAAACACGCATTTATTTGGGGCTAATACCCAGAATGAGCGAATTGCTTTGTGTGGTGGAAGATCCAAAATAAAATCCCAGCTGTTCTTTATGAGTCACCCTTGTAGTGGCCACAGAAGAGATTTGTTAAAAAGAGATTTGAGCTTTCCAGCTTTGCTTCTACGTGGACAGGATTGTCACATCTTTTCAAGACTGCTCTTTTCAGTGAGCCCCAGAATATGGGTCAGCAAACTTGAGAGCACATGAGCAGGCTGATAAAACAGAAGTGAAAGACTCACTAATGTGTCAAGTATTGATGTTGCTGCAAGCTTTCCCTTGTCTCCCACTCGGTGAGTAAATAATTCACCAAACTCCTGTTAGTCCTCGTCGTGATACTGAAGGATTTTTTTCATTAATTTATGAATTTCACCTGGGAGGAGCTTCCAATGATTTCAGAGCTGTGTGTGTTCCCTGGGTCTGTCCAGCTTTGCAGAAGTTGTTTCCCTCACTTTTTTCAAGGTGTGCAGCTCTGCTGTTGGATCTTCCTGAAAGGTCAGGCTGGAAATTCCAGTGACTGAGCACAGTGCAGCATATTTTAAGTACAGCTCCAATTGTTATTGAAATGGAAGGTGAATCATGATGGGAAGTGCCAGGGAAATGCTGATGGACTCCTCTCACTTGTGCTTTTCCTCCTGCGTGCAACAAAGAGCAGGGATATTAATCTCATCCAAACCCACAGTTCTTTTATATCCCACACCTTCACCCTTATGGCTGCAGCACTGGGGTGATGTTTGCAGGAGGTTCTCCCATTCAGTTCCCCTATTAATTTGGGATCCATGGAGTGCTGACATTCCCACCCAGCCCGCGAGAAGTTCACAGTGGCTGCTCTTTCTCTGTGGCTCTGTCCCTCTGGAATGTGGTCAGTGGCACGGAGGGAGGTCCAAAGGCCTTTCCATGTTTGTCCTGTTTGTCCCTGCGTGGCCCAGCTCGCTGCCAGAGGCAGGCAGGGTATTTATAGCTGGGATATTTGATGTCCGTGTCGCCTTCCCGAGGCCATGTCTGATTCCTTCGGGTTCATGAGACTTCTCCTGGTTTTTGTGCTGCAGGCCCTGAGTCAGTGCCAGCCTTCCCTTGGTGTTTGCAGTGGATTTTCCTTTAAAATATGCATTGCCCTTTGGATTTTGTATAGGATCAGCACCTTCTGTGTCTGGCGCCCTAAGAGCCCTGAGGAAGTTTAAGGAATGTCTCCTTTTGGATCATCATTCCCTTGCTTCTTTCCCAAAGCCCTTCCATTGAATTAAGCATGGAATTATTTATAGCAGCCCTTTGGAGCCAGGGCAGCCTCCAAGTGCTCAGGAACTTTTGCAGAGCTGCTGGGAATCTGTGTTGTGGGAATTCCCTGGAATTGGGAGAGGTGGGAAGCGCAGGGGTATCTGTCCTTCAGGGCTTCCCTGGAGCCCAACCCTGGCATGGAGGTAACCCCTCTTTGGCATGTCCTCACTGAGCCTTCCTGCTGGATTTTCTGCTTTTCCAAAGGAAACAGCTGAAAATTTCCTCATGGAAATTTCTTGGGTTTCAGGGCTTTTTTTTTTTTCCCCCTAAAAAAATACATCCATGAAGTGAAAGTGCTTGGGCCAAAGGGGTTTATTGGTGTTCAATTTCAAATTTAATTTAAAAACATGTTTGTTCAGTCTTCACATGAAGACAATGAATTCAAACTTCAGTGCACACTCTGGAAGTCAAGGATTTCATCCTGTTTTCCTTTTGTTATACTCCCCACTAATTTCCTTGACTTTAATCATCATTTCAGTCCTTTCCTTGGGTTTTTTTTTTCACTTGTTAGGAAAAGGAGAAAACCCGCTTTCCATTATTCTGTTGATTCCTGTAAACTGTGGGAAATAGGCCTTAGGGTAAATAATTTCTTCTTTTTCCATGGACAAATAGGAGGAGCTTGATGTGATCGGGGTTTTGATATTCCCTTTTGCTTTATTTTCTTTTTTACCTTATCCTGATGCTTCCTTTCTCTTTGGAATTTTTTGTGTTAGTGCCAACATCTTTAGGCCCAAGTTTAACAAAAATTACCTGTTAATTTGGTAACGGAGACAAAGACCCACTGATCTTCCCTGGTCACCAACTTCGATGGAAGGAGCTGTTGGTGACCAGGGAGGATCAGGGCAGTGGGAATTTTTGGCCAAGGCAGGTTCTCCCACGCCATCTCCACCTTGGAAATGCACTGGTTTCCTCATCCCAAATCCCGGAATTCCATTCATCAGCCTCCTGTACCTTGCCCAAATTTGTTCTCCAGCAGTGCCCAGAAGCCTCTATGGGATAATCACGTTCAAAATTCATAGCTTTGTATTTTTAACTCCAACCCTAAAATGCTGAGACAGCTCAATGTGTCCAGAGCCACTTTCTGAATCCCAATCATTCCAACATCTGACCCACGACTTGGTCAGCATTTCTCTCTCCAATGTCTTTGCAAGGAAAAGTTGTCTCTAACACTATTTTAGGCAACGTTTACAAGGTTTCATGATTAAAAATGCATTTTTATGCTGTTTCCAAAACACCACTTTCATTTTATTGCTAAAGTGGTGTAAATTCCATGGCGAGCACTCTATGAAATGCTATTTATAGGAGAAATAAATGTAGCTGCAGCCCTGTGCTGGGGTTTGCTGGCTCAAGATGAGCTGTATTTTATACCTGGCAATTATGAACAGAAAAGCAAGAGGGGAAAAAAAAGCTGTTTGAAATGATTGTGGGGTTTGTGTGACCCAGTGGAACATCAAACAGCGGCTGGTGAGACCCTCCAGGAGGATCTGAACTGAAAAATCAGGGCGGCAGTGACAAATTGTCCTTCTCTGCTGCCTCTGGAATTCAGCGAGCCATTATTGCTGGAATGGGGATTCCAGGGGATGCAGCAACTGCTGCCTTTGCTGGGAATGTGGGCTTGGAGAGAATTCCTGGAATGACTTGGGATGTCGAGCTCTGAGTCAAGTTTCCACCTCGCTCCTGTCCCCTGAGCACGTGAGGAGAGGAAACAGCCTCAGCCTGCACCAGATGAGATCGGATAGAAGGAAAAATTCCTCTTGTCCAGCCCTGGCACAGCTGCCCAGGGCAGTGGTGGAATCCCCATCCCTGCAGGGGCTGAAAAGCCACCAGGATGTGGCACTTGGGGACAGGGGTCGGTGTTTGGACTCGGTGATCAGGGAGGGCTCTTCCCACCCACATGATTCCATGATTTCCTCAGCAAACCAGAATTTTGCTCCATTAGTGAAAGAACACTAATTCCAGCAGGAATATTCTCAGGTCTGGGCTGCAGGAGATAAAACACTTCTGTCCCAAGGGAATATTTTATTTCCTTCCACCTTAGGCTCAGAATTTGGTGCTGTACCAAAGCCTTTGGCACTTAGTGACAATTTCCCTCTATAATTTATAGGATTTTTTTTTAATATATGGAAACAAATCCCATCTTCTTCATGTCTTCAGTGAAACCACACAACATCCAGAGCTTTGGAGAGCTATTTAAAGTGAGAGTAGGTTTGAGAGTTACTGGGATTGGATTGTAATCCAAATCATTGGATTTGTATGGTTTAATAGAGGTTACGAAAGACAATAACTTAATTTTGGGTGATTTCTTGCAAATCTTAAGATGATAATTTGAATAAGCTGCTCTCCCTGTGCAGAGCTGCTGATTTCCCTGGCAAGGGCAGGACTCCACATCTGCCAAGCAAAATCCAATGGGAATGAGGCATTTTCCAGCTGGTGAGGAGTCAGTGCTGTCCCAGGGTGTGCTGGGGATGAGTGGGGACTCGGGGTCACTTTGCTGGCCCAGGTAGCCTGATTTTGTCAATTAGTTAAGGCTTAATTCAATGGTATTAGTTGGGTTTGTGTTGTTGTCTTTTGGAAATTAATGGTTGTAGAGTAGATGTATAAATAAATTACAGGCAGTATTTTGCACCTTATCCTCAATTAAAAAAATTGGGAAAACCTACAAAAAAATCCCTTAGTACACCCAAGGAACACTTTCATTTAAAACACTGAACACTTTAAAACACTGAACACTGTTTTTAATTTAAAAATTATTTTCCTCTTATTCTTGCTCTGTTAATATGGTTTTTATGATGAGACTGTAGAACCTCTGCCCTTGGGAGATAAAGGAAAACAAAGGTTTGGCAATGTGGGAAGTGTGTGGGGAGCCAGTCCTGTCCCAGGAACGGCACTCAGCTCTCTGAGGAGTTCCAGGTTTTATTTTAATGTGCAAAATGTGACATCGTGTGTGGAGGAAGGTTCTAAAAGCAAATTAAATTATGGCAGCTGCTTTTGTAGTCACTTAATGCACGAGGTAACTATTTTTATGTCTTGTTGAAGGAAAGGAACCCATTGAAATACAATTTTCTCTTTTTTTTCCCTCAAAATAGAAGTCTTTAATCCATTGGCAGATTTGTTGTAAAAAAAAGGGAAAGCCATGCTCTAAAGAGAGCCTCTGTTCCTGGGGACTGGAGGTCAGGTGTGGAAAAGTCCCTCTGGAGAGGATGGGTGAGAAACTTCCGTGGAAGTCAGGCAGCAACAACTTCAGGCCAATAAATCCCCTCTTAAACTCCCCAAACTCACCTGTCAAACCCTTGAACTTAATTTTTTTGAATGCATGTTTAATGCAAAAATAAATCTCTCTTCAGAGAGTAGCAAACTTGCCAGACTGAGTTAGGCACATGCGGCTGGGCCAGACTGGTTGAATATTTAATAAGCTGGCACTAGAATTTTGGTCTTGCTTGATTTTTTTATTTTTAATTTTATCTTTTCCTGCTATTAAAAAACCCCCAAACCCACATCCCATTGTTTGAGGAAAGAGGAGAATTGAGGATCGAGTACTTTGCAAATCTTCATCTTCTTCTCAGTGTCTTAAACATGTTTTAGGATTGCCTGTGCTGAAAAGGAAGTTGATGTCAGAAATTTGTTAAAACTTCTCTCAGCTGCTCAAAACAGGAACAGTCTTTGATAGAATTTTGAGGGACATCTGTTATCCGTTATTTGGTCCCTGACAAAACTGATTTTTTTTTTAATTTTTTTTTTTTTTTTTAATTTTTGGGATCCTGATGAATCACAAATTATGCTGCCGTCAAATTGAGCTGTTTTAGTACAAAAAGAAAACCCGTTAGAAGGGAATGCAGCCACTGGGGCTGATGAGTGGGAAATGGAGACATTGGACAGATCTGGGATTTTTCAGATAAAAAAAATAAATGCAGTTGTGGCATCTGAGGGGAGAAGCCAATGGTTATTTACTGCTGGCCTGGATTTATCTGGGGCGTTTCCCTGTGAATTGGGCTCGACACATTTGTTATTTTTAAGGAACTCCTAGGGCTTTTGGGATGTGGAGGATGATCAAATTAAAAGTGAGGTTGTGACATAAAGTGAATAAATGTTAGGATTGGGTGACATAGCCATAAATAAGTGCTGGTAATTCCTCCTGCCATGATCTTTACAGATATTTTACCCAGCTCTCCTGAGAAGCTGTTACGAGTTCCCTGGGGTGTGGTTCACTGCAGGCTGTGAAGAGGTTTCCCTTTTTTTATTCTGCCATTTATATTTATTGGATTTCTGGGGTTTTCTGATTTTACACAGAAGAGGAAAATACACAGAATACTTGGTTTGGAAACGCTGCTGAGGTGCATAGTGTGGCCTCAACGTGCGGCAGAGGGATTAACTTTTAATCACAGGGTTTGTTGGATCCCAGAAATCTGTGATTTTTGGGATTTTTGACATTGAACCCCAGGAGAACATTGCTTTGGACCTGAGCCTTGGAGAAAGATCCCAAATGTGAGTGATGGAGTTAAAATCACGGGCGTGCAGTTGAACAGAAGTTTGTGATTTCACATGGTGAAGGGTTTGGAGTTTGGGTTTTTAGGATATAGTAATAGGTGTGGGACAAGATGGGGGATTTTGGGCATTGTCTCCTTTCTGTGTTCTTCCTTCTCCTCATGGTTTGAGGCAGTGGTTTTTGGTTGGACAGTGAGTGCTGCACTGCGGGTCACAGGAGTTTGGTTATTGGGTCAAAAGTGGAAATAATCCAGGTGTTAATTCTCTGTTGCACTGATTAGCTTTAAAAGACCTCGTAACCAGCTCGGTTCAGCTCCATTTTGCTCACTTTTAGCTGCAGAACTCTCTGTTCTTTAGATAAGATTTGATAAACAACCAACCCCGACAGGAGAAAATTCACCTCCTTGGTGTTTTGAATCCTGGCTCTGAGTGAAGGCAGAAGAAAATGAAGACAAGGCACTAATTAAAGTGGTGCAGTTACCACATTGACAAGGGTTGGGTATGAGTGTCCCAGGGCAGTGGTGTCCCCATTCCTGGAGGGATCTAAAAGCCACCAGGATGTGGCACTTGGGACATGGGGCAGTGGTGGCCTTGGAAGGGCTGGGAATGGTTGGATTTGAGGATCTTGGGGATTTTTTTCCATCTTTTTTTAAATGATGCTGTGATTTTGCTCTGTGTCCCTTCCTCTGAGACAGCTGGCTGCACCTCGGGGAGGGGGGGGGGGAAAGATAATTATTATTTTTCTGCAGTTATGGTGGTGATGAACATTTAATTTATAAATTCCAGCCTGTGGCCAAGCTCCATGAAAGGAACAGGTTTTAAAAAGAAAAAGAATGAGTGAATTATGTTCTCTTAATGGCTGAAATCCTTCTCTGGAGCCTTGTCCATGATAAGTTTTGAAATTGGGATTTTCTTCCTGAATTCTTGGAGGAGAAATTGGAATTGGTGAGGAATCTTGGATTGGGAGCTAAGCCTGTCCTTTGGAAATTCATTAGGTCAAGTCTCCCAATATTCAGGATGAGAAGGAAGCACCAGAACCTCCTGAGTATTTCTGGGGTTTTTGTGGCATGAATTAATCATCACGTAAAAATTCTCCCTTTATTTATCTATTTTTTTGTGGAGGGAAACTTGGATGTCTATTTTTGTGGGTGGCAGATGTTGGAATAAATTTTTGAAGAGGTGAAAATACAAAATATCTTGGCCTAATTTCCAAAATTAGTCAGATTGGTGTGAGTTTTCCTGCTTTTTTGGCCCTCTGTGGTAAAAGTCTATTTTTGGGCTCTAATGTATTGCGGAGAGAAGAGAAGAATGCGCTGAGAAATTGAAACTATATTGCAAATCTTATCTGGATGGAACTGAATTATTCACCCTGACACAGCAGAAAATGCAGAGATATCACCTCAGGATGTGTGATTAAGCCGAGGTATTTTTCATCACAATATCTTGTTTTTTGATGGAGTACAAGCAATCAGAAATTGCTCTGTATTTTGTAAACAGCTGCATTTCCTATTCCACACTTCTGTTCTGCAATATTTTGAACATCACAGACTTTTTGCAATAGAGAAAACTAAGAATAGGTTTGGTTTTTGTGGTCTTTTTTTTTTTTTTGCTTTGTTTTGATTTGGTTTGGAGTTTATTGTGGGGTTTTTTTGTGGTTTTTTTTTTTTTTTTTTGCTGCAATTGTTCGACTTCTCCCCTCTCAAAATCACAAAACTCAATTTTCTATCAGAACCATTTAAGTCACAAATGAAGACTGATCCTCTGCCTGAACTCCCCTTCTGGTAAGCCACGACGTGGGGTTGGCACAATCTGTTCCTCAAACAGGGAAAAGCTGGAGAACAAAGCTTGGTTTGATGCAAAATCCAGCAGGATGCCACTGTGGATTGTTGGAATAATTTTAATTTTGTAATGCTAATGAGTCTTCTCCCTCGTCCTGGGCTTTATTTGGTGGGAGAGTTGGAAATGAAGGGAAGCAGATATTGGAATTACCAGGGCAATCAGGCTTCATAATCACCACCCAGCAGAGGATTTCATTGCAGCAGTGAACAGGAAATATTCAGGACAGTGGCATTAATATTTGTGCTTTTTAGACAGGTTCAAATTAACCAATTCTGGGCATATGAGAAAGTGAAAATCACGGCTACCCAGAGCATTTGCTGCACCCCAGGTGATGAATTCTGAGCTCAGCATAGGATTCTTACAGATATTTAGGCTCCTTCCATCTGAAAACTTTTGGAATTGGGAACTCAATATGGATTTTTGTTGCTGTGTTTGGCTTGCAAGAATTTTTTATGTAATTGAGTGAAAGAAAACTTTATGAGTCCGCCAAAGACTTCTAGGGACAGAGAAATGGCAATTTAAATCAGAACTCACATCTGCTGATGTAACTGCTCTGTCACTTGGGGGGGGGGGGGGTGTTGTTCTTTTTTTTTTTTATTTTCTGTTTTATTTCCCTGCTCAGCTTGCAGCGGGTGCAGATGGGGAGAAGTGTGGTTGTTTCTGATGATGAGCCCGTGGATCCTTGCCACAGGAGCAGCGAGGAGAGGCTCAGATGAGACAGGAGGGGTTGAGGGGCAGCCTGGTGCCAGGGTTTGTTCTCCCTGGCCCTTAGCAGCCAGTTGCAATATGTGATTATATTTTCTCTCATAGAACTTTGAAACTACCCTGGGCACTGCATTTTTATTTTTATTTCTTCTTTTACTCCAGTCGTGTTCTTGGAGTGCTTGACTAGTTTTTTTTTTTTTTTTTTTCCCCCCTTCATTTATTTTTCTGGAAATGGTTCAAAAGACATTTGGAGGAGTTAATGAGACAATTTGCGATTTATCTTGGTGGTTTTTTTTTTTCCTTTTGGGGGCGATCCAAAGTCATTTGGAGGCAATAGAATGGTCTCATTGACTCTGAGGAGCTGTGGGTGAGGCCCTTGATGAGAATTGTTGTGAGTCTATTGACAATTAGGTGGTGTCTCCATATGTGAAATGATAAAATGCAAGTGTAAATGTTATAGCTCAAAATGTTTTAGTGCTGCTTTGCAGCTCTGTTTTTGCAGCACTCTGCAGTTACTGTGGTGGGGCCAAAACAGTGTTTGGGTGCAGGAACCACTTTAAAACAATCAGAGGCTGCTGGAATGATCAAAACTGGTCCTAAAAAAAACAAAAAAAAGAGAAATTAGAAAGGGAGATCAAGCCCAGGTTTATTATTCCATGGGGGTGTTGGAAATAGGGGGAACAAGGCTCCTTTTGGGTCAGTGTGGGTTGAAAGGCCCCTACAGAGTGGTGCTTAATGCACATTAATTATGAATTAACACATTTCCG
The DNA here is from genome assembly GCF_963662255.1 of Cinclus cinclus. Taxonomy (NCBI): domain Eukaryota; kingdom Metazoa; phylum Chordata; class Aves; order Passeriformes; family Cinclidae; genus Cinclus; species Cinclus cinclus. Next base: position 2,293,244 of record NC_085055.1, read on the forward strand.
TGATGCCAGAGCAAAGGGTGAATATGGATACGAGGGAAGAAACTGGGATAAAATACGAGTGGAGAGGAGAATTGAGGTTGGTCTCCCAGGTAAACAAGGCTGAAAGTCACCCCCTGTATTTGCTGCCTGCCAAAGGGGAGGAGGGAGGAGGCTGCTTGTAGCTGTGTCAGTATTGGAACACTGAAAATGGAAAACAAACCAGAACCGAGCGGGAGGAGTTTCCCCCTGGGTGTCCAGCTGTGCTGCTGAGGAGTTTTGGGAAGAGCTCACCTGCGGGCGCTTCCCTGGCACACAGCAGTGATCCCACTGCAGATCCACGTGCGCCTTCCCAGCGCTCCTGGAGAGGTGGGTGCAGGGGCAGAGGAACAACCTGGGGACTGTCCCAGACCCAGATCTGGGAGCAGTCCATCCCTCCTTTCCCAGGCAGCAGCCCCAGGGAAGCACAGCTCTGCTTGGCCAGGCCAGCTCAGGAAGGTGCTGAGCACCTGGTCACGGCCAGCATCCTTGAGGAGCAGTGCCTGGAAACTCCCCCAGGCAGGAATTTTCTCAAAATGCTGCTGATTTATTTTCTAGGCTGGCTTTGCTCCAATCTGAAGTGGCTGGAGTTGCAATTTTTCTTTTGTCTCATGAAAAATTTCCTGTTGCTTCCTGCAATCGAGGTTTGGGGATATTATGTCTACCCTTGGGCTTCTTTATTCATAGAATCATGGAATGGTTTGGGTTGGAAGGGATCTTAGAGCCACCTTCCACTATCCCAGGTTGCTCCAAACCCTGTCCAGCCTGGCCTTGAACTCTAACTTTTAATTTTGGGGTCAATCCATAGAAGCCTGGTTACCTTCCACTTAATAAAAGTGGGCTGGAGGCAAATGAGAGACCCCCACCCTTGTGCACGTATCAAATGCTTGGTCCTCTCTCTTTGTGCTAAGAAAAGTTCTGTTTTTCCCAGCAGAGCTGAGTGCAGCCAGCTCATCCTCCCATCACAAACCCTAAGTTTGTCAGAAATACAGGGAAATGACACTCCTGATATAATTTCCACCCTCTCCCCCTGTGAAGTAGCATCCAGTTGCTGACTAATACCTGGCTGTGGCTGCGATTGCTTTGGTGGGACGTATGAATTCTTTATGGCACCTCAGGGGGCTGCTTAAGAGCTTTATCAGATAATTACAGTGCTGGAGACAGTGTGTGATGTGTGCTGTGGGGATTTGGGATGCACCCCATTTCCCAGAGCTCTCAGCATTAATATCTTCTCTTCCCTCACTCTTTTCCATCATCCCAGGGTGAGCTGGAGCAGATGGAGGTGCCTTGTCCCTTTAGTCCCAGCCCAAATCCCAGACTTGCTGCTTGTCCCCTGTCACTCTGAGGAAAGCTCTGTGCCACAAGCTCTGCCTGGCTCTGCTCCCGCACTTGGGAAAGGTCATCCCTGCCTCTTCCAAGGACATCTGACAGCATGAGAGGGAGGAATTGAGTGGTGGGTGGCACATCTGTACCCAGGGAAAGCTTTGGTGGGGTGCTGCACCCTCAGTGCTGCAATAAAAACTCAGGGTCCTTTTTGAATAAAATCCACTTATTTTCTGTGTAGATTTTTGGGTTTAGGATACAAACCATGTGGCTCCTGAGCAGCCTCAGGGACGCAGCTTTGTGCTGAGTCACAGTTCCTAAATATGCCAAGTTAATATTAACAATAAAGGGGGGGTCAGAAGCAGGAGGGAAGGAGCTGAAAGTCTGAGAAGTTGTCTCAAAATTTCCCAGGCTGGTAGGATGGTAGGATCCTTGTAGGGTGAACCAGTCTGTATTAGAGGGCCTGAAATATAACCTTAAATTAAATGCTTGGCTGAAGCATTTAAACCTTCTGCTGTAGAATTCCCCAGGGGCTGGAAAACTTCCAAGGAGGTGGAAGAAGTGGATGGGGACCTTTCACCACCCTCTCCAGCCACTCCTTGCTCTTGTGAGCCCTCCATGGGACTGGGCCAGGTGTGAAGGTTTTGTCAGGCAGGTTCCTGGGTGATGAACTTTGTATGATATTCCTTATTTTTGGCACATCAAAGGCCTCCGAGGACAGAAAACGATGCTAATCATGTGTTTGTGCACTTAGAAATATCAACTCACCGACTTGCAGAGCCAGAAGATGGAGGAAAACTTGGAGGAGCGCAATATAAAATTCTCTTCCATCATCAAAGTAGCAGCATCAAGCCATGACCTCTCTGTGTTCAGACACGCTGCAAGCCAGAAGCAGAATTTAAATGGGCCTGGCCTCCTTGCTGCTTAAAAAGGGAGAGAAAAACAAGTAAAAAATTACTTTTACCAACTTTCCTAACCCATCTGAAAGCTGCTCTGTGGACAAATGTAGGTAGGGATTGGTTTTCACTGATTTTTGCCTTTCACCTCCACTTACCTGTACCAGGAGTCCAACGCCTGAAAAACACCTCAGAACCTCCTCAGTGCCACCTCAGCCTCCTGAAACTACCCAAACAGACTCTTACAAAGGAATATTTCATTTATTTTCTGGAAATAATCACAACTTCTCCAGGGATTGTGTAGGAGCCGTGTATTTGATGTTTAAACTAGAAACTCCTCTAGAAATGGCAAACTGGTGACAACTTGAATTTCCTTGCAGACTCTCCAAGGACATTGTGTGGCCTCTCTGCTGGGAGTTCCAGGTGTCACTTGTCTCGCTTGAACCTGCACTTGAACATGTCCCCTGACATGGAAATGATGAGCCACAAACTGTCCCACCAGTCTGTCTGAACATTTCACATCACAGCTGCTCAGCCCGTGATCTTTCCAGAGAACAAAATCCGAGGGCTTCATGGTCTGGGCAGTCATTTCCTGCTAGCTGTACAATTAACTTTAGTCAGGTCAGGCTGCATTCCTTATATAACAGCTCAGCCTAGAAAAAGGAAATTTTTTAAATATTTTTGCCGCTCCTGTAAAGTTAATGAATGAATTCAAGTAGGTGTTTTACTACAGCACAAGACATTCAGCTGTGATTATGCATCACGATGATGATGTGAAATAAATATGCTTAAGCTGTTGGGACATCAGGAAATTTGGAATTTGGGTGTTCTTGTATATCATTCCCATAGGCCTGGATTAGTCTTGTTGGTCCCATTTATATTTTTATATATGTATATCTAAGATATAAAATAATGGGACTCTTTGTTCTTTCAGTCAATCCCAGCAGCTGTATAAATAATTAATTTTTTTAAACATATCCAGCTAATTTTTCAGAGTTAATTTCTATTCTGCAAGTGTCCTGAAGCACTGACTACATCAGGAAAGAACATGGCACAGACCATCCTTCCTGGGGGAAGCACCCAAAAGTGAGGGATTTTCCTCTCTCTGTTCAAATCTCAGTGTCCTACCCCAAAATGTTTTGTGAAGTCAAGTTTTTTTTTAAATCAAGGAGATAAATCAAATTTAGGATAGCAGTGGCTGGTATGACCTTTCATTTGGGGAAGATGGTTGAGCTTCCAGTCCTCACTTTTGAAAAGCCTGGAGTTCTTTTCCTTGGGGAAGGACAAACTTTCAGTCACACATCATCAAATATTGAATGTATTTGCTGCTTATGTAAAAGAGCATTTTAGCCTGGTGAGAGAGAGGAGATTAAAACAAGCAGGCTGCATCCCTAAATTCAATTGTTTTCCTGGGAGATGCCACTCAGCCTGGCAAGAAATTGACACCGTGTCAACTCTGGTTCTCTCAAATTGCCCTCAAATGAGGTGCCCTCTAAATCCATCCCCGAAAACCGCCGTGATGAAATTAGGGAATTACATTTCTGGGAAAGTCTTATCACTTTCCAATGGGATCATCTGTTTGAACATTAAATTAAGCAATCTCCCCTCCCCAGAGCTCCAAGGAGCGTCGGAAGGGGCCAGCAGCGAATCTTCTGCTCCATCTGCATGGAAAAATTTTGCTTTTCCTGTTGGTTCTCCACTCCACCAGTGACCTCTTGGCCGTGGGTGTATCCACAGTAAATTGCCAAATTTAAGAGGATGTTGTAACATTCCTGCAGGTAAAGCTGGCTCCATGTCACAGGTCTGGGATAAATGGTGACGGCTCCTGCCTCGGGCACTCGCGGTCTGGCGGCGCTAACGGGGAATTTGATGGGAATTTGAGAATTTGGGAGCAAACGCTGTCAACAGCCAAGAGATCCTGCTGCAACCTTGTTTTCCTATCAGTCCTCACCAGGCTGGGCGCTGCCAGGAGAGGGGTGGGGATCAGCTCCAGATTAAACACCGGATTAAACTCTTATCGCCTCCAACGACAGCAAAACGCTCCAGCCCACCTGGCAGGGCAAGCCCAGCGTTAGAATTTAATATAAAAACTGAGATCAGAAAAATGATAAAAATGCTCGTGCTCCTTGTAAATATCCTTTTCTTTCCTGGCCTGTCTCCCTGCAGGCAGAACATATGAAAATGTTTGGTTTAGCCAGAAATAAAAATATGTGAACGGCAGCAGGGTGGGCACAGCCTGGAAGTGGGGGGATCCTTAAGGCTTTAGGAGTAGAAAGTAATAATTTGCCTTAATTATGAAAACATGAGCACCACTGTTTGCTAGTTGGTTGGTTAAACTTTCCAAATGTTACTGGGTAACAGCAATGTACATTTCAAGAACGTATTTTTGAACGTTGGGATGTGCAGGATCCAAAATAGAGATTATTTCCATAATAAGTTTTACATTCAAAATTTTACAAAATAATGCAATAGGGCTGAGGAGTCCTGATTTTGGGTATTGGTGTTGGTGTATGGATGAATTTTAAGAGAAATAATAAGGAAGTCAAATATCTCGGATGAGGAATTTGGCCATAATTCCTCAGTTTGAGGAGTTTTTAAATCCTTTTCCTCTCTCTTCTAAAACATTTAACCAGATTTGGGGTTTTCAAGGCTGGAAGACACAGGAAGAGCATGATATGCTTTGATTTTTGCATGTGAGCTCTGTGTGGTCTAAGCAGCCTTTTAGGGCTGCAATTTAATTTAATTTATACCAAAACCTCTGGAATTGAAGAGCAAAAAGCTGGTGATGAGCTCTGAAGAACAAATATCTGAAGGGTGTTTCTGAGGAGCATCTCTCCCCCAAAAGTGCTGCCAATTAGCTTTAGGAAAGGGAAATAAATGACAACCTGGAGAGTTTGTGTCTGAGGCAGATCTGGCTGGGCTTTAAAGAAATGCAAACAGGAAGAAATTAAAATTAGCAGCAGAAAGTCGTGGTGCTGTGGGTGAAATCAAAACTTCAGGAGTTAATGAGAGCTTTTGGTGGTATTCTCATTTGTGGAGGATAGAATTTATTTTTTAGTGATTAGCCATCAACAGTTCATGGAAATGAAACCTCGTGGTCTAAAATACACTGATAATTTAAGGTATTTTTATTGCTGAACCCCAATTTTTTCTATTTTAACCCTCAGAAAGGAGCCGTGATTTTTTTCCAATGTAAATTCCTGTGCTGTGCTGGAGGGCTGCATTTCCTTTCTAGGGCAGACATTGAGGCTTTTGAACAAGAATATTAAAAATTACTCAATTTTTCAGCCCCTTGGGGTGGTACAAGGGTACTTGAAGCTCTGCTCAAAGCCTGTGGAGGTGTTGGTGGTGACAAAACCTTGGTGACAAAAGTCCCCTACAGATGACAAAGGTCTCAGGAGGCTCCTGACCTGGTGGGATGCTCCCTCCTGCTCCCCTGAATAATCCCTTTGCTCTGGTCTTGGCCAAAGGCATCAAGAATCACAGGAAATGTGGATTTCAGGCAGCAGGAATCAGGAGTCTGAGTGTCCTTCCCCAAAGCAGGATTCTTGAGCGCTGTGAAAATCTCGTGTTCTCCCTTGGACGTGGTGAGTTGTGCAGATGTGTCGTGGAAATTCTGCTCTTTTTAATGGATTTTAAAAGGATTTTAGTTCATATGTTAAAATGAAAAGTCTCCTGTAGCAGCAGCAGCAGCATCTCCAAACTTGTTTTCCTTTGGTTTTGAACTATCTTTATAACAGCAAACCCCCAACTCCTGAAGGAAAATATTTGCAACAGAGCAAGAGCTGAAAAATCCATTTGGTTTAAAATAGGTGATAATTATTATTAATTTTATTATTATAATCGAGGCTTGACAGGTTCTGTTGCACAAACCTGTCTCCACTTGGATTTTAACCACTTAAATAATTGACAAAAAATTGTGGACCAAGTGGCTAAAAAAAAAAATAAAATAAATGTACCCTGAAGACCCAGTGGTGCTTCATTCCATATTAACTGATGTTTCTTACTGTGAAAAGTGAGTTCTCTCTTAGCAAAATGTCTTTTCTGTTCTGCCAGGCAATTTAAAATTAAAGCTTGACAGGCCATGCTAATGAAATAAAGCAATAAACATCTTCTGACAGGTGCAAAATACAGCTCTTGTTCGATAAGATGATATTTGGGGGAAAAATTTGCTTGGTAAATCTAATTTGTGTCAGCTCAATATTGGCTTGAGCATCAAATTCTAATTTATTGAAAGTACCGGCAAATACTAGAACCATTTGTTTAACACAAAGCATTCAATCTATAAGGACCAACTCCATGAAATTTAATTTTCTGAGCCAAAAAAGACAATCAAAGTAGGAAAAGCAGGGGGAAAAAAGCCCCTCATGTTGGAATAAAGGGAACTGCAACTTTGCAGGGTGAAAGTATTTAATTTACCATTAAAAAAAGGGGAAAACCTCTATGAAATGAAATAATTTGACAGGTTTTTTTAAACTGTTGCTGATTTTTATTTCTAAATAATTTGACAGTTTTTTTAAGCTGTTGATGATTTTTATTTCTAAATAATTTGACACTTTTTTTAAAGCTGTTGCTGATTTTTATTTCTATTTTCCCTTTTTTTTTTTTTTTTTTAGTGGAAACACTGATATCCCTACCCTTTTCCTGGCCACTCCTGCAGAGGTTTTTTTGGATTGACAAGGAAAGGTTGAGCAGTTGGAATGAGACGAGCTGTAAGATCCCTTCCAACCCAATCCATTCCATAATTCTGTGATCCTCCAATGCTGAATTCTCCACCAGTTTCCCCAGTTTGCCATTCTCAGAGCTGACTGGGATGGGGATAAACGTGGGAGGGAATTCCCCAATTATTTATTTAATGTTGGAGTTTAATGTTGGACATGCTGGAGTGGTAACTACTGCGTTCCAATAATGAATTCCAAATATCCCAGCTTTATTATATCCCTATTTTGGTTTATTTTTATTATATCCCCATTTTGGTTTATTTTTGAGGGGAAATTTGAAAGTGAAAACCAGGAGCAATCCTCTCTCCCAAGGTCTCAGATCTTGGATTGGATTCCTGTAAAATTTTTAATTGAAAATTGGAGATTTTTACCATTTTTTGGGGGGCTGCAAATCCTCCAAATATTTTTACCTTCACTCTTTGACTTGCACAAATTTAACTATTTTTTTTTCTCTTTATGAACACTCAATTAATGATCTAATTGGGTGCAAAAATTATAGATTATTCTGACTGCTAATTAAGCATGGTTAACAAGATGCTGGGTTTATGATGTGTTTCTTTGTTGGATATTGCACAAAGATGGAAGATTTTGGGAATTTCTTTATGCTGGCATTCCCAAACTCCTCAGCACTGCTTCCCTGGCATCTCCTACTGTGGTGCTCACAGAGGATTTGGGACAGATTCCAAATTCCTCACCTTTCCAGAGGGTTGATTGATGAGGATTTCCTTGGTTTAAATGCCCAGATCCCTCAAATCAGCACGGTTAGATCAAATTAAAAATGAGATTTCCTTGGAATTAGGATTTTTAACTGTTGAAATTCCCTTTGGGGTGCAGCAGGTGAGGAGCTCAGGGTGATGCTGGACCATGAGGAGCAGAGATTCCTCCGTCTGTGCCTCCCCTGCGCAGAAAATTTGGCATCCAAACCTCTTCTGCCCCCAATTTTTTTTTCTAAAACATTGTCTCCCCTGAAGAGATGCATCCTGAAATACCAGCAAGGCTGGGAATTGTGCTGCCTGGCAAAGTGATGTGGAAAGATCGAAAATCCATGGAGGTTATTAAGCAATCCTTCTGCTCTTATGGATTTTGGGGATTGCTTCTATTTACTCCTTGAACAATTTTTTGGGTTGAGTTTTTTCCCCCCCTCAAGTAAGTGTGGGGGGAATATTTCTCAATTTTATCTGTTGAGAGCTCATCCAAGCCCATAAAAATCCTCCAAAAAAGAAGAAAAATCCATATGGCATATTTATAGCCAATTATTTTCCTGATTCTTCCTCTCTTCAACTCACAAGTTTTATGGGCGCTTCAGCTTTATCCATTTTACACTCCAGCAAGCTTTGCAAGTAAACACTGAAGGTTAGGAAGAGCTGCTGGTTTTTCCTTAAGCCCAGCTTGAGAGGAGCTGCACTTCTGGGGCTCTCTGGATCCCATTGATCCATATTAAATTAGCAGCTCATTCCTCTTGGGCTGCTCATTTCTACCTTTTAACCACGGAGTTCTGAAGTGCCCTAAACTTGCACAGGTACAAGAATAAAAATTGCCTGTATTTGTCAAGTCTTTTGTTATTTTTCTGTTCAAAATTGAACCTCACGGCGCTTCAGCCGCACTCAGAAATCCAGAGCAGGCACAACTCACAAGAGGCTATTTTTTGGGAATGTTTTGCTTATTAATTTTTTTCTGCAGGATGGTGGGAAGAGGCTTCTCATCCTCTGCCAAAAACCTCTTGTTATGATGTGGCTTTTGAACTGCAGAGTTTTTACAGCCAGGTGCTCTGCTCTTATGAGCAAGTGCAAACTGCCACCTCTTGATGTTTTGGGAACCTCATTTCCAGTTGGATCACTGGGATCTTTGGGATAATTGTAGTCTTCATTTTCTGTTTTTTGACCTGAAACTGTTTAGCTCTTAATACCACAAGGAAATGTTTTTGGTGGGTATCGTTCTTACCAGCAGCACCTGAATATCTGCATTAAAACCTGTTTTAGTTCAGGGATTAAGGAAAATGATTGTGGATGAGTGGGATAAAAAAAACATTAATATTTTTCCATCTGTACCCTGGTTAATTATATCATGTTGGGTACTTAAATGTACTGTTTGGGTTTCTGGATGTCTTTGTTGAATTAAAACAATATTTTTTTTTTTCCATTGCTGGAAGTGTGCAAAGCCAGGCTGGCTGGAGCTTGGAGCACCCTGGTCTGGTGGAAGGTGAATGGGTTGGAATTAGGTGATCTTTAAGATCCCTTCCAATCCCAACCCACTCTATGATTTCATTGCTTCCAAACACAAAAATATATCTTTACTCTTGTCCTGAATCCCTCAACGAAAATGTCTGCATGTTCCATTCCATTTTCTATTCCAAAATGTCCATTCCTGAGCTGGAATTTTGTTGTGCAATGGAATTTTTTTTTATATACTCTCATGAAAGCACCTTCAACTGTTGGCATCATTTAGAGTACGGGGCTGATAACAGAGCCCAAACTGATATATTTATAAATATATAACTGGTTTTGGAGCTCAAACAACATCTCCTTGGCCACAGGGGGCCGTGTGATTGTTTTCAATATTTTCCTGCTGATATTTGCTCTCTACAGTTCCCAAAAAGAGGCTGAAGCCAGGTGGGGGCTGAGCCCTTCTCCCAGGTAAAAGTGACTGGAGAGAGGAAATTGTGCCAGGGGAGATTTAGATTGGATACCAGGGAAAATTTCTTCACTTTGGATGTAGATTTGAAACTCCTGCTTCTTCTGTGCAAAAGTCCTCAAAAATCAAGTAAAACTTCTTTGGGGTTTGTTAATTTTGGGGTTTTTGATCCTTTAAAAATGAAGGTGCCAATAAGACTTACACATTTAATAAATACGAAATTTCATAAATATTTCTGGGGAGTAATTTTGAGAAAGTCAAGTGCAGAAGTTTCTCTCTGATGAACATCTGAGGTGAAGGTGTCTATTTAAACACCTGAAAGGATGAATCTGGGTGCCATGGTGATGGGAGGCTTTATATAGTCTAAAAGGATAATTGCATTACTTTGAATTTTCCTGGCTGGGACAGGTCTGTAATTTGGATTCCACAGAGCTGATGGATCAAATTAGCAATGACTTTATTTGATAGAAATAACCTTCAATATTTTGCTATTTAAAGCACCCACATGCCACCAACTTGGCACCACTGAGGTCATGGTGCTCCTCATTCCTTGGTGAATTCTTTGGGAAAAGTTGACTTTGGATCCACTTTGGAGTCTCTTTGGGTCTTTTCTTCCCAGCAACAAGAGACAAGATGAGAGCAAAGAGCCAGGGGAGGTTTAGGTTGGATAAAATTCATTCACTGAGAGGTTGGTCAAGGTTTCATGACCCTAAATGTGCTTATTAAGACTTTTCACCAAAAATGTGTTGTTTTTTTTTTTTTTTTTACTGAGATGAACCAAGTCCTGTAGTCACCAACCAGAAGGTCCAGGTGGGTTGAATGAGCAAATTTATTAAAATAGTTTAACTTTTAGTAAATTTACCTTGTGTTTTTAATAATTTTTTTTTACTTCTCCTTTGTAGTCTGGTGGCCTCTTGATACATTTATTATTTCACATTTATTTATTATTTTTAGGGTGATATGGGAACATATCAAATTTACTCTTCTATTATCTTATTATAAAAATCTTAACAGGTGAATATATCTTGGATGGGGAAGAACAAATACTTTAAAAATAGGGACATAATTTTCAGTCATTTTTCTTCCATCACATTTTTTTACTGTTTATCTTAAGTCCCTTCTCTTGCCATTTTATGATTATTTTTGTATAGATTGATCACATCCAGAGTGTGATATTTGAATAGAATTGAAATATATTTGAAATGGCGCAACAGGAATGGTTGACTTGATGTGTCTGCAAAAAAATGGGAAATCCAGATGTGCTGAGCATGTCCTCATGTGAATCTTTAGTAAAAAGATTGTTTAGATGAGAAATTCTTCAGGATTTCACTCACAATAATTGAATGCGTTTTGGGGCTTTCACTACCGATGCAGGAAAAGGAAATTTCCAATAGAGAGAGAACTTCCCTGAATTTTTTTGGTAAAATCATTCATAATCTGTGCAAGGAATATAATCTTTAATTTTATATTTGAGCCCATCAACATTCTCGTAACGCTCTCATTTGGAAGTGAAATGTTCCTTCCCACGTGATATTTGTGGATAATCACAGAAATTGTTTAAGGAAAGTAATTTTCCTGAAGATGTCATTTTTAAATATCTGATATTTAATGGGTATTTGAATGATAGGACAGCGAAGTAGAAAACTTAATTCTCATTTAGAAATTGGACTAACCGCAGGAATCCTGAGGGCCAGAAAGGTTTATGGGGAGTTTTTTTGGTTTAATTTGTGAGCTTGTCCCACCCACACATGAAAATCCATGGATTTTCAACTGATTTCCTTCCAGTGTATATATATATATATTTTTTTTTTTTTTTTCTTTTTTTCCCAGAGGTTGAAGAGGCTTTAGGAGGGATAGAGAATTATAATCTGAATATTGTGTCCTCAGCCCCTCCTGGACTGCGGTGTTCAATCACAAGGTGGCACTTCTGCCTCACAGATGAGTTTTTTCCTCACTATCTTTAGGTCCAGCTCCCAAAAATCCAAGTCGGTGCCTCCTGGCTCAATCCCCCTTTTCCTTTCTCCAAGGAGTAAACATTCCTTACATCCTTGGGAAAGGAGATCTTAATATAACCACAGGTATAAACTCGAATTCCAGCCTGGAATGCAAAGAGAGTAAGACCAGAAAAAGGAGTGAGGTTGTAAAATTTAATTTTCCTCTCACATCCTGAACTTTCCCTAAAATGATTTAAGTCAGTGAGGTGCTAAAATTGCTCTTATTGCTGGTTTTAAAAGTGGGTCGTGGACAAATGATCTCTTATTTTATCTGAATTTTATTATTTCTTACATGGTTTTTATTTAAAGCTCACAACCTGTTCCCAGGTCCTGGTAATGTGCTGGGAGCTGTTGGGGTCAAGCTGGGGAAATTCCAATAATTATATTATTTTATTTGTGAATCCAGGTATAAAATAACTTCTGGGATGAGCTTTTGCACTTGTCTCGATTATTAAGACCCAGGTTTTATTCCTGTCTTTGATTTGGGAATATTTTATGTTTTATTTAACCCAAATACCAATCCCTCCTGATGGAACCTGTGGATAAATCTCACCTGGATCCCACAGACAGTTCATAACAGAAATAATAACAATGTTTAGCTGCACCATATATATATATATATATATATATATATATATATATATATATATATTTTTTTTTTTTTTTTTAGAGACATCCAATTCCATGAAGAGTTTGATGGGAAAACAGTGCTGTAGCTCAAAAACTCTTTGATTGGGCCTTTTTTTTTAATGTTTCCCAGGCACTTTCCCTTCAGAATAAATCAGGTGATTTTGAAAGCAGTGTTAATCCAAACAAAGATTTATTATTATTTATATTTACACACAAAGTACAATTCAACCTCACCACAGCACTGGATGCAGATTAACATTTTTTTCCCCCATACTCATTTCCTAATTTATTTTAGGCTTTTCCGTTTTTTACCTGTGAATCCCTTTTTATTTGATTGTATTTGAATGCCTTTGCTGAGCTCTGGCAACCAGAAAATCCCTTTGTTACAGAGCTGATGCTTCAGGTAGGTCAGCAAATAATCCAAATATCCAGATGGGATCCTTAGGAAGGATTGGGCCTCCTTTGGATGGCAAGAAACTTTATCTCATCTCCTCACAGAGAAATAAAATTGTATTTTTATTTTTAAACAGGGCTGTGAGGTGGAAGGGATGTGCTAATTCTGCTTTCTCATGCATCTGCTCCTTCTAAATCAAAAGAATTGACATTTAAATTGGTTTAGGCCTTGCTTAAGCTCAGTTTTACCAGGTGATGTCAGGATAAACATTTGATTAGATCATGGAGATTGAAGGATCCAGACAGCCAAAGGAGCAGTCATGGAATTGTTTGTTTTCCTGGAGATTTTCTAGGGATTGTTTTCCTTCTCTGGCTAAATCCTGGCCAAGTCTGGACCTGGACCTAAAAGGCTCCAAACTGCTTCAGCAGATTGAGGAATTTGTTCCCAAATTAAAGGAGATTCAATTTCAGAAATTATTAATCCTGCTTTTTATTTTTGAATAATGACTTAGAGTATTTCAGTGCTTTGATGAGTTGGGCTGTTGATTGTTTTGGGTGTTTTAAACTTGTCATTTTGGGCTTTTTTTAATCCTTATCCCAGGATCTGAGTAACCGCTGTGTGTGTTTTGTTATCCCTCTCCCAGGATTTAAATAATTGTTGTGTGTGCACAGTTCTGTCATGAAACTGATGCCACAGAGGGGTGCAAATTGTGAAAAAAAAGGAGCAGAATTTTTGTTATTTGTCTCGAGTGCCCCTGAAAACATCCCCAAGTCTGAAATTGTGATTCCCCTTTCTCTGTTTTCAGCCCTTCACGTGTTTGTGAAATGCTGGGAAATATTAACTGACCTTTTTTATAGAAGACAAAAAAGCAGATTTTTTCAACCAGGCACTGAATTTCCATTGATTTTTACATTATTTGGTTTTATTAGGTTTTGCTGTTTGTTCATCCTTAATGTAGCATTGGACAAAGATTTATTTATTTCCTCAAAATCTTATTTTTGCTATGGAAAGGTTGCATCCAAACCTTTATTAAATCTTTTTTTTTTTTTTAAAGCCCTGAATCTCCACCAATCAGAACAAATAAACAGAATAATCAAGAGTCATGTTTTGCTGACATCCCATGAAGTCGTGGAGGGGACTTTATTTCCCTAATTTGTGTTTTGCAAAATTCTTGGTCTGTTCTCCTCGTGATTTCCTTGAAATGTGTATCATGTGGGAATATTATTATTCAATAATAATAATAATAATAATAATAATAACAATTATTATTATTTTTCTCTGTTTCTGTGTCTAACATATGCTTTGCTCTGTGTTTTCCAGGGATAATTGTCAGCCTGGAGACACGTGGAGCAAGGAGCTGATAAGAAATGTGATCGTGCCATATGGTTCCAAACGTGGTGGTGGAGACATTTGGGAATTTTGAAATCCTCGATGCTCCTTGTTTGGCTCTCAGCAAACAGTGGTGGGGAGCACGAGAGAGAACTCCTGCCACCCAGAAAATGCAGGCTCATGCCAAATTCCTTTTCCATCTGTAAATTCCTGTTACCATCACATGAGGATGAGTCAGGAGGGTCACAGAAATAGCAACAAGGAATTCTTTCCCGTGGAAAAAAGTGCTTGTTAAAACCTCGAGGGGGATTAATTACTTGGGATTCTTGCATGGAGTAGTTTGGGGCTTTAAGGGACGTTAAAAGCCATCCCATTATCCCATCCCATTATCCCATCCCATTATCCCATCCCATTATCCCATCCCATCCCATCCCATCCCATCCCATCCCATCCCATCCCATCCCATCCCATCCCATCCCATCCCATCCCATCCCATCCCATCCCATCCCAGGGACACCTCCCACTATCCCAGGGTGCTCCACTGGTTTTCCAGTGCCCAAGGGAGCTGAGGAGATGGAGAGAGACAATTCCCAAGGGATGGAGGAACAGGACACAGGGAATGGCTTCAAATGAACAGAAATTAGGGATGCATGGGATACTGGGATGGAATTCCTGCCTGGGCTGGAATTCCCAGAGCAGCTGTGGCTGCCCCTGGATCCCTGGCAGTGCCCAAGGCCAGGTTGGACACTGGGATGGGAGCAGCCTGGGATGGTGGGAAGTGTCCCTGCCATGGAAGGGGGTAATGGGATGGGATTTTTAATGTCCCTTCCCATTCTGGGATCACAAACACCTCTGGAGATGTTTGACTGTAATCACTCAGCTTCGAGCGCTTTGCCAAAATTTCCTGGAATTTCTGCCCCACCTTCATGAGCAAAGTAACATTTTGAAGCTCATCAGGACGGTCTGGTCTCCTGAGGGCTGGTTTGGGAACTTCTCCCTTTTCCAAAGCGGGTTTGGGAACATTCATCCCTGCAGCCCTGCACTCCCTCGTTTGCGTGACGAGGAAATCACGGCTTCGGCATCTCAAATTTCATAATGTGATTTCTAAACAAATTTCCAAACAAAGTTCATAATGTGATTTCTGCCTGTGCTCAGCTAAACATTGTCAGAAACCGAGATTCTGCTTCTCCCTCCCTTTATTGAGCAAATCACGGTGGCAGAGCCACAACTTGCTTTTGTTTTGCAGTCCCTTTGAAGGAGTGATGTTATTGCTACTTGAACAGGAATTTTGGAGGATGAGGGGGTTGCTTGGCAACTAAACTGCAGTGTTTGCACTGGTACCTGCTGCCTGAGCAGAGAATTCTCTGCTTTCTTCATTTCTTGCTCGTACAGGACTCGCTGCTGCTCCTCCAGCCTGCTCTGTCGTGCCTGAGGGGGACTCGTGGAAATTCCTGGCCCTTCTCTGGTCAAAGTGAAATTCAAAACCTTGGAAGGTGCTGAAGCAAAACTGTGTCTGTGCTTCATGGAATCACAGGTTTGGGTTGGGAGGGATCCTAAATCCACCTCGTTCCACCCCATGCCATGGGCAGGGACGTTTTCCGTTCTCCCAGATCACCCAAAGCTTCCCAGAACCTGGCCTGAAACTTTCCAATCAGAAAAGAAAGATCTAAGCCCAGATCCTTTAAAAATGATCTTTTTTTTAAGCTAAGCGTTATTATCACTATTTAAGGGGTTTTTTAAAAAGTCTGAATGCCTTTTTTTTCCTTACCTCACCAGCGAGGATAATGGTAAATGATAATGGAAAAAAATAAAATTCTGGTGGAATGAAAGCCTCAAGTTTACAGAAATATTAATCCTGATGGGCTGGGCAGCCAACAGGAACAGCCTTCAGCAGCCTCTGTGTTTTATTTCATTTTTAACTCAGTCTTGAGGTGACAATCTAGCTTTTATTAATGGCAACTCCAGTTAATCTGCTAATTTTTTTTAATTTTTTTTTTTTTGAGGAATTGAGAGAAGGCAGACTGTATCCCGAGATTAGTCATGCTCCATGATATAATGTGCACCCAAAGGGTTATGTTTTATTCATTGCTGATATGAAAAGAGTATTTCCAAATAGAAACTTTCTTCCAGGCCTCCTACGCCACCGTGTCTAACACCACTTTGTACAAATGCTCTCTTGAGAACACCTGGTTTAAAAAAGAGGAAAAAAAATAATCCCCAAAAAAATCTTTCCTTTTTTGCTGTATGGAATTCCTTGGGATGCTTACAAATTATTTATTCTGTCCAGAAGCTAAAAATGAATGAAAATTGCAGGAAAAAATATCCCCAAAACAACAAAACCTAGGAAAGACAAAGGTTTTTCTAAACTGTTTGCTCCTGAAATATTTTCTGCAAAGAACTTGACAAAAACTTTCCTATTACCAAAAATATTAAGAAATTTAAATGACACAAAATACAGGAGGCCTGGAAATGTGACATGAAGGGATGAGTTTTTAGGATTCCCCCAGACTTGCCCAATAGCTGAATTCTTGTCCCTCAAATTATATTTTAATAGGAAAAAGAAAGATATTTAATTTCTTTTTCAGATAATGGCTGGTGAACCCTACCTGGAGAACTTTTATCTCAGTACAACCTGGGAATGATCTCCGGGGGGAGAGAGCTTTGGAAAATCCTCTGGATCCAGGCAGGAATTGCAGGAAAATCTTCATTAATTAAAGTGTGATGCAGGCAAAGAGAGCTCAGAGCCCCAAGGGGCTCCAGGAGAGCTGGAGAGGGGCTGGGGATGGAGGGACAGGACACTGGGAATGGCTTCAAACTGGGAAAAGGGAACTGGGCTAGGAATTCCTGGCTGGGATGGAATTCCCAGAGCGGCTGTGGCTGCCCCTGGATCCCTGGGAGGGTCCAGGGGCTCCTTCCCCTCGGTTTTCCACAGGAACCTTTGTATCCACAGGCTGCAAACTGCAGGAAAATTCTGGGATGTTAAACACTTTGATCCTTCACCTGTCCAACTTTCTCAGCTGTGAGTGAGAGAACATGAGCAGGGAGGACACTTTTCCCTCTGAAAAAATCATGGAGATCTTTAATATTGAATTTTTACCCCAAATACTGCCATGGGTGGGGGGAAAAAACCCAAATTTTCTGGGGAAAAGCAAGGAAATCAAGGCGAGGTGAGGAGTTTTATTGCACACACAGCCAGGCTGCAGTTTATGGGGAAGGTCTCATCACCTCAGCTTTGCCCTTGAGCCTGGAAAAATTTTATTTTCCTTTTCCAATCCAGGCATTCCAGTGTGGAAGGGCTCGGGAATGAGGGAGGGGAGCTGGTTCCTACCGATCCTCCCGAGGGAAATTGGGCTCATCCCATTCCAGGGCTGCCCTTGGCTGGGGCTATGGCAGGAATTTTGGGTTTGCTTTGACCTTCAGGAGCGAGATTGGAAAAAAGACAAAAGGATCAGCTGGAATTGATCTCCAAGGACAGGAAAAAGAGCAGGAACCAGATTTCCTATAAATGAAAAATGAGGAGATGTGATAATCTCGTGTCACCAGGCCCCTGCCATGAGCTGGGCGTGGAGGTGTCATCTTAGGTGAGCAGAAACAGAGATTTTAAAAATAAAACCTCCAAAGAATTCTCCTGAACCATCCTTATTTTGCTTTTTTCCCCCACCAGCCAAGCCCCTAAAACTAAAATATTTGCCAGAGCGTGGTGTTGTTGTAAGCACAAGATTTCAGGATGCTGGAGTGGTTTTCCACCTGTTTATTAGGTTTTGGGTTTTGGTTTTTTTTTTTTTTTAATCTTTTAACAACAGCAGATGTAGAAAATTCTGAATTTAAGGGAGGAAACGCTCAGTGCTCTCCACCTGACACATTCCCTGTGTCCTGCTTCTCCATCCCTTTGTCCCAAATCCTTCTGCAGCTCTCCTGGAGACCATTTAGGTGCTGGAAAGGGCTCTGAGGTATCTTGGTCTCAATTAATGAAGATTTCCCTGTAATTTCTGCCTGAATCCAGAAGGGTTTCCAGATGTTCCCAATGCTCTCTCATCCTGGGGGGATTAATGGACAAAATAAAATCTGGATTTTAGGTGTCCTCACTGCCTTAGAAAATGAACCATAACTATTTTTATCTCCACACTTTTAATTAACCACGCCCAGACAAGCCACGTAAAAATTATGTAAAAATGTAGAAAACACATCGAAATGGCCTTAAAATTGAAATACCAGGTTTCTCAAGAAAATTCTCATTTTTTTGGCCTGTAGCTGAAGGTGATGCTTTGTCACCCTCACCTGGGGCTCCTTGCAGCACTCCTGGCACAATCTGGGAGCAAGGCAAGAATTCCAGTAATTAACTTGATGGATGCTTCCTCTCAAACCTCTCCAGTCCTGGGATACCCCACGGGAGAACAGGGAAAAATTCCATTAAATCTGAACCAAATCCTGCCTTTCCCCCCTTTTTTTCTCCAGGCTTGCTCTGCAGGTTTTGGAAGGAGGTTTTGCAGTTTTTATTCTGATTTCAAATGTACTTTGGTATTGTCAGGATTGACAGGAATTATCAGAACAGAAAGTTATCAGGTGGGGAATGGGGATTTTTAGGTTCTTTCCACCAATTTGATTTTGTAGCAAAGCACAGGAGTTTCTGTAGAATTTATTATGGCTTGAGACAGAAAAATCAAGTTAGAACTTTGTCTCAGGGTGTAAAATCTGATGGTACATCCAGTATTTTTCCAATTCTCAGCATTTTTTATTTTATTAATTTTAATTTTAATTTTAATTTTAATTTTAATTTTAATTTTAATTTTTGTTTTTATTTTAATTTTAATTTTAATTTTTGTTTTTGTTTTATTTTTATTTTTATTTATTTTTATTTTTATTTTTATTTTTATTTTAATTTTAATTTTAATTTTTATTTTTATTTTTATTTTTATTTTTATTTTTATTTTTATTTTTATTTTTATTTTTATTTTTTTTATTTTTAATTATTTATTTATTTTTAGTTTACATTTTTTATTGTATTTTATTTATTTTATTTCTATTTCATTTTTTATTTAATTTTTACTTTATGTAGGGATTTTTTTTATTTCTTATTTTTATTTATTTATACTTTTATTTTCTTTTATTCCCCAGGACCCACACTGTTGATGCTTTGGCAACCTGCAACACTTTTGCTGTCACTGCTGGAATTTTGATCCTGGCAGCAAAAAACTGAAAAATAGAAATTTTAGAATAGAAAAATAGAAAAGGATGGGCCTGAGATGCTGAGCTCACCTGTTTTCCCTGTGCTCCATAAGAACAAAGCCTTGAAATTCAAATTATTCTGTAAAAATAACGGCAAAAAAAAAAATCAGATTTTTTTCTGAAAAAAGCTGGACCTGGCTGGGGTTTTCACTTTAAGGGAATTTCAGTGTGTTTTGTCCATTTTACCATAATTTTTACTGGTGTGATGGGAGCGACTTCTCTGGGTGTGGTTAAAATCACAGAGATAAAAATGATTTTTGGTCAATATTTTCTAACTCAGTGCCGACACCTAAAATCCCATTTTTTCTCCCCATTAAACCCAGCCTGGACTCTACTGCTGTTTTGTACTACAAGAAAAAAAATCCCTGAAAATTCACATTAAATTTAACTGTGGCGTTTCCATAGAGATGATGTTTAGCATAAAAATAGCTGAAACATTTTGACACTGATTCCGAGCCTGTGGTTCATAACATCTCTCTTTTAAGCTGAAGTATGGAAATAAATCCCTCATTCCAACCACGAAAACCATGATGAAATATGGGAAGGTAAAAGAATTTGTCTCTATTTTGAGATAATTAAAGGCAACATCTCCACAAATTGGAAACGGAACTTATCTTGTTAAATCAAAGACGAGTTGAAAGGAACATTGTAATATAAATTGATCTCTAATTTAAAATAATTAACCCTAAATTCTCTGCAGATTGGAAGGTGTAACCCGGCTTGTTGCATCAAAGACGGGCTAAAAGGAAAATCCTAATTTAAATTTCCACAAATTTAAATTTTAAGTTGGGTGTTCCCCGGTCTGGAGGGCAGGGCAAGGGAAGAGAGAATTCAAGTCAGTAGAAATGTCTGAATTTTGTGTTAGTAGCCCAAAGTGTTAATTTTGGATCATTTCTTTCACTGGGAAGGACTGCAGGAAGAGGTTCAGAATAATTTCAGGTGTGTCTGGAGCTGAAGCAAAGTGATCTCCCTGTTCAGGCTACTGAGCTGGGATTTTATTTTTTGGGGATTCATCCTGGAAAAGGAGCCAGATCTGATAAACATGGTGGATCTGAAGCGATCCCATCGTCGTTCCACAGAAAATTGAGTTTGGGTTGTTTGCTGTGCTTGGTGGAGTTGGAATAAAGTGGTGAAGGAAATCCAGAGGTTTAAAATTGCAGGATAATGAATTTTTTTGTTGTTTTAGTGGGGGAAGGAATGAAGCTGCGGGGTGGGGATGTCGTTGAAAGAGAAGAGCTGGGTCGTGCTCATTCCGTGCCTGGAATCTGGGAAATGTTCAGGGCATGGAAAATCCTTCCAAAGTTGCTTGGACACCCAGGAAATTCCAGCAGGACTGGGAATTCAGGGAAAACCTTGACTTTGATGGGATCCAAGCCATGAGTGGGGAGGATCTTTGAATCCTGGGATGGTTTAGGTTGGAAGAGACCTTAAAGGTTTGAAATTCCTTTCCTAAACTTCTCCTGGCTTGGGATTGTAAATTCTGCTCTGTAGGAACTACCTGGTACATTTGAAGGAGAATAATTCAAATTAATAATAATTACTATGATCAATTATTTTAATTTATTTATTTGTTATTTATTTGTGAGCCCTACTTGAAGAACTTTTCTATCAGGGAGTATGGGAAGCACAACTTGGGAGTGTTCTCCATGATGAGAAAGCTTTGGAATATCTGGAAATACTTCTGGATTTGGGCAGAAACTGCCTGAATATTTAAAAATAAATATTCTGTATTTATTAAATAAATACATAATATGATAATAATTCAAACCTGTGGAACTGAGATTAAATAAAAATAATAGAAACCCCAGTGATGATGGGAAAGGGGACAGGTGAACACGTATGGAAGATGAACACGCTGAGATTCCGGAGGCTGGGAACAGAAACTCTGAACTAGTGAAAATATTCTGTGCAAATTTTTACCTGGAATCCATCATTCTTCTGCACCTGGCTGGAATTTCACATGGAAATATCCACCCCGTTCCGTCCAGATGCAAATCCAGAGGGAATTCTTCCAGGCTGCACTTTGGGATGGCTGCAGGAGGATGCCCCCAGCAAGAGCTGCTGAATTTATTCGCATTAAATCCCGTTTGCTCTTTGTGCCAAACGCTCTTCCAAACCTTGGCAAGCTGCTTCCAGGGATATTCCCTTCAGGAATTATGCCATGTCCCTCAAAACTCTGCTGTTGCTGCAAAAATTGATGGATTACAGGCAATTCTGGCCCAAAAATGTTTTTTCCTTCTGGCTGCAAAAGCACTTCCATAATTCAGGATATGGGGATTTACATAATTGGGTTCCAGACAAAAAGTTTTTCCAGGAAAATCTGTGTTCTTCCTTTGGAACTCTGTGTTCTAATTCCAGCTCCTATCCTCATGACACCCCCTCACAAAAACATGGAATTAAATGGTTCTGGCTTCAGGAAGTGCAGATAATCAAGTGATTATTGGTCCATGGCACTAATTAAGATGTTTGATTTTCATTCCCAGTGAATCTCAGCACTGGTGAACCTCTGCATCCATGGAATGAATGGAGAGATATCCAAGGAATTTAGAAAGATAAAAATGGAATCTTTGGGATCCCCCCTCAAAACCACTTCAAAGGAGCAAAGCAATGGGATTTTGGGCTGGAAATCCTGATTTTTCAGGAAGAGCTGGCTGTGCCCCTTGGCTGGAGATGTGGGGCACCCACAGGAGATAGCAAAATAATTTCCAGGAGTATTTCCTGAATTTTCCAAGTGATCTCCAAAAAATCTGGCACTGCTGGTGTTTCTTTGGAGCCACTCATCATTCCAGACTCCACTTTTTTTAGGGGGGAATCTCCCCATCTTTGTCCCAGCTCAGTGAGGGACTTTGCTCTGCTCCAGGCCCCAACAGCTGACGTGCCAAAAAAAAAAAAAATATATATATATTAAAAAAGTCTAAAAAAGAAAGTATTGAACAGGAAAATCCTTGGAATAACTGCTGGGAAATGAAAATCCAACCATAACCAGCACCCTTAAATGGATATTTACAGAGAGAAAACGAGAGAGAGAACTGAAATATTTGTTTGACTGAGTTTTGTTATTTCCCACCAAAACTAATAAAATGTATCTAAAGCAGCTGTTTTAGGCTGTGGTGAATTCTAGTTTTGGGGTGTTTTTTTCCTTTCTTTTTTTTTTTTTTTTTTTTTTCCTGATTTTCCTCATTTCCATGACTCAGAACTGAGTTCTTGGCTCTTTTGGTGAAGAGCTCACCAGAGGTGACACCAACGCCTCGTAATTGCTGCTTTTGAGGCTCCAGAAAAATCACAGGGAACTCATCTGGGGACTGATGTGGAAGTTGTTAAACGGCTGTGCTTGACTTCCGCTGAAAATCAGCCTTAATTAAAAGACAATTATTTGAAATGGTCCTGATGCTTCGGCAACAATATTAGAAATATGGAAGGGGAAAGCGAAGGGATTGATTTCAGATGAGATCCAGGGAATTAAAAAGAGGATTTGAAATGGAATTCTCCCTGAACAGGGGCTGGAAAGGGAGAAGTCAGGTAAATTTCCTGAGAAAATTCCTGGGATCCAAACTAATTCCTGTGATTTGGAATTATTGGAGCAGGGACATTGGTCAAGCAGCCACTAGTTCACCCAGCTCTGCCAAAAGGAACCAATCAACAAATAATCAATTAAAGCAACCAATAATTATTGCAAACCATCTTTGCAGCCACTGAAAAATTGAGAAATTTTCCCTGCCCTTACTGCGCTAAAGTAAAAAAGAAGTGATTTCTGGAAACTTATTAAAACTTATAAACTTAATTTATTATTATTAACTCTGCCGCTAATAAATATAAATATATTTAAATATACTCTGTCATTGTATAAATATAAAATATATTTATTCAGTGATAAAATAAAAGTTACAAAACCCGTGCTGATATCAACGGCAGCTAGAAATAAAATGCAGAAAGGCTGTAAAAATGAAATGAAAATTAAATTATTGGCACGTGTGTCTGTCCTCTGCCTCGTGCCATTCAAACTGATTTAAAAGCATCCAATACTCTTCCGCCTTTCTGTTAAAATCACTGTAAAAGCAAAAATAACAAAACTGTGAGGGGAATTTTAAGATGTTTTCAGACACTTTTCCTTGCTGTAAGATTTTTTGGAAGGCATTTCTCTTTTTCACATTGTTTTGGTGACGTTGTTTCAGGCATGTAAAAAATAAAAGTGAATATTAAAGTATGTATATATCGAGGGGGAGGGGGAAATGGGGCTTTTCCTTGTGACTAATTAGTGTTAATTTGCAGCTCAGCAATTCACCTGAGCTGAGCCTTTAGCGTGGATCCATGTGAATCTGACACTGGGATGTTCCTGCTCTTCACCTTCCTGGTGGATCTGCACTCTGGAACCCTCCCATGTGTGCTTTGCTACAGCCAGAAATCGAAATTGGCAGCAAATAATGCAGTAACATCATTTTTTCTCCAGCTCTAAAAAAAAAAAAAATCCAAACAAACAAACAAAAAACCCCCACAAAAAAAAACCAACAAAAGAAAAAACAAAACAAAACCAACAACAACAACAACAACAACAATAACAAAACAAACAAAAAACCCAACAAAGGAAGGAGGGGGAGAGGGGAATCCAGAACATTAATTTTTTTGTTTTTTGTTTTTTTTTTTTTTGTTGCTGAGCCTGAGGGTGGTGAAGGAAAATCCCAAGAGCCCCCAAACAAGGGATGGTGGGGTTTTTTTGTTTTCCTCCTGTGGTGATCAGGGCCTTTTACAGGGAAAAATTCCTCATTTTCAGGACATTGTTTTCCAGAGCAGGACGTAAAGGCAAATTCAAGTCCCCCTGAGCTGGTACAGCAGACAGTGACTGAATTAGACCCTGGCACTGAAATTCTTTAGGGATTTTCAGAGGTTTCCCTTCCCCAGTCACTGGCAAACACCAAAATCCAAAATCTCCTGTCCCTCTGCAGAGTTCTGCCTCAGCTGCTGCTAAAGAGCACATCCATGGCATCGATTTCCTCTGGATTTGTTCCTCCTTGGAGCACTTTGGAATCTGAGGCTGAACAAAGAGGACAAATAGCAATTAAGGATGTTATAAATTGATTGTGATGTAAAATTCTAGGGAAACCTCAGAGAGAAAAAAAGTAGGTTTGTTTTGTGTTGTTGTTGTTTTTTTTTTATTGTTATGAATCTGTAATTTTAAATAATGTGTTTGGCTTGTGTTGGGAGATTCTTCAAATATTGGTGGAGGATGATGATGAGGTACAAACCAACAAAGTGCTTTTCCAAACTCCTTCTTGGAGAGAGGAGGCTGGGAATTATTTATTCTTATTAATGATTAGACAAAAAGGAGTCAACCAGAATTATTTACACAGGGTAAAAAAATCTAAAATTATTATTATTATTGTGTAAGATAGGATAGTGCACTAGAGGAAATAACATTAAAGCAATGATATTGCTTTAGTTAAAATAATAATATTAAAGCAAAATTAATTAATTATATTTGATAATAATATTAAAGCAATGCTATTGTTTTAGTTAAAATATTATTAAAGCAATGCTAATTAATTATAGTTAATAATAATAAAGCAATGATATAATTTATCAAAAATAAACATTAGGGATTGATGGAATTCACACAGATTAAGGACTGTGCTAGGGGGATACCCTTGATGATTTTTGAGGGACAGCTGGCTATGCTCAAAACGCCTCATCCCAAAATGTCCTCATCCCAAAATGTCCTCATCCCCAAAATGTATTCATCCCAAAATGTCCTCATCCCCAAAATGTCCTCATCCCAAAATGTCCTCATCCCCAAAATGTCCTCATCCCCAAAATGTCCTCACCCCAAAATGTCCTCATCCCCAAAATGTCCTCATCCCCAAAATGTCCTCACCCCAAAATGTCCTCATCCCCAAAACCAAAGGGAGGAATCTGCACATTCCAAGGAGGAAAATGCGACAAGAGCCCAGCCCATGGAAAGTTTTTTTGGATTGGAGGGGTTGGCTGCCCTCAGCTCAGCAGCTTCTCTGCTGAATTTTGACCTCAATGCCAGCATGAGGATTTGAGGTTGGGGCTCCAGATTTTAGGAGAATTCCACCCCAAAACCCAGCCCCTCCCAACCTTACAGCCTGTAAATAAGGCATGGTTGGAGCTGCTTCACCACATTCCAGGCAGAGCGTCCTGCAGCCTGGAAAATCTGGGCTTTTATCCTGTTCTAAAAATCCTTTCGGCTCTGGCACGGCACAGGGCTTTTAAAGAAGAAAAGAACGGGGCAAATCAGCTGTGGGAACGATAATGAGTTTTGGCTTCTGCTGCAATCAAAGGTGGATGGACTTAAAAAAGAAAATCAGATATCTGAACATTTCAGGTGTTTCCAGGTGGTTTGGCCACAGCCTCGTTTGGTTGTGAGCAGAACATCGATTCCTGTCTGGAGTCACTGTGTGCTCCAGAAGTGGGTTTGCCATGCAGGGAATTTGTCAGGTTTGTTGGATTTTTGTGCTGCTCTGTACTCAGAGGCTCCTGTTCCAGTCTGGGCAAGCTCCCCTCTGCATTTCCTTCTGCCCACTGCCTCCACAAATTGCTTTCCCTGGAAATCAAAGGGGAGCTGAAGCAAAGAATTTTCTTATCCTGTTTCCAGCCTCGAGGTTTCTGGCCCTCTCTGTGACTCCTGCACTCACAGAGGTTTTTTTGGTGAGGAACGCAGAGCTACTGACATATGTGTGTGTATTTATATGTGTTTATAAAACCACCTAAACTGAACTTTTCCTCCTGGGATCCAGTTCTAGATAAACGGGAATGGTGCAGAACTCTTCTGGGAGATTTCCAATGGGAACCAGGAAGAATTTTTTTACTGAGAGGGTGTAAAAACCCTGGAGCAGAAAGGTGATGGATACCCCTGGGGCTTGAAAAGGGTTTGGAGAATGCCCTCAGCAGAATTTAATTGCTGGTCAGGCAGCTGGGGTAGATCAAAAAATGCTTTTATATCCATAGAATCCCTTTCCCATCCCTACGAATGAAGATGAGGAGAACTGCAATGAGTGTAAACTCTAATACTTGCCATCCCTAATTGCTGTGGTTCCTTTATCATTATTTCTGTATATTCTGACCAGGGATTGGCAGTAATCCGTTAAATCCTTGTGTTATTTGTGCAGGATTTGAATCCTTCCAGTTCCTTAAGGATGTTTGTAAAAAAGGACTTTTGATATTAAATTTTTGATACAAAAATTTTAAAATGAAGGGGGGAGATTAAATATTAGGAAAGAATTCTTTACAAATGGTGCTTGAACAGGCTGTCCAGAGGAGCTGGGAATGTCTATTAAATGATATTTAATTAGCAGATGGAAGTGCATGTCTGAGAGATGAAAACCTCATGGAATGAAGGTTTTCCCTTGTTCTTCTCCGGAGTGGTTTCTGGTTTCCCACCCCTGATTCCTTCAGTGCCTTCCCTGCAGTGCTGTGTGCGAGCTCTGCTTGGTGCTCCTGCAAAACAGGGAGACTTTTTTGGTTAAAATGGAAAAATAAAATTTTATTTTAGCTCAGTCTACAAACCAGAGCTTTATTTTTACAGATATTTAACCAAGGGAAAGCTCAGAGATCTGCATTTGAGCTTCGGGGAGAGGAAAAAATGTTTCACACAAGTTCAACAAGTGCCCTGATGTTGTTTGGAGAAAAGTTCCCAGTTCAACAGATAATTTTTTTTTCCTCCAAAAATAAAAATACCTTTTTAATTGCACCAATCTAGCGTGATTGCTTTTATTTTGGAGCATCGTGATGATGAATCATGCTGAGATAAATGGCTTGAATAAACTGAATAATCCCTACCTATGCAAATAAAAGATGGGAAAAATTGGATATATTCTGAACATGTGGTGCTCAGGCAGGAGGGAAAGACTTCCACGGATGCTGAGGCTGAGGACCAAGATTAGTGCTCATCATCTGCAGTTATTAGCACTTTTAAATTTTTAATTCATATACAAAATGGACTTGTTTTAAAAAGAATCCACTGAGTCAAGTCTGGAATAACTTCTGGATATTTTGCCGTTGTCCTGGTTTTTTTCAGCTGTTGGGAATATCTGTGGGAGAGTTACTGGGGACAGCAGCACTGCTTGGAGTTGTAGTTTGTGGTGATTTCCTCCAGAAAGTTTTCATTTTGTGTGCGTTTAAGACAATTTCAGGGAATTTGGGCACAGTGCATTATTACACTTTTTTAACATTTCTTTTGCCTTATTTATTTCTTTTTTCTTTCTTTTTTTTTTCTTTTTTTTGTTTTTAGGAGAAAGAGTTTTCAAGGATTTTGGAGACTTTTTTCCTTGTCGCTATGATTCTCATGGCCATAAAGATTTTGTGAAGGAGTCAAAGCAGCTTTTCCTGACTGTGAGGTAAAGATAATCATGTCCAGGTGCTTCTCTTGGTGTCCTCAACACCGTCCTCATGTGAACAGCAGCTCCAAACCCATCTCTGCGAGGGAAGCTCCCATAATTTCAGCAGAGAAGGAAAAGCTGCAGAGGTTCCTGCCCAGTTTTCAGCGGAAGCAAAGGGGAGTGTCCTGGTTTCAGCTGTGTTTGTATTGCACCATGAGCAAGCCTCGTTTCTTATTTTTTATTACCTGAATGCTTTAGGTAGGAAGGAAATTTAAAGCCCATCCCTTTTCACCATCCCAGTTTGCTCCAAGCCCCGTCCAGCCTGGCCTTGGACACTTCCAGGGATGGGTTATAACGCAGAATTTTATAGGCATTACCCTGTGGAGCCAAAACCTGAAAGCCCTCAAGGTCCAGGCTGTGGAGAAGGTTTGTGTTGGGCTCCCAGGAGGGACAGAGCTGCTGGCAGAGCTCTGCTGGGGCTTTTCCAGCTCCACACTCCAAGGAGGGAAGGGAGTGATGCCAGGGGAGGCTCCCTGGAGCAGGGGCTGGGCAGAGTTCAAGGAATAAAGCAGGAATTTATTAAAAACCTTCCAAGGATTCACCTTGGGCAGTGCAAGAGCCTGGACATGGCTACACCCAGGATGGACCCAAGTAAGGAATTTTCACACTTTTATAAGTTTTGGTTCATAGCCATATTGGGGCTCATTGTTCAATTACATCTTCTGCTATATTTATTACTGCAAAAGTGTGAAACCCCGTGACCCGTGGTCCATTTTGGGTGTAGCCCCTGGGGGGCTTTGTCTGCCCTAAATGTACCTGAAGGCCCTTCCATAAATAGAACCGATTTTTATTCCCTTAATTTTATCTGGCCTCTGGTTTTGGGTAGCCCCAAAAGGCATCACAGGCACGCAGTTCCTTCCTCCTCCCTCCCAGTCAGTGGTGGTTTAATGTCAAGCTGGATTATGGAATTGAAGAAGAACTCTTGCAGGGTGATCATCAGAAATATGAAAGCATAATTGGAAGTGAAAGATTGGAGTTCAATCTTGGAGGTAATTAATTATCGTTGCATAAGCACACTGTATGTACAACTACTTAAATCACTTTATTTAAGCTGTGTCATTAATATTAGAAATATTTGGGTAGGAGACAGCAAAATTGCTGTACTTAGCATAAAGTTAATGAGTTAAACTACTATTATACCTAGAAAAAATTCTCAGTAGATGACAAATTATTGGTGTTAAAGAATAATTATTTTTCTTTGCACAATGTAGTGGAGTCAAGAGGTTCATAATAGATTTTTAAAACAATAAAGAGAAAATTTAAATACTTCCCAGAAATCAGGTAAAGCTGCCATGTGGTTATGTGATAAATGAGGGCTGAAAGCAGAGCCAGCAGGAAAGATTGGATTAAAACAGCTGAGATAGAAACCACTGGAAAAGTCATGGGTGGATGAAAAGGGAGGAGTGAGAGTTATCTGGGAAATGAAAGGGCAGGAACAGGACTCAGGATGAATGGCAAAGACCCTCCTGGCCTGGGCATGAGGCTCACACAGGAGCAGTGTCACCTGGCCAGGAGGAGGCCAGGATGGAGAGCTTCAGCCTGGCACAGCGGAACAAGAGCTGAGTTCCAGCTCTCTGGAGAAACGTGGATGTGGTTGGGATATTTGGGTCTGTAAAGAGATGGATTTGTGCACCAAAGTGTGCTCCCTTTCCCAGAGAAGGTGGATGTGGCTCAGCATTTTGGGGATGTTGGAGGACCTTGACTCCAGAGTCTTGGACTTGTGGGAGCGAGTCCAGGGGAGACACCTGGATCTCCAGAGGGATGGAACAGCTCTGCTGTGAGGAAAGGCTGGACAATTGGGATTGTTCGGCCTGGAGAAGAAAAGGGGTGAACTGATCGTGGCCTGAAGAGAACTACAGGAAAGAAGGAGAGAGAGACTTTGGACGAGACAGGGAAAGAGGGGATGGCTTCAGATTAGCAGAGAGTAGGTTTGGATAAAATATTAGGAAGAATTCCTCTCTGTGAGTGTGGTGAGGCCCTGGCACAGGGTGCCCAGAGCAGCTGTGGGTGCCCCTGGATCCCTGGCAGTGTCCAAGGACAAGTTGGACTTTGGGATTGCAGCAGCCTGGGACAGTGGGAAGTGTCCCTGCCATGGCAGGGTGCTGGGGAAAAAAAAAAAAAAAAGGATCATTAAGGACCCTTCCATCCCAAACCATTTATGATTCTAGGAAGGAAAACACAAACTTTGCAGTTTCAGTGCCACTCCAGAGTTTGAGGACCCTTCTGGGGTTTGCCAGAGTCTCTCACTGCCACTTTTTCCCTCAAAGCAGTGGAATATCCAGCTGAAGGCTCCATAATTGTGTGCCCTTGTGATGGAGCAGCAGGAGAGGAACTGAAATAAATGATTTTTTAATTTGATGTGCTCATTGTTTGAAACCTGAGAATCGTTTTCCTCTTTATTCAGCAGTGAGCTTTTATTTTTTTTTTTCTCCTGGCTTTTCAGACCAAATGAATAAAGAGCTGTAACAAATACTGAAGACTTAGAATTCATAAAGCAGTGCATAAAAGTATCTCTCCCACTTTATAAATCATATTGTCCATTTGAAAGATTTGGCTTTAATGACTGGAAATAAATTGGAGGCTGAGGTGTTTTTCAAGTAGCTGTGAAGAACAAAATATCTGTGGAGAACTCTGCAGCAGTTAAATGCACTGAGGGGAGAAGAATTGGTTGAGAACCCCAAATGCACAACACCCTCCTTCAAATCAATGAAGAAATTGCTGGAAATGCCATAATTAACGACAAGTGGGAGCAGTGCAGTTGTAAGGAGGGTGTTTTATGCAGATTGAATTGTTCCAGGGATGCTCTTTCCCTTCTCCAGGTGTTGTGAGTATGGACAGCAGTCAGTGGGATTGATGGCAGTGCCCAGCAGCTCCAGCTGGGGATGGCTGTGGGTGCAGGGATCAAACCCATCACAGCTCTGAAAATCACCATGTGGAGGGATGCACTGGGAGCATCTGAAGGTTTCTTGAACACACTTCTGATCTCAGGGGTTGTTTTTCTGCCTGTGGAGCTCATGTGGGGATGGCAGAGGGGAAGCCAAGGATAGAATCCTGTAGGGATCAGGCTGTTCACAGCTCCACAGCCACCATTCCTCTCCAGAGGGTGTTGTTCCAGTAAATGAGCTCACACTTGGATTTCTGCAAACAGCGTGTGGCCTGAGCATCTTCAGACAAGAGCTACTCAGGGGGTGGCATCTTCTGCCTGCTGCATGGGACGAATTCAAAACCTGCCACTTTTCTCACCTTCAGTTTCCCAACCAGGCTGCTGCTCTTGAAACCTCTCCACAGCCTCTCCACTGAAACAATTCCTTCTCTAATGTGTCCCCTCGCTTGTTTCCATGGCAAACAGTGAGCGCCTGTTCTTGCACTGATTCACTGATCTGTAATTTCCCCTTGGGAATTGGGGCTGGAGAGTGTTGTCCCTGGAATGTGGCAGCCTCGTCTTTGTCCTGAAGAATTGTGTTTGAATAGAGCATCCTCAGGTTTTAATTGCAGCCTGTTCTTAGGCCTGGCTCAACAGCTCTCGGCTTTGGATTGAAGGGAAGGGGGCACCAGGGAAAGGAGACAAATCAAGGCTGTGCATGCAGGGAGAAGAGTACCCAAAAACTCTCTGAAAGTAAAATCTCTGCTTAAGGAGCTGATTTTTGATTGGGTCTGGATTTTTTTCAAGGTTGTCTCAGTGCTGTCAATAACAACTAAATTAAGGTTACCCAACTCGGCGACTTAGCCCTTATGGCCATCAAAATTAACACACATCAAAGTAATTCTTCAGTATAGTTTGCTTAACAGTCTTTCAGGATTTATTCTGCTGTTTGCATTTCCATTTTTTGGCTGGCTGTTTCCTTGCTTCATTAATTTAATGAGGGATTGGTGCTTTGGGAAGTGAGAAATGTGTTGACCAAGCAGTTCTGCGCTAGTTTTTTGTTTTGTTTTGTTTTGTTTTTGTTTTTTTTTTTTTTAATTTTGTTTTGCTTTGTTTGTTTGTTTTTTTGTGGAAGGAAATCCCAGGGTGAGCAGCAGATCCCCATAAACATGACGAGGTTACAGAGGAAGTTCAACTGACGATGAACACCATTTCACCAATTTTGTTGGGGGCTGTCAGTGGGTTTTGCTTGGTTGTAACACAGTTAAAGGAGGCCCAGTTCAAAATACTCTAATTGAGCCTATTAATTAACAGGAAATGATGCCCTGTAGCTTAATGGGAAATGGAGCAGAGGCACAACCTGGCAGTACCCAATTAGGTCAACCAGCAGGTTTTTAATTTCCTTGTTTTGGGCAACATTTAAAAGAGGTTGGGCACGATGATACTTGGAATTGCTGTCTGGGTGTCATCAGCAAAATCATTACTGATAAGAGGGGTTTGGTTCTTAGGATGGGTTCTGTGGAATTGCAGAGTAAATGAGGCTATGGCAGTGATTAAACCATTAAAACCATTAAACCAGGGCTGTTTGCCAAGACCTCCCCCTGGAAGAGAGCAGGCAGGGAATTGTCTGGCCTGGGGAGATGTTAAACCCTGAGACACCCAGTTATTGCAAACCTGTCCTCACCATACCTGAGAAAGATCCTGAATAATGAAACTAAAAAAAAAAAAAATAAATAAAAGAAAACCAAAGGCAAGAAAAGGCTAATTTTAGCTCAGCCTCTGAGACCAACATGGGACAGAATAAACCCAGCATATTTAGAAGTGCCTGAGGCTTTCCCAGTGCGTGGAGAATGCCTGATGCAGTTTGGAAATTCAGCAGCTACTGCTCTCCCATTGCTGCTATCACTCCAAAGATAACCCAGCTCATCCCTGTCTCTTTCCTGATGCTAGTTCTGATAAGTGCACATTTCTTTTTATGGCCTAAACCACTTTCAGAAGCACTGGTCTTTTTAAAATTGATATATTTTTAACCATGTAGCAGAACAGAGACAATCCCAGTGGACTGCACACGTGGGATATGCATCTACTCCACACAGAACCACTCAATCAATAACCAGAAAGAATGGGGAGTTTTCTGTGTATTTTTTATCTCTTTTGCAAAAGGGAGAAGAGAGAACTGTGAGTGAGGAGTAAATAACTCCTGAATTTTAAAGGGATGGATTTGTTGGATGTCAGCAAAACCTGTGCCCTGTAAGTTTCTTTAAATGATGCCCACTTAGGAGATAAAAAACTTACCAAAACACAACAAACACACAAAAAAACCCCTGGCCTAGCAGCCATGATTCTGTGCTGTAAGCAAGGGTTAACAGTTAAAACAAAACATGAGGCTGCTGGGGTGTCACTCAGAGCCCCATTCCTGGCAGGAATTTTTCACCATCTCCTTCCCCATCCAAAGGCCAGTAAGGGGTTAAAGGGTTCACTCTTCCCTAACCCATGTCCTTTTTCTCTCCCAAACAACAGTCAAAATTCAAAACTATCTAGAGAGTTGAGAGAGGTTTTCACCTGCTCCCAGAATTCTTTTTTTTGGGGGGGGTTGGGGGGGTGGGTTGGTATTTTTATTTATTAATTTATTAAACTTAATTTCAACTCCTGCAAACGCTTAAGGTTTTGGGTTCTTCCACTTTTTGCCTTTGTAGCCAGCAGTAGGAATACCCAGAAAATCCCAAATATTTGCACAAAGAGTGGAAGGAGCAGAAGTGGTTGCAGAGACGAGCAAAGGGCACAGGCTTTGTAGCAGCCACTTCCATGGACAGCTCCATGGGCAAAATCTAGGAAATCTAGGAAAAAATTCTCTGTGGAAAGGGCTGCAAAACATTGGATCAGGCTGTGCAGGGAATGGTGGAGTCACCATCCCTGGATTTATTCCAAAAACACAGGGATGTGGCACTTTGAGGGCATGGTTTAGTGGTGACCACGGCAGTGGTGGGATGATGGTTGGACTTAAAGATCTTCAAGGTCTTGTCCAAAATTACGAGTTCTGTGATTTTACGATTCTATGAAAATATTTCAGATCTAGCATTGAAAAAAAAT
Organism: Cinclus cinclus; assembly: GCF_963662255.1. Classification (NCBI taxonomy): domain Eukaryota; kingdom Metazoa; phylum Chordata; class Aves; order Passeriformes; family Cinclidae; genus Cinclus; species Cinclus cinclus. The sequence goes on from NC_085055.1 coordinate 2,326,749, forward strand.
AAAAATCAGGTTTTGCTCAAGAAATAAAGATTGGCAGAAAGAATGATTTGGTTTTTGGTCACCTCCACTAATTCATGAGCCATATTTTTGGTTAGGGTGAAACTTAGGGAGAAACTTTTTTTTAAAGTTTAAGTTTGTGTTTACTCATATTCTTGTTTGGCTCTTTACAACAAATAATGCAACACAGAAACCTCATTTCCATTGGGCTTTCTGTGTTGGAAAGGGATTGGCAGGTCTGAAATCAACACAAAAAATGCTACTGGCCCTTTCCCTCCCCCCCCCGCCCCCGCCATTGATTTCAATAAATAGTGGATTTAACTCAGCCTTTCCCATGGAGAAAGCAACTCTCCCAGTTGTTTCAGACAGAAAGCAAGGACCTGTTCTTAAATACGAATTCAGTCTTTTCCTGATGTCATTTCAAGGGCTTGAACAGAACGTCTGCACTCATGGCTCTGCTCTGAGTCTGGAATGTTCCTTCTGAGTGACTCCTGTCAATTATCCCTGGCCTGTCTTGGCTGACTCACAAAATGCTGGGAAAAGCACAAAAGCCCTGTGAGTAATGGTATTGATGGGAGCCCAGAGCAAGTGATGATGTCTGGGGAATAAAGCCATGCGTTGAAATCTCCTTAGAAAGTTTGGGAAAGGACACAGGAACTGGATAACTTTTATATTGTTAGAGAGGAACACGCTTTGCTCTTGTATTTATTCCTGCAAAATACCATCTTCTCTTGGAATGATATCGACTGGGTGGTTATTTAAATCTCTAGTATTTCTACATTTCAAGTCCTTTTTTTGTAATTATATTTTTCTTCCATCCCTTGTCATTTGTTTGTACTTTGTCAGGCTCTTCCTTTTGTTTGGATTTTATATTCTTTTCCCCAAGAGAGTTGTTATATCTGGTTTTATTTTCTTGCCTATTGTTTTCCTGAGCTAATCTCCTTGTTTACCTTCATTTTGTTGTTCTCTTTGCCACTTAGAATCATTGTGTGTGTCTTTACTTCCAAGCTTGCCTTGATCTCATTCTGCTGGGGGAGAATTGCTCCTTTTGGCTGCAGTTTGAAGCCGTATCTATTTCTGCTGATATTTTTTTATTACCGTGACAAATCCTTTTATTTAAGGGCACCTAGTTAAGACAGCATCTTGTTATTTTTGTTGCTTCTTGTCTTCGGTGGGTTTAAAGCTTCTCTCCCAATTTTGCTCGTGAATTTTGTATTGTCCACTTCCAACATTAATTTGTGGGGAGTGTGCAGGCCCTTTCCCATAGCATTTCTCCCTAATTTTTCCTTGGATTCATCTTTTTTTTTTTAGCCATGAATTCCCTGCTGCTGGAATTTTGTCCCTGCAGGGAATGAAGATGTTTTAATTCAGCTGTTCCATGCACAAGGTACAGAGTCAGTTTTCCTCTTTATATTTAATACCAATGGTTAAAGCAGCCCTTTTGCATTTTTTGGGGGAGGGTCTGTTATTTGTTAAGAGGGTCCTATACAGGTTCTCCACTCCTGGAGTTCAGCTGGACAGTTGGGATCAGACCCTTTTAGTTAGAATCAGCAATCTTTGTAATTGCAATGTCCTTAATCCTTGGAACTCTTACACATCCCATTGCACTGGTCCCGGGAATTCTGTTTCCCTGCCAATATCTCTCACAGAGAGACACTGAATTGCATTTTTAAAAAATTTCATGTATCATTTCTCTTTGAAGACATAGCTTGAGGACTCCAAGAGGTCAAGAAGAAGCCAAAGTCTGTGAGTGCCCTGTCGGGAGTGAAAAGGGTTTTCTCTCACAGATGACAGGAAAAGGGTCCATTCATGACAGTCCCTTCAGAAATAAACATTAATTAACACTTATCATCTGTGCCAGTCACAGGGAATTCCCACAGTGACAGGTCTTTGCACGGATTCCCACTTTTTCCTTTGACAACTGGACCGTGAATTCTAATTTTACCAGGACAGAAAATGATATCAGTGTCTATGCCAGGTTTTGAAAGGCATCAGAGTGAGCAGGGAAGTGTCTGCAGAGCACTGGGAGCACCCAGGTGCTCCTCTCAGGACAAGGGGCATTGCTCTGGCAAGCAGCAACAAGTCATTAATTACAAACAGCTAATTGGCCTCATTGGGCAAGCTGGAGGATCATAATCCAAAAAAAGAAAAAGAAAACCCAAACAATTTGTTGATGGTCGGCTGCAAGGAGGGAAGTAATAACGGAATGCTTGAAGGACAACAGGAAGCAATACCTGACTTTCATTGTGTACAATATTTCTGATTAATATTGATATCTGATTAACATTAATATCTGAGTTGATAGTGGCTCTGAGTATCCACTGAGTAATTCTGCACACACAAGTAGCTACTGCCTTTGTGAGAATCACAGAACCACAGAACATCCTGAGGGAAGGGCCCCACAAGGATCATGCAGTCCAAGCTCTGGCCCTGCTCAGAATCACCCCAAAACCCCCACCCTGTGCCTGAGAGCTGTGAAATGGGAATAGTCCGGCAGGTTTTACACAGGTCTGGCAATGACATAACTGGAATCCAAGAGAGCACTTCCCATTTCCGAATGGGTCGGAACGATTTCACCCCACATCTGTCAGGTGTGCTTTCCTTTGACACCACCAATGCAAATCCCAGCAATTCCTGAGACAATTCACCCCCTTGGAGTTAATTCTGTTCCTCTCCTTGCTTTCGGGGGGGTGCCAGTGTCCTCTTGCAGCAGATCATGGCCGAGCTGGAGCTCGTGGGGAGGTAACTACTCCAGTTGACACTCGACTTAATTATCTTTGTAGCTTCACATGCAGTGACTTTTCCCCCAGACAGCTTGGTCAGGCCTGGATTTTGGAACGCCTCCAGCTCTCGTTTCAGTCCATAATGTGCAGCTGAGCATATGCTTCAGGATCTCTTAAAGAACAAGCGTAGCATGAAGGCTGAAATGAGGCGTGGACGCATCTGCTAATTAGAGCAGCAGAGCAGGGAGCTGGAAACGAGCTGGGAATCAAGCTCCTCTGCACCAGTGATCTCCCTCACCTGCAGAAATTCATATTTTGGCACTCGCGGTGTTGGGAATTGCAGTGAAAAACTGCGGGGATTGCAGAAAAGGAGGTGGGGATTGGTGTGATCTTCAGACAGGGGTCATGGCTGAGTGGGGCAGAGCCCCAGCAGAGCTCTCCTGGGGGATTTTAGAGTGCAGGGAATGCTATTCAGAGGGGAATGAAGATGGTGTGGCTGGATGAGAAAGTTTTCCTCAAGTATAAATGTAACGTGAATTTCTGCTGTGTTACTTCCTGGTAACTCCCCGTGTCCTCCTGGCTGCTCAGGACCTGTATCCGTGTTGGATCTTTCCCACTGTGCTCTGATCCCACACTCCTGATAAAACACTGAGCTGCTCTGCGAGGCCTCTTATGCTGAATTTGACATCCAGACATTTCCCACTTTTATCAGCAAACCCCACCTCGGCACTTCCTGCGCTTCGCTTTTCTTTTCTGATCATTCCCAATTTCCAAATTTCACCAACTTTGTCGTATTCCACCAGACAGGAACTTTCTGCTGGCTATTTTAGCATGTCCTGGTGCTGAGACTGTGTTTGTCAGTCTCCAGCTCAGTGCTGCCTGCCTTGATTGATGGATTTTTATCTCGTGTAATTTGTCTTATCTCAACAGCTCCTCCTTTTTCAGGAGCAGGAAAGCCCGGCTGCTGCTCTTCCATAAAAAAAAAAAGAAAAAAAAAAAAAAAAGAAAAAAAAAGTTTATCGATTAATCCAGGTGAGATGGGAATTTAGCCTTAACATCTGTGCTGCATGCTCTGATGTTCAAAGTTTGGGCCTTCCCAAAGTCCATAAACACTCATTCTATTAAAACAAGATTTACAGGGCTTGTGGCCCTGTAAGATTTATGGGATCTGTGGCTTGGAAGTGCTGAACTTACCCCATAATATTCCTGGAAGGATTTGCCTTGTCTGTCCATCTTGGATTTGTGAGTGTGTGTGCCTGTGTTAAATTTCTCTTTGCAGCTTCTATTGCTAGTTTAACTTTTTAAAATCTGATTTTTATTGTGCTGTAAACTCCTTTCTCTCTTCTGGAAAGTAATTTCACTTCCCTCTGTGTGAGGGATGTGGTAAAAAAACCTTACAGCTATTAAGTAAAAAAAATAGAGAGTTTTGTTTGCCTCCAGCCTGGTTTTTTATGTTACCTCTGGAAGCTTTTGGCAATATCCGTGGCCTGGGAAGTGATGCTTGTTTTGCAAAGGCAGCTTTTCAATTAAGCTGCTTTTCTTCATCAAATTCTGCTCTCAAGGACTTTCAGCATTTGCTGGCTCAAAGGAAAAGATTCTCAGTGAAAATTCTAATTTCAGAAGTGCTTTCTAATCACAGCATTTAAGTTTTTATAGGATATTTCAGATTTTCACCCCAAACTCTGACCTGGGTTTCGCGAGATAATTAAGCTCAGTCTTAGCCTTAGAGCAACTGGGGAAGAAGGAGCAAAGAGAAGGGATTTCTCCAAACTTCTGGCAACTCTGAGATGGAAAAATGCCTCTTTTAAAACACTGAAAGTTGAAAAAGCCACAAGAATCCATGGAGGAATACCAGGAAAATTGTCTTCTCTATTTCATGTTTATTTTATGGGTACTTTCTGTGGCTGAATAAATTATAGGGACTCTTAGATCCTAAATGAAAGTTTTGGCTGGTTTTAAAGTGTTCCAGTTTTTCCTACAGGTTTTGAGGCTCCAGCCTTGGGAAGTACCACAAGAGACCAGGGAAAATGGGATTAATTTGGTGAGTGGCACAAATCAAACTCTGTAAAAAAAAGAAAAATGCTGGTAGGTTTTATTTGGACCCAGTGCTGTTGTTTTAAAAATTATTATTATTGTTATCATTATTATATTTAATTTTATTAATAATTGCTCCTATTTTCATTATTATTTTGTTATTCTTCTATTGTCATTATTGTAAAAATTCTCATTATCATTAATTCTGAGCAGAGAATCTGCTCCATTCACCAGATCAGGATTACATTCATTGTGCAATACTTTTCCCTGCATTTTTTCATTTTCAGCTCCAGGTTTTCAAGCCAACTCCAGGTAAAACGTGGAATATTAATGAGGAATGAGGTGTAAGCTACAGAGAACTGATGTAGAGCCACATTTCAGACAATTAAACCTTGACCTGGGCAGGCAATTAATGTCTTTTTCATTGACAATAAGGAAGGAAAGGTTAAAAAATATAAATTTTGGAATACCTAAAAGCAAACAAACAAACAAACAAAAAAGGAATTGTAGAAGAAGATCACCACCACGACCAAGTAAATCCAAGCAATATTTCATATTTTTTCATATTAAAAGCCATTTATTTCAAATTACTAACAGAAAATATTAATATGCATTTCAACTCTCCTTAAATATCCATTTGGGTTGATTATAAAAAAACAAACCCCATGATTTTTGAATGTTTTTTTTTTTTCTGCACCAAAAGCATGTCTGGAGCACTTGAAAATCTGTTTTTCTTTTTGTTCTGCCTCATTGATTTGTTGTATTCAGCCAAGCTTTCAGCTGTGCACTGCTAAGTGTCAGAGGTGGTTAAAGAACATTATTGATTCCAAAACTGCTGAAAGACAGAACAAGTTTGGGATGAAGGGATCATTTTTTTTCACGGTGAAGGTTTCTCAGCCTCCAGTTTTGTTCCAGGATGACTGGGTTGAAATGGGTTTTTAACAAGTTAAGGGAAGTGCTAAACACTAGGAGAAAATAAAGGACCAGATTTTATAAGAATTAGGAACAAAAAGAGGGAGATTTTGGAAAAATTTGGAGCAAAAAGAGGCAGATTTTTAAAATTTATTCAGGGGCAAAAATAAGAAGAGGCAGATATTATAAATTCATTCAGGTTTTCTTGGCTGAACGGGAAAATTTGTTGGCTTGATCTACAGGAATACATGAAACAGTAGTAAAAATCCAAGTTAAAACAGGTAGAATCATTAAGGTTAGCAAAGAGTTAATGGATTTGGAAAGGAAAAAATGATCTGACAATGCTGGGTACAAAACCAAACAAAGATTTTTGCCTATTTTAGTGCTGCTTGGAAAAAACAAGCAAAGGATTAAGTGGCTTTAAATTAGAGGAAAGGTATAATACCTCAATTATTATTTGGGAATTTGGGAATCAATGAGAGGAGCTGTTGAAATCTGAAACAACTAAAAATTTTATTTTTGTGGTGTCTGGGATAAAAAGAGGGGAAGTCTCTTGTCCTTGTTGTTTTCTGTATTTTAAGAATCAGCAAAAGTAAAATTGATTTGAGGATATCCTTGTGGGAAATTTCCCAGATTTAGGTTGGGACAGATTTGGAATCCCAGTGTCTAAAGCCCACCCTTGAATCTCGAGGCAACAAATATTCTTGGGATCACAAAGAGTCAGGAGAGGGCTCCTTCTCCCTCATTTTCTGCTCTCACCCATCTCTTCCGGGAGCTTCCTCAACCTCCTGCCTGTGATTTCCACCTGCACCGGGATTTTTTGGAACACAGTTCATGAAAGGATGGAAGAGGGCTCTAAAGCCAAGCCCAGCCATTGGCTCAGTCACCACCAAACCCTGTCCCCAAAAACCTCATCCTGACCCGTTCCAGGGATGGGAATTCCACCTGCTCCCGTGCCTGAGCCACCTTGTAATGCAGAAATTTCCCGATATTTCATCTAAACTCTCCATCGTGGGAGAGATCCCCATCAGACCAAGCTTCTCCATGGAGTCACCTGGTTATGTCTGATGCAGGTGTGGGTATTTCTTACCCAATTTATCATACCTTTCAAAACAACAACAAAAATGTTTATTTTGATGAGAAAGCAAAGAGATTGTGTTTCTTGAGCTGTTCCATCCATTCCTGCTCTGTAATCCAGGGGTGAGAGCTGATCCTGTGGTGGGATTGTGCCTCTGGTGAGCTGGCAGTGCTGGAAAAGGAGATTCCATGATTCTGAAGGCTCCTGAGCAGCTCCTGTGGACAGTTCTGGGTGGTTTTGCTTACCTGGCTTCCAGACGTAACAATCAGTAAACCCTGGCTCTTGTCTGGGTATTTTCTGCCCTTTCAGAGCTGCAATTTCTCACGCTGCATTTAAAAATTGGCTTTTTCCAAAGTCATTTCTTGGAGTGGTTGGGGTTGAACGTCGCTATTTAAGACCAGCCCTTGAAAGAAATCAGATTTAAACTCGAAGTGAAAAATGCTGTGCTGAGACACGGCAAGTTGAGATCTGACAGTGCCTTCAGCTGCTGTTTTCAGTCTCTTCTCAAAGTTTTTATGCTTCATCCTGAGCCCTCCCTAGAGACTTGGTAAAGCAAATATGGAAAATGCCACTGTGCTCTTTATAAATGTAGACTAGAAGTGTTTCAAACCCCAAAGTTTATCTGTCAGCATCAGACAAGGCTACATTTCATGCACTGGGTGTGATTTGTTTCTCAGTGTTTCTTGTTCAAATCATTTTGTTGTAATTTTGACTGGGTTGAGTGAATATTCTTTAATTTTGGTGAAATTTTGGGTCGTTTCACACATCCCTGGTATTTTTCCTAAGGGAGCAACTGTTAAACAAACTTGATTGTTACGTGGAGTTTTCTCTTGGTGGCTTTGTTCCTTTTTTGAGAATCACTTCATTTTTGAGTAAGGGAAAGGAAATGGATATAAATATAAATATAAATATAAATATAAATATAAATATAAATATAAATATAAATATAAATATAAATATAAATATAAATATAAATATAAATATAAATATAAATATAAATATGTACATACTTATATATATATATATATATATATATATATATATACTGAAACTTCTGCCACTGATTATGTTCTCCTTGGCTTCTAGTCTCCTATTTTTTACCAACCAAAATCCAAGGACTTTCAATCAATGCATTAAAAAATGTGGGTGGTATTGTCCTGTATCCCAGCAGATCCCCTGGGAATGTGGCTCTGAGTGAGGGGATGGGATCAGAGGGTTTCTGTTGTGTATTGGAGAAAATCTAAGTCTTTTATCACCTTGGAGGATTTGAAAATTTAATATGAACAACGAAATAATGACAAGTCGAGTTTCACCTGTCCCTTGCCCATCCAATCTCTAAAAGATATCCACGACATAAAAAAACTGAGAGTCTTTGCTCTTGAGATGCCTTTCCAAAGGGATTAATCTGATTTACTCCACTGAGTCTCTGAGTTACCATTCAAAGACATCCCGTGTTTTGGGAGGGAGGTAAAATTGTGGAAGAAATTTCATTGTGGTGTCTCCTCCCAGCTAAATCAGCTCACTGAGTTATATTTAGCAGAGTGTGGTGCTCCTGAACTCAGGAACAAATCTGTCTGGGCTTTCAGGGGGGCTTGGCAATGACCAAAACTGATGCCCTGAATGCAATTTGTTTGGTTTTGTGCTCTCTGGCTTCATAAACTCTTGAAAATTGCTATAAATGCAGTCAGGCACAACGCAGCAGAACCAGACGAAAGCGTAAACCCCTCCTCTGCATTTTCCAGTTCCGTGCACATTGTCTTTGAAATGCTCCTTCAAAATATGGATTGTTCATTGTATTCCTGTTACCCTCGACACGTGACAGGGAACCAGGGACTCTGAGGGCTCGTCGCTCACTTTTGGGACATCAGCAGGCTGAGAGAGAGGAGCCTAAAGGGTGAAGGCAAATATTTAGCTGCATAAGAAGAAGCATTTTAACACTTTCTTGTGTCAGTCATTCATCCAGGCCATGGCAGGAACACACCTGACAAAAAGCTTAATTTTTTTGTCCCACTATTGTTGGTACTGTCAGCTGCTCCTCAGTAACCTTCGTTGTTGCAGCTGCCAGGACTCAGCTGATAAAAGATGTTTCGATTCAACTCATCATCCCTTTTCTGGAGCCAGAGAAGTGAGGCAACACTTCATCTTCTCTGGAGGGTGGGAAAACAAAATTTAAAGCCTCAAAGTTTGGTGTGGTTTAATTACTGGGAAGCTGTTCCCTGCCCCATTTGGATAAAATCAGAAATCAGAGAATAGGGGACAGAATTTCTGGAATATTTGTTAAAATGTGCGGGGCTGGATCTCTTCTGTTATTGAGACATCATTCCAGAAAATAAGGGATATAATCTGCTCTGTAGCCTTGTGTTTCTTGAAAATTAAGGTGCATTTCTTGTCTTCTGTGGGCAGAACTGTCCTGAAGCCCTAAAAGAATAAAAGTGCTTTGATTATAGCTAGGTTTCAGGAAAAAAAAAACAAAAAAAAAACCAAAACAGGGTAAAAATTATTCCTCCCCTCATTCCCGTCAAGGCTGCCTTTTGACATTTGTCTCTCTGATTATTTTCTGAAATTAAATAAAATATCCGTGTCCTGTTCTGCACAACTCTGAGGTCACTTCTCCTTGGTGGTTTTAACGTTCCAGGCAAAAATTGGACCTTTGTGAGTACCAGAACACATCATGAGAATTAGATCAAGGTTTATTAAACCTTTCGGAACCCCCTGCAATTGCCAGTGGAGATCAAGTTGGACGGAGCTCTACCTAGAGGTGCAATTTCTGTAATGGCTGTGGAGGAGGAAATCAAAGACAACCTCTGGTTGTCCTCTGGCACCACCAGCGAAGTCTTTGCCTTCCGCCCATCATGCAAGACTCAGATTTTTATTAAGTAAGAGCTGCTTATCACTCAGAACCTTTTATTTTGCTTTAGAAACTTCTTTAAACTCAGTTTCTCTGTTAATTGGGTTCTATCTGCTGCTGGACAGGAATTTTTTTTTTTCCTAGGAAGTACAAACAATATTTACTAGTGATTTTAAATTGCATCTATGGCTATTTCCACAGATTTCCTTCTTGGTCACCTCCCTTTTTGATTGCACATATTTGTGTGATCTTCAAAAAATAATTCTGTAGGTAAGTGGTTACAGTCATAAAACAATTATTTTTCAAGGCCAACTTCTGCTTTAGCTCCTGTAAATCCATGAAGTCTCCTGGACACACTGGATGGTGGCCACCACAATTCCTTAAAATTATTTACCTCCAAACTGATTTCTCACCTCCAGTGATTTAAAACACAAATTATTTGTCTGTTTACTCTCGTATGATTAAGACCTGAAACGATAAACTCTTTAAATCCCAGATTCAATTTGCTACTGTTGCTGAAAATTGCTTCCATTCTTTAAAAGAGCCTGAAAAAATAGAATCAAATTCTTTAAGTGGCCTAAACAAGAGACAGAACAGTGCTGGAAAAAGAAAAAAAAAGAGGAAAAAAAATCATTGGCCAAGCACAATCAGAACCTCCAGGGCTTGGGTTGGATTCACTATCCCAGACAATGATGCTTCCCTACTTTCCTCTGCAGGAAAGGGAGGACTGAGAGGATTTTAATCCTTTCCCTTCTGATCCCAGGACACACTGGAAGAGATTACCCCAATCCTTTAACAGACAGTGTTTTTCCTTGCACTGAAATGTCCTCCCTAAACACTTCCATGTAAAATTCCCGTAAATTTTAGCAGGGCTCAGCAACACCAGGGATCATTTTTTTGGTGGAGTGAAGTCACCTGCTTTAAACAGCTGATGCTTTGGTTTGGCTTGCAGATGAGGGAGGGATGAACAAGCATTTCCCAGAATTTTCCCTCTATTCTCCCAGCAAGAATCAGGCACTGCCTGGGAGCAGTGGATCTATTGCTCAGCCCGTTGTGTTTGCATAAGTAACACTTTTAAAATGCCTGCTTGCCTTCTCCCCTCGTTGATACCCAAAACCAAACTGAATTTTAATGCATGCATGAATTTAAAAAAAAAAATATGGAGCAGTTAAGAGTTGTTATTTTGAGTAGATGGAGAAACACTTGTGAATCTTGCATAGGTATAAATAAATAATAATAATATTAAATTAGCAGTACCCTGTTTTCTTGTCTAATGTTCTGTTTGTTGGGCTGTACCTGCTGCTATAAATCATGCAGGATGTTCCTCCAGCTCCTGAGACACCCAGAAGAGACTTTTGCTGGGTCATGAGTTTGGAAATTTGCTTTTTTTTTGCCCAAAACATCTGGTTTACATGCTCACCTTCACACCAGGAAAACATCATTATCTTCGGAGCTGTGCTTGGTTATTTGTACAGGAGCCATGCCCTGTACAAATTATTGTTTGACCTGATTGAAAAAGATGGATATTGCCAACTGCAGGGAGCTGGGGGTGCTGGAATTACATGCTCAGCAAAAGAAAAAGCGTTTGTGGCAATAAAAATGTAAAGTTTGGATTCTAACTGCTTCCCTATGTGCAGAAGGGAGCGAGGGGCAGAGTGAAAAGGAGGGAAATTATTGCACAGGAATAATCCAAAGGGTTTATTTGAACAGAGGCCGTGAAGGTGGAATTTCAACGGGCTCACGGGAATTGGGATTTCTGCTGCAGAAACTTTGGGAATTGTGGGGGCTCAGCCCAGGTGATTTTAGAAATATCACATGCAGCCCCTGGCTGGTAAATTAGGGTGGACATGGCCTTCCTGGGGTGGCACTGGCAGGGAGGTGAAGCTGCTGCACCCACAGGGAGAGCTCAAGGTGCCGTGGCCAAGGCAAGGGAATCCCTTGTAGGTCAGGGATTGTGATCTGCCTGAGGCCAGGGCTTTGGAACTCTGAAAACTTGTGTTAAGAAAAATAACCTTTTCTTTCCAGGGCAGTTATTGCATGTATTTTTCTCTCTTTGGAGCCTTTTTTCAGGAAGAAAAGGAATTGTAGTGCTGTGACAAAACAAGAGCGGCCACCTGTCGAGCAAGGTCCTTTGGTTTCCTTTTCTGTTGGTTTTTGTTTTGAGGTTGCTGTGACCCCCCCCCCAAAAAAAATAAATTCCTTGGAAGCTTTCTCTTCCCTGCATGTGTTGTCTCAGCTATGATCCCAACCTTCCCCAAATTTTGTGGTGCTTTGTCCTGCTCAGTCCTGGCACCACAAGGCCTCTGTCCCACAGGACCTGGCTCTGGGAATAACTGGATATCCATGAAAATCCCTTTCATCTTGGGAAGAAAAGACTGGAGGGGAGAGGACTGAGGCAGAAAGAAGCTTGGATTAAATGCAAAGGTAAAGGTTTCATTCCTAGTGGCTGAAATAATTAATTGTGTTTATCCTTACAGTCAGCTCTCTGAATTTCATTTTGGATCAAGTGAAATAAGCCAGACTTTCAGTTGATATTAGCTTTTAAATTGTATTTCTTGATATCCTTGTATTTTTTTCATTTCATGTAATTTCAGGACACAACATAATAATGGAAAAAGTGCTCTTGTTGGCAGTTTTTATTCAACATAATGTCTCTGTACTAAATGCAATTTAGGATTTACTCCACTTTGAGCATTTTGCACCCAGAATCTGATATTGCAGAACTTTCTCATTTTGGTGATTACAGGTATTTCCCTTGTTAGCTGCAGCCCGTGGTTTTTTATGTTTTGATGGAATGAATCAGTCTAGAGGCCAAAAACTCTGCTTTCAGGTTCCATTTCAGTTCCTGCCTAAGGAATAAATGTACAGCTGCACAAAATGTAAAACCAGCAACGCAATAGGAAAGGTTTTAATTCCCAGGAGCTGGAGGAAATGTGGCAGGGCAGCCTCGTGCCCGATTTTCACATGACTCAGCTGAAGGGCACGAGGTCATCTGGAGCAAACTCGAAGCAGGGATAACTCAGGGAATGAGCATTTGGATCCTTTCTATTCCAAAATGCCCAGGGTGAAAAATTCAAACTGGTTTTTTACACAAAATTGTTTGTGGCAGTCCCTAATTTGATGCAGGCAAGGACTGGGAGGAGAAGTGATCACCCTGCTTGGTTAAAAGAGGAAGTTTTCCTGAAATTGCCATTTTTTAAATGGACACAAAGGAGATCTTGACATCTGCAGTGGATCCCTGCTGGTGCCATAAAATAATTCCTTCAGTTCTGCACTTGTGCTTTTAATTCCTTCTGCACCTCTCAAGAGTTTAAGAGAACAATTCATCTCCAGAATTTAGGGAAAAATTAGAATGAACCACAAGAATTTAATAATTAAGCAAAGATGCAAACATCAAGTGTAGAAAAACTAAATCCAAATTATCCCTCCCTGCCCCCTCAAAATATCTCTTCCTCTCCAGCAGACAAAAAACTAAATTAGGAAAACTCTGTTTCACCTTGGGAATCATTTCAGTATTAATGAGAGTGTAATTGTATCTTTCAAATAATTTTTATTCCGTGGTTGGAAAGGCTTTTGGGTGTGAATTTTCTCCCGGTTTTAGCCTTTACATCAGTGGGATGTTTTATAGGGTTTCTCTCAGCTGGGATGGATGAGTCAATGTGTTTGCAGTTGGATGGGAGTGGGCAGGGAGAGCTGCAAGAATTGGGATGTGAAACATCCACACGGAGAAACGGGGCTGGCAAATGACTGCAAAACTCAACAGTTGTTCCTCTCAGACCAAAACACGCATTCCACACCAAACTCCACAAATGTCACAGCTGCCACAAGCTGTGGAAGCAAAGATTCCCACGTGGAGAGGTTTAGATTGAATTTCAGGAAAAATTCCTGCAGGATTTTTTTTTTTTTTTTTTTTTTTTTTTTGCAGGAAAAATTCTCAAGCCCTGGCACAGCTGCTCAGGGCAGGGATGGAGTCCTCATCCCTGGAGGGATTGAAAAGTTGTGGAAATGTGGGTCTTGGGGACATGGATTGGTGGCTGCCTTGGTGATCTTAGAGGGCTTCTCTCACCTTAATGATTCCCACTCTGTGAGGTAAAACAGCCCTGGACAGATTCCAGCCATGAGTAAAAATCTCTTTTTGACAGTTGTGCGGATATAAAACAGGAGCAGAGATTTAAACCCTATTGAATAAAATGCTTTCCAAAGCACTGTTTGGGAATTTCATCCCCAGTTTGGGCCCAGTGAGGCTTTGGGAGGCGGGAGCAGAATTATTTTTGAATAACTGTTTCACATGGAAATGATGAACAGCTCTGGAAATAATTTCCTCCCTAAAACAAATCAGTGCAGAGTGTGAATTCAGAACACAGCAAAGATTGGTGGCTTTCCTTGGCTATTTGTTTAGTTTGGTTTACTTTGCCAGAAATTTCTACTCATACATCTGAGGACAAAACTGTACCTCTGGGAGCTTCAGGTACAATGCACAAAAAAATGAATTTTTAAGTGGGAAATAATAAGAGTAATGCATCATTACTGACTACCGCGGTGCAAATTTATAGCAGCTTCATTTTTAGCCATTAATAAACAGGCTGAATATTAACATTAATTTCCCTGGAATATAGGTTTTTATATTATGGAGTTATTAATGAATTATATTATTGAGCTGTATTCTGAACACCCAGCATGCTAAATGTGGTATTTAATTGTAAATTAATGCCTCATTGCTCCCTAGTTTTAAAACACAGTCGATATTTCACAGGTTTTGTGGTTTATATCTTGTACTTTGGGTTTTTCACCACCTGTTTTTGAAAACTTTCTTTTGTTAGAACCCTGCTGTTCACTGCTTCACTCTAAATCAGGATTTTGATGAAACATGTAAGAACAGAAAATGGGAGGGTAAGAGTTTAATGCTTCTTGAAATGCCGTGCAATGCTTGGAAGAATCCCATCACTTGTACCAGGAGATTTCATGCACGATCCCAGAATGGTTTTTTATATGGGAAAGGTAGGGAGTGGAATAGCTGCTTCATTCCAAGCACATTGGCTTTTTGTGGAATGACAAACTGATTACCTCTGACTGCTAAGAGCGCAATTTTAATGTGCTGAACAAATTTGTTTTTAATATTTCCCCATTTATATAAATGTATATCACCTTAAAATATGGGATTTCTATCCAGGATGATGTTGATGGAAAAGTTCAGCTTTACAGGCAACAGGATGGAAAAAGCCATCAGGTTTTAGCCTTTGGTTCAATTTGGGGATGTGTAAAACTCATCAAACTGGGTCACAGAATGAGCACCTGGAATATGAGCTGCAAATTTGATCCTGGTGGGCTTGGAAAGCAGGAAATTCAGTGTTGGGAGGTATTGAAATCTGAGCTTAAAAATTGATCCTGGACCTGCGTTCGGGAGGTCTAAAGCCAAATAAATCACGTGAAGGTTGGGGCTGTCAGCAGCTCTGCTGCTGTTGTGAGGTGACCCTGCTCAGGTGGGGATGTGGGATGGGTTTGTGGTCCTGGAGCAGCTCTCAGATCTTGGCAGGAGTCCCCAAACCACAGCTCAGCTCCGTGCCTTTGATCCTCTCTTTCATTCCAGTGGGGAGTCATGTGTGTGCAAAGGGAGTCGAGGGACTTCAGTGGGAAGAGGTGAGATGGGATCTGGTGAGGGATTGATGCCAGCCCGGCACATGGGGTCTCAGCAAGGTCATGGAATGGTTTGGGTTGGATGGAGGGACTTCAAAAATCACCCAGTGCCACCCCTGCCATGGGCAGTGACACCTCCCACTGTCCCAGGCTGCTCCAAGCCTCATCCAAGCTGGCTTGGACACTTCCAGAGATCCAGGGGCAGCCACAGCTGCTCTGGGAATTCCATCTCAGCCCCTCCCCACCCTCCCAGCTAGGAATTCCTTCCCAATATCCCATCCATCCCTGCCCTCTTTCGCTTAGAAGTCTGGAAATTTGACACAATTGACCGTTAGATTTCATCCGAAGAATATTCTGAGGAGTGAAGATCCCGGTAGCTGGAATACTGGGGGAGCAGGAGAAGGGAGCAGTTTGTGGAGCTCAGACCTCAATAATCTTCATTTTCCCTTTTCTTCCTTAAGCAATTACTGAGCTGAGGTTGCAGGAGGAGCAGGAAGGAATAAAGAAGGGGAAAGGAGATGATTGTAGGCATAAAATTTGCAGGAGAGGCATGACTTGTTTTATTGATGTGAAATTCCCTGGATGCCCAAGTGACTTAACTTCTTAGGAGAAATCTCAGCAATGTTTCAGATATTCTAAACGAAATGATCCATCTGTAAAGTGCTAAAAATACATTTCCTCTCTGGTGAGTTCTTTAACTTTGAGGTTTCTGGCTTTGGGAAATTCCGTTTGACAAGCTCCTGTTGTCTGCACCACCTCTGTGGGATCTCTGTTCCTTAAAATCAGGGAATCGTGATGGAAAGCAACATTTTTCTGGGTTTTCCATCTTGCAGGAAAGGTTGTTCCTGCTGTTCTGCCCCTTCAGGATCTGTTTCCCCAGGAACACAGACATGGGAAGACATGCTGACACAGCGAGACCTGGCTGTTGTTGCAAAGGTGTTGGTGTTGTGAGACTTTATTGGAAATCTGGGAAAATTTGTGTCCTCCCCAAGATCTGTCCCCAGGGTGTACAAACTAACTCTGAGACACAGAGGGAAAACAGGGCACCCCAAAGATGTTCAGAACATCTCCTCAGCGATTTTCTGCATTTCTCCAAACACCAGCATATTTTAGGATGCACTTTAACACTGCTTTTCCCCTCCAGGAAAACTGAGCTCCGTTATTTTTTTTTTTCTTTTTTTCTTTTTTCTTTTTTCTTTTTTTCTTTTTTTTTTCCTTTTCCTTTTTTCTTTTTTTTTCTTTTTTCTTTTTTCTTTTTTTTTTCTTTTTTTCTTTTTTCCCAGCTAAGCCCTTAGAAGTCTCCTTGTTTAACGTTTCTGGATAAAATAAACATCCCTATATTTTAATTATAACCCTTCTACAGTAATGGATTAAAGGATACAGGGGCACTTCGAGAGGATCCTTCTCTTTTGAGAAGCCTCAGTTCCCTTTCTGGGACATCACAAGGGTAAAGATTCCTTTCAAGAAATCTCTCTCTTCCCACTGATGAGAACCCCGTGCTGCTGAAAGGTGGCAATTAATCCTTCAACAAAAACTTCTTGTTTCTCCCAGGTTCCTGCTGGCCCAGTCACACCAGAGCCATTTCTAGCTGGGAAAATCTGACTTTTTCTTCTGTAATTGTCTCCTCCTCTCTCACAAACATTATCTCCCGAATAGGAATTTCTCTTTCATTTTGCCATTATAGCAGCTCAAGGAGGTGTTTTCCATTTCATAACCACATCCCTGAGGACAGAGAGCCAACAGTGAGCCTGAATTCCCTAAAGCAATTTCCTTTGATATCCATACCCTCTTCTCCCTCTGTGGGTGCAATCTAAAGTTGGAGATGGATAAAAGCTGCTCTGCCACAAGTTCATCTCCTGCCAGGGCAGGAGTAGTTTATTTCTGGAGTTTTGACCAATTTGTTATTTCAAAATTTATTGTACCTGTCTCTTAGGAAATGGAAGTTTCTCCTGTTATTCATCCTAAATTTTTGTTCTCCTTTTTTCATTTTTTTTCCCCTTCCTCCCATTTCTATTTTCTCACAGCTCAAAAGTAGAGGATGACACATCTTTAATACTCACAGGGAAGAATCTTTCTGTGAAAAAATAGCAAATCGAAGAAGCTTTATGTAAATTTTGACTCCTGAATCTTTAGACAAGACAAATCTGGGTGTGAAACATAGGACTGCTGGAGAAAGGAGCAGCCTGATGCTCCTGGTGGCCCTTGAATTGCTCTAAGACAGTCTGGCTGAGGAATGGGAGAGAAATTCATCTGACAACTGTTGGCTTCTCCGCGGGTTTTGTAGCATTCTTTTTTTATTTTGGGTTGCGTGTGACAAACATTTGCTGTCACTGTCGTTTCAGCAAGTTCCACGATATGATGTAAAAGCCAGAAGTGCAGAAGCATTTTGGGCAGTTCTGCTTGCTCCTTTCACTGTCACTCACGGGGCTGGCAGCTGTCAAAGCCTCAGAGACAGGTCCTGACCATGCTGGGAGGGATCAGCACTGATCCCTCTGGAAAAGGGAGTTTGGGAAAGGCCCCCAGCCTTCCCTTTGGGAAGGAGCAGAGCTGCCTCAGGCAGGTGATGGATGTGGGAAGCCACCAGAACCGTGGAGATGTGGCTGCTCTGGGAGGCAGGAACAGGTTAATAAGCACTGAGAGAGGGAGGGGGAAGAAATCAAAGCACGCAATAAATGTCTCAGTCTCTCCTGCAGTCCTCTGGCTCCAGCTCTGCCTGGCCTCCCCCTTTCCCCAGGCTATTCACAGCGCTGTATTTAACACTTGTGTTTGCTTTCAAAACCCAAAGTACATCAAGGCTAAACAGAAGCATCTCTGGGCTCTTTGTTGTCTCTCACAAAGGCTGCAGCTCAGAGTCCTCCCTCCCTGGCACCTCCAGACTAATTACAGATGTCAAATGAGGTGTGGGCTGCCACCACCACCATCAGAGGAGAGTTTGCTTTGATGTCTCACACCTTCCCTCTGCTACCAGAGGTGCAAGACATCCTAATCCCTCCCTCTCTTCCTGCCTGCTTATCTCTGGAAAGCTTTCCAGTTAAAATGTGGGAGTGAAGCAGTGCTCTGGTGATACCCTCCTTGCTTTGAGGTACTGCTTTTTATAAGGTTTGAACAGTTGCTCAACCATTCCTGTTCCAAGTCACCTCTGACCTGAGGCCAGGTGCACACACAGCTTTTACTTAAAAGCATTTTGCAATTTCAGTTCTAGAACATCTCTAATAAATCTTTTTATTCTCATGGAAGAGAAAACCTTGATGCTTAAGGTGAACTTCATAATTTTTTTCACTAATTAAAAATTAAATTAAAAACTATTCTATTCTATTCTATTCTATTCTATTCTATTCTATTCTATTCTATTCTATTCTATTCTATTCTATTCCATTCCATTCCATTCCATTCCATTCCACTCCACTCCACTCCACTTCACTCCACTCCACTCCACTCCTTTCCACTCCATTCCATTCCATTCCATTCCATTCCATTCCATTCCATTCCATTCCATTCCATTCCATTCCATTCCATTCCATTTCATTTCTATTTCTATTTCTATTTCTATTTCTATTTCTATTTCTATTTCTTTCTATTTCTATTATTTCTATTTCCATTCCCATCCCATCCCATCCCATCCCATCCCATCCCATCCCATCCCATCCCATCCCATCCCATCCCATCCCATCCCATCCCATCCCATCCCATCCCATCCCATCCCATCCCATCCCATTCCTTGTCCCTGGAAGGAGATTGTGGTGAGGAGGGGCTCAGCCTTTTCTCCCAGTAAACCAGTGACTGGACAGTGGGAAATGGCTCACATTGTGTCAGGGGAAGTTCAGGCTGGACATTAGGAAGATTTTTTGCACTGGAAGAGTGGTTAAGCTTTGGAACAGCTGCCCAGGGCAGTGATGGAGTTCTCATCCCTGGAAATGTTCCAGAGGTTACAACTTTTCCG
The DNA here is from genome assembly GCF_963662255.1 of Cinclus cinclus. Taxonomy (NCBI): domain Eukaryota; kingdom Metazoa; phylum Chordata; class Aves; order Passeriformes; family Cinclidae; genus Cinclus; species Cinclus cinclus. The sequence continues at coordinate 2,345,915 of NC_085055.1, forward strand.
TCTGGTTTAGGGCACGGTGGTGGTCAGTCAAAGGCTGGACTTGATCTTGGAGGTCTTTTCCAATTTTAATTTCATTTAATTTTATGGTTCTGTGATCTGTTTCTTTTGAGAACTAACGACCCTGGTGTTCAGAGCCCACTGAAATTCCCTCTCCCTCTGCTTTGTCCTTCCCTGCATTCCTTCCCCTCTGCTCTCTCTCTAATGTGTGATCAACAGCCCAATTCCATGGAGATTCTCTCATCCCCCTGTTTGTGGGGATTAAAGGTCCAGGAACCCTGAGATTCCAGCTCATACATTCCTCCAGGAGGGACCTTCCACTGAACTACTCTACACCCCTTCTGTGAAATCACAAATAAGAACTCATACACAAAATATTTCTGCTTTGCATTGAACCAGAAGTGGGGATGCAAAATATCCCCCTGTATCTGGGAAAAAACTCAGTGTCCTGAGGAAGCCTTGGGGCCAAACATGTGGGATATTTTTATGGGATAGTGAGTGAGTGAGTGAATGAGTGAGTGAGTGTAAACCTTCAGGAAATGTGTCTTGTAGTAAACAGGTTTCAAAAAGACAGAGCTGCCACAATTTCAGCTTTGAGCAGTGAGCACTGTAAATATAAATTGCCATTATAAAATTCAGTAATTGTGATTTCCAGGAGTTTAACTTTCCTATTTTATCCTGCTGTTTATACCCAACCAAGAGCTGGAGCAATATAAAAATAAATAAATTGACTCAAATGCTCTCTAATACACTGTTTAATTCAAATTGTCCTTGAATAGCTTCCTAAATTCTATTTCGTTATTTTTGGATTTATTGCTGCTTTAGTTCATGAAGCTGCTGGATTCCAAAATCTGAATTAGAGTCTCTCTCTCTTTTTTTTTTTTTTTTAACTACAATAAGTTGTGTACAAGTATTCTTGATTACTTTCTTTTAGTTCCTCGTGAAATAATAAAGTAACAGCTTTTTATGCTCTATTTAAATTTTGAGTGCCAGCCAAGCTCTGTCTCTCCCTGTTTTAGCATCCATTTAAAGTGAGTTTTGTAATCAGCTCTGCCCTGCACATCATAAAGCCTCCCCTCACTATCCGTGCTGATAACTCCAGAGATTTCCAGGCTGGGAAATTGTTGGTCATGCTTCCCTCGCTCTGCTTCCCCCAAGAATCCAACCCTTACGAAATTCACATCCCCTGATCCCAAGATTATACAGACTCCAGCAGCAGATGGTTCCGTGGAATTTCCAAGGTCAGCGTTCAAGGAGCTTGGAAAACTTTCACTGAATATTTACACGCTCCACAACCTCAATAACTTCTCCCTCTGAGAAATTTATTTGGTTGATCTTGGGCTCATTTTCTCTCTGAGTGGCCTCTTACTTTTCAATAAAAGCCCTAAAAGGACAAGATTTAGTTTTAAGTCCTAATACTAGTTCAAAACAAGACTCCTGTTGGTTTAAAAGGACCTTTCACCCTTCTCAGGACTCCTGTGATGCCGGTGTTTGTTCTTCTGGCAGCACTCAACCCAAACTTGGTGGTACCTCCAGTTCAAGTCATATGAGGCACAAATGAAGCAGAGTGACTCTGGACATCAAATTATGGCTGTGATGATTCAAAGGATGGGGTGAAAACTGCAGAACTCAAAGCAACCCTGCTCAGAACCCCTGCAGGACAAGAAAAACCCGTTCCCCCTCAGCGATCTTCTCTCCTGACAAATGTCTGAGAAATTAAAAGCAAAAAAAGAGATGGAAAACTAAAATGCCTCTTGACACGTGCTATTTTTTGGTTATATTCCCTGATCAGCGACGGGCTGATGTTACAAATGAAAAATGTGGATTATTGCTGCGAAAATAATCTCTGCAGAGGAGGCATCAAACTCCATTCAGCTCCAAGAAATGGTGCTTAACTGGGGCTGTAAAATGGAAAGGCAGCAGCAGGGGGAACACAGCCCTGGGAGCTGGGTTATTGTGCTCAGATTTGAACATTATCAGGGAGTAAGATGCAAAATGTGATTTCTAAACATCTCCAGAAGCCTGTGCTCTTAAAATGGATTCATTTTAGGAGACACTCCAACGTCTGTATCCCCACAATGATTCACTAATTCTCTTATTGTGCTGAAGTATTATTATTAAAAGTTTTATTCATATTGCTCTTATTTTTCCTGTATTTTCTGGGATGCTCCCATGTTAAAAACTACCTCACTTTTAATATTGTAGTTGATACTTAAATTTAGTATTTTTTTTTTCCAAGCTTTGTCTTTTAAAGAACAGCTCAAAAATTTATCATCTGGATGAGGCAATAAAGCTGAATAGATATGAAAACTCCTCCTGATCTTTAATTCCAGCAGCACTTGTAGCAAATCTTTCTTTTCAAGGACAGTTCCCTCCTTATTTAGGTACCCAAACCTTGTGAAGCCGCTCTTAACAGAGCCTGAGGTGGGGTTTTGGTTACTTTTCTCTTTGTTCCATCACGGTTTTGCCTGGGTTCACCCACCTGAGGATATGAAATCTATCCTAAGCACAGCACACACACAGCCTCCTCTGCAGGGAGAGGGTTAAAATGCTTCGAGCCTGGGAGTTTTGCAAGAACTCCGAAATGTTCGAAATGTTCGCTGCCTGCTCCGAGCGTTTCTCTTGCCCGAGTTGGTTTCATCCTTTCTCTTTTGTGTGTTTTTGTTTGAAGGGAAGGTCAGGGAGCTGCTGGGGTCCCAGCAGAGCAGGAGGGAGCTGCAGTGAGAGCGTGGCCAGAGCCACAAAGGCCACCTGAAAGGGAACTTCAGACGGGAACAAAGGGAGCTGGAAGGACCCAGAGGTTTAAGCCACAACCCTTTGGAAACAAGAGGTCAGATGAATGTTTCAAATTGTGTATGGTTTTCTCCTGGCTTTGATGGGAAGTTCTTTTTGAGCCCAGCTGGAAGAAAGGGCTCGGAGCGAGGGGAGGGTTTGCAGCAGCACTGATTTTAATGCCTTCTCATCAGGATTGCACACCCTGCAACAGCCCCAGCCTTTCACTTGGCTGCTCAGAAGTCTGTGCAGAGGAGAGTAAATGATCCCCTTCAATGACAAATGGACTGTGTGGGTAAAGTGCACACTGAGAAAATTAATTATAGCAACTTCACCTCTGAGGTTTTCCTCCTTCCCAGCTCCTCCAGCCAGGGGAAGGCTGAGGTGGAGCTGCCTGGGACTTTGTGGAGCTCCACATGGTGCTTTGGGCACGGAAAATGTGGAGAGGTGAGGTTTTCCTTGAGCTGGGCTCCTGAGGGGACTCCACAACACACAGCAGTTGGAATCTTCACAGGTAACACAACGGATCTGGAGGAACACACCAAATAATCCCTCTGTTTATTTAAAAATTCAAATCCCGGCATCACGGAATGGTTTGGGTTGGAAAGGATGTTAAAAGTCTCACCCCAACCCCCTGCCAGGATTTCTTTCAACTGGTTTCATGTTTCTGATGAACTCGTTCATGTTCTGGTGAGCAGAGGTGGTGAAATGCATCCAGGTCTTCAGCCCTCATTTAGATTTACTCAAATTTTAAGTAGTTCCATGGATTTTTTTTCCTCCCCTTTTTCATGCTCTTTTTTCCCCCGAGACTGGTGTGCTCAGTTGAAGTTCATGAGGCTTTGTGAGGACACAAATGTAGAATTTTTAAAAATCATTAATTAAGTATTTTAAACAGAAAAAGACCCCAGATCTGAATAAATAACCACCCCCCACTTGTACATCTTCCACTGTCCCAGGTTGCTCCAAGCCCCAGTGTCCAACCTGGCCTTGGACACTTCCAGGGACAGGCACCTTGTGCCAGTCCCTCCCCACCCTCCCAGGGAACAATTTCTTCCTAATATCCCATCTAACCCTGCTGTCTTTCAGTATGAAGCCATTCTCACTTATCCTGTCATGTTAAAAAAAAAAAATATCCATGGGCCATTCGCAATTTCCATTTCTTTACCTTTTGTCTCTTATTTTTTTTGGCAGCACAGTTGCAGAAGGGTGATACTCTGACATTCTGCAAAGGACAGCAATTGGATTTTTTGCTGCTTCCAAATTGATTTGGGTTTCAAACATGACTCAACAGGCATACAAATCTTACTTAAACTTGTCAGATCCAGAATAAAATGTATCAGTTGATACAGAGTGACATTTTTAACTGAGACGTCTGATTTGCAAAAATGTTCTCAGTTTCAGGTTTTTTTTCCCTCATGAACTGTAAAAGGAGAAGTTTTTGACATGCCTTTACATATCTTGAGTGGCCAATGATTGCCTTGATTCCTTTACCCGAGCAATAGATGACATAATTAAATAATGAGGCATTAAATGTTTATATTTTGTAAATGCAAGGACAAGGCTTTAATTATTAAATTCAAACCAATAAAGCAGAGCACTACAGAATTCTGAAGCCTGACAATGTTCCTGGAACGAGGCTGGACTTGATCAGAGCACAAAACTGAGAGAAACTGTAAAACATTTCATCAAAAACATGTGGACCGAGAGCTGATTGCTTTTGAACCAGTGCAAGGTAAACAGGGTTATCCCAAAATCCATCCAGACTTCCAAATCCATTTCGTTCGGCGCCTCAGAATCCTGGAATGGTTTGGGTTGGAAGGGAATATTAAAGGGAATATTAATTATTATATTAATATTAATCCACTCCCTCCATGGGCAGGGACACCTTCCACTATCCCAGGCTGCTCCAAGCCCCATCCAGCCTGGCCTTGAATATTTCCAGGATTTTGGGGCATTTTTGACCCTTTCTGGGCAAACCACTGCACTTTTTCCTCACCCTCAAAAACTTGTTTTTTTATTTTATCCAAAGTCAAGGCTATGGAATCACCACTGGTGCTTTTTGTGATGGCTTTCTGGTCTATGCTGAATTTATAAATTTTAATTAGTGCAGTTAAGAACAGTTGCAGCAGCAGAGATCCATAACCCTGCTGAGGCTGATCAATGTCCAGGGGTGGTGGAAGGAGTGGGTTCAGTCCTCCACCAGCTTGGGGAAAAGGAAATGTAAATCCACACGTCAGCACCAGAAATCCTGAGGAGAACTTGGTGTTGTTAATGCCTAAAATGCCCCAAACCATGTGAATGAGCAGCAATGAACTGATTTCATGAAAAAAAGGAAAAAAAAAAAACGGTACAGAAAAAAAACCTACTCGAGCTGTTTTAATTGATTGTTCAGTCACCTGCAAATGATGCCCCTGGCTATGAAATGCAAATTGGCCTCAAAATATTCCTGTTGCTGTGAGGAGAACGAGGTCTGGTGTAGTTGGAATCTCAATCAGCTTGGCTTGAGGAGCCTGTCCTCTGCACAGATTTATTTTTACAATTTGAATGTATAGATGATTGTATAAATTATGTATTTTAAATGTAGATGTAGCATCTATTTGTATCATCCTCTTGGTGTCCATGAAACTGTGAAACTAGAGAAGGGACTCTGCTACCATTTATTTCCCAGATTGTCCCCTCAAATCCTGGGATATTTGCTGCATGCTTGATCTTTTGGGGTATTTTCTCCAACCATATCTTAAATTATCTAAATGATGATGTTTTTCTTTCTTTCTTCCTTTGAGAGACAATCTGATATTATAATCTAATTTCACAATCTAATATGTCGCTGTCAAGGAGACATTTCCCTTTAAGCTGTGCTCCCTTATGCTACCCTACATAATTTTTCCCCACTTCAGCTCATTCATCAAACATTTATATGCAGTTTATGCACCTATTTACTCATCACTTAGCCAAATTTTATACCCTTAACTCATCCTTCAGTCTTCAAGTATTTACCCTAAAGGTTTAGTGCAGCTCAGAATGGGATTTGATTGCTAGTGAAGAAGAAAGATTAATTTTTTCCAATTTATGTCACTGTAACAATATTAGAACATTACCTGCCTTATTTACCCAGGGTCAGCGCATGGAGAATTATGAAAAAAGTGCAGAAATTCATCTGCTGGGTTTGTGCTGCACTTTGGGGGGAAATTGGCAATCTGAAGTGACATCCAGCTGAAAAAGAGCAAAGAGCAGTGGGCCAGAATTCCTGCGCTTTGCCAAAATCCTATTTCCTTCTTTGTACTCTGCTTATTGGAGAGGCAGAGGAATCATTTTGGTCCGTGGGACAGAGCCCAAAATGTTTGTAAATATGGATTTCTGGGTAGGGGTGTGCGTGGACCTGAGGATGGTAAAGAGAATTGGTGCTGCTGTGAGAGAACGAGTCAAGCACAACCAGAAAATGACAATAATCAGTGTTTTCCACATCTCTGAATTAATATTTCTGCCTTCCTTTTGCTTCACCTGGGAAAACAGACCCGTTCTGCATTTTCTTACTTTAGAGCTGCACCAAGGGCTCTGCTGTGGCTCTGTGCTCCTGCCCTATCCCAGCCCTATTAGAGGAAATCCTTGTTATTGACCCCAGCAGCGTGTGAGCTGCCCCAGGGCCGTGCTGAGCAGCCCAATTTATCGATATTATGCACGCTGAGCAGCCCAATTTATTGATGTTATTCAAACTCTTGAACCAGAGGGACTCCTGTGCAGCTGTCTGCTGAAGGAGGAGTGTCCAGCCCTCAGGTCTGCTGCTCTGGGGTGTGCTCAGGGAAGGGAAAATGTGATTTCTTTGGAACTCTGCAAATCTTTATTCCTGGCTGGGAACAAGTGTTTGGGTGTGATGATCCAGCTTTGGATGTGATGCTGAAACCCCAGCCCGAGACTCTGGGGATGAAGGGAGGGAGCTTCTGTCGGCTCTTTCTCACTCTAAAACATTTTTTTAAAGACATGAGGCAGTTTCAGTATTTCTCCAAGGATATCTTGTAGCAAGAACTGGAAAGTGCATTATGGGGCCACATAACATTATAATTTTCCAGGCAAAGGGAGATGTTTTCTCCCACAGGTGTTGTCTCTTTGCTGGCTTTCCCTTCCCATGTGTGTTATTCCGCATCTTTTACCTCTGCCAGGGTCCAGCGGCTCCCAGAGCCTTTCCCAGCCTCGAGCTTCCGTTGGCACCTTTCAAACTCTGCAGCAGCCTCAGCCTTTAGGGTTTGTCACCATCCCCGAGGTGCCAAACCCATCCCACCCCAGAGCCCACCCCCCCAAACAAAGGCACTGACCTTCTCCTCAAAGAGAATCCTTTCCTTCCATAAACAACCTTGGGAATAAATGGTAGAATTCACAATCAAAAAAAGCACAGAGAGAATAAAATCAATTTTCAATGACCACTCTCATTAGAACTCTAGAACCCTGGCAAGGTGTTACTTATGTTAATTTATTTATTCCCTTTATTCCTCCTTCTCGTTGCTTCAGTGGTTTTCCTGGTTTTCCTCGGTTCAGTTTGTGTTCAGTTTTTGGTTAGTTCCTTGTGCTTTTAATTGTTTTTATTTCTCTTTTCTGTGCTGTTCCTCATGCTGAAAAAAAGCATCACCTGCTGCTCTGTGCTCACTCACCTGGCCTGAACACAGAGAAATAAGGTTAAAAAAAGGGAGAGGTTGTAAAACTTTACAGGTGTGGTACTAGGACATCACCTCTGACAGCTGGATTTCAAATTTGGACAGTGCTTTGATTTATTTACTTATTTATGTGCTGATTTTCAAACCAGAAACTGCCCTGCCAAGCTCCCAGCTGACTAAAAACGTGGCTTTCCCTTCCAAAAACCAGTAAATAAAAACCAGAATGTGGTGTCAGCACTGTCAGTCTTGTCCCATATAAATTTTAACATCATATTTAAATAAAATAACCAAGAGGGATGCGGGTTTTCATGTTAAAAACAGTGAGTTTGATTTAATGTTTGTGTTTTCCCCCCACAGGAAAAGTTGTTGAGGAGAAAAAGCGTTGTGGGGTTGAAGAGAAGAACATTCTTCAGGGATGGACAAGTAGATTTCAGGTGAATGTATTCCCTTATTTTATTTATTTAAAAGAGGATCAATTAAACCTACCACAGAATGTTGGCCACAAATATTTTCCTGAGACTTCTTTAGGAAAAGGAAAAGAATTTATAAAGTGAGAACAAATTGCAGCTATAGTTTAGTTTTTCTATCTTTTAGAGGAGACTGCACCGTAAATAAATACATTTAAACCATTTCTAAGGTAGTCACAGTAAAAGTTCAAAGATTCAGAAATAACTGAGCTACTTTCACATATTTGCACTTTTAGTTCAGATTTTTCATTTGTTTGAGTTAAAATAGTCTCAAAGTTGTTCCTTTAGCACAAAGCTTTTTATATATCTATAGGTAAGTTCTTTATCTTCTCAATTTGGAGGTTTTGATCCCTTGTAAAACACTGGCTATAAATGAGAAAATATGGTCCTTTCAATGGTGACCTGGGAAGGGAACTTTAAAATGCTCTGTTAAACTTCTGAGCCTGAAATTTCTAAAAGGAAAGATAAATAAGAGAGCTGGGGAGAGCAAATAAAAGAGTGAGAGGTTTATGGCTGCCAGGAATGCTGGATGCATTCAGCTTGGAGGGAAGGAAGGACAATAAAACACCAGGCTGCAAATCCATGAAGGGATTTCATGGGAACTAGAGGCACTAATTGTTCTTGTCAGTCTTCAAATGTAAAATGAAGGAGTTGTGGGAATGAATCCCAGAACCCCAGACTGGTTTGGGTTGGGAAGGACATTAAAAACATCCAGTGCCACCCTGCCATGGCAGGGACACCTCCCACTGCCCCAGGCTGCTCCAATCCCAATCCCAATCCCAATCCCAATCCCAATCCCAATCCAAACTGCCTTGGACACTTCCAGGGATCCAGGGGCAGCCAGAGATGCTCTGGGAATTCTGTTCCAGGGCCCCCCCACCCTCACAGCCAGGAATTCCTTCCCAATATCCCACGGAACCTTCCACAAGATCATGAGCCAGCAGAAAATGAGAGACTTCGAGGACTGTCTTCAGTTATCCAAAATTTGGTGTGTAGGGATGCCATTGGTTAACTGATTTTGATTATCAAAAAAATAAATGGGAAATTGTGTTAATGAATGGTAAATAAATGGATAAATGGTGTTTTATTGTTCATGGACGCGTGGGAATGGATTCCCACTGCCAGAGAGTAGGGATGGATGGGATATTGGGAATCAGGAATTCCTGGCTGGGAGGGTGGGGAGGCCCTAGAATAGAATTCCCAGATTTGCTGTGGCTGCCCCTGGATCCCTGGAAGTGTCCAAGGCCAGGTTGGAGCAGCCTGGGACAGTGGGAGGTGTCACCATGGCAGGGGATGCCACTGGGTGGACCCTAATGTCCCTTCCAACCCAAACCATTCCATGATTTTAAGCTTCCCACTTTCAGTAATAAGATTAGGTTACGTTTCAAGGTATAAAATTATTTTTTTAGATGCAATGGTTGCAAAAATCAAAATGTTTTGGTTTTGTGCCTTCAAATGAATTTTTAAAATTCCATCTCTTTAATTAAGAAAAGCAGAAAAATAGGCATTCTTCGGGGGAAAGCAAGGAGATATGGTTTGATGTTTTAAAAGTGCTCAAAAATTTAGAAAGCTTAATAAAGTAATAAAGCAGAAGATATACTCCCTCTGTTCCCATTAATTTTCTTCCTCTTCCACAATCTTGGGACCCTGCAACGTTTCCAGGGAAAGTGTGGGAACAGTGACCAAACTTTTCCTGGTTCCTCCAGTGCCTCAGCAGTGATCCATGGGGATCTGTAAATCACAGACTGGGAGCAATAAAAGCTGCAGGAGAACTCACTTAAAAGTTACTTTGTGGAAATGATGACTGCTGAGTCTTGCAGCAATATTCACATGAATTGTCTCTTGACTTAGATTGAGACAATTAAAGCTACTTAATTAGTGCAGTTAGTAATCATCTGCTAAAAGTACAGACGTTCTTTTGTGCCCGGGTTTGTCTGTTTTAATAACATTTCAAAACCCTTTTAAAAAATGATCCTGTGCAGATGAATTTGGTTAAGTGTTTTCTTTAAGTTGCTTTTTCACTAAGGGACAATTTAAAAATGTTTTAATACCTGAGACTTCATACAGCAATGTAATTCCTATTTTTCTACATTTTTATGATTCCTGCTTTGATTCCTTGTTACCCCTCACGGTTAAATCTTTGAAACTCTGAGACTTGCATCCATTTTCCTTGGTTTTGTTTTTATTTTGTTTGTTTTCCCAATTAATTTATTAATCATAAAGGCCATCAACTTTCCTTACGGGAAATGTCTTTCAATGCATAGACTGAACTCTTAGGTTGCACTTTGGTTTTTGAAATTATCTGTTCCCTCTTGAAAGGAGTTACGGGACAAGGCAAACTGATAGACCCAAATTAAACAAAAATCTTGGGAAAAAAGGCGGTGGGAGAAGCAGAGCCTGTAAATTCCCTCTGGAAGAGCCATGCCAAAGGGACTGCCTGGGAAATTGATGGGAGGGACTTGGAATCATTACAGGAAACTCAGTCCTGTAACAAAGCTTTGGGTTATTGATCCCTCTGAAGTTCTATAAACATCACAAAACTTTTCCTGGTGTGTCAGGGATTCTGTCACTGTCTCCAATTTAAATGCTGATACCCAGGGTGGCACCTGGAACATCCCCACGCGGGGAATTTCCCCCCCCTGCTCAGGATCTGATTCCCCAGCACACAAAGCACTGGGATGGACGTGGCTCATGTTTAGTTGGTTCTGCCATGACAAATCCCTCTCATTTTGACTTGCTCTTATTTGTCGAGCAAGTGGGAATCCGAAATCTTGTGAGAATTATTTTCAAGCTGAGCGTTTGTTTTGCCAGTATTGAAAAAAAAACCGAAAAAAACAAAACCAGAGGAAAAGCAGAGATATTATCCTGTGACAATGCATCCTTTTGTACCTGAGAGGCATCGATTCACAGCTGAGCCATTTGCAGCTCTTCACACGCCTCAAAAATTGTTTACAACAAGAAGAAATCACTGCCAGGCTGCTCTGTGAAATCCTGAGGATTTTTTTTTTCCCCTATAAAAATCATTCCATATTCAGGATGGGGTAGGTGGAAGGTGGCTTTGAACAATCCCCGCGTTCCTGCTTTGCAGGTCCTGTCAATAAAACCAGACCAGATTTATGGACTGACTGCACAGGCCAGGAAAGGACTGGGACCTCAGCAGGGAATGAGATCACCAGAAATGAGCCCAGGAACACTCAGTGCTCACAGGAGAGGACACAGAGATACCCCAAAGGGTGATGGGACAAGGGAGAACAGCCTTAAGATGTAGGAGGGGAGATTTTGATTGGATATTGGGAAGGCATTCCTGGCTGGGAGGGTGGGGAAGGGCTGGGATGGAATTCCCAGAGCAGCTGTTGTTGCCTCTGGATCTCTGGAAGTGTCCAGGGCCAGGCTGGACATTGGGCTTGGAGCAGCCTGGGATGGTGGGAGGTGTCCCTGTACCCACGGCAGGGGTGGAATTGGATGATTCTCAGGTCCTTTCCAACCCAAATCTGTAACTTTGTGATTCTCTGTCCTTCTGGGAGGAGTTTTGTTTCCCAGAGCTCCAATGGTATTTAGTGTCAATTTGTCCAAAGCTGAAACCCTTAAATCTTTCACTGGGTGTGGAATTGTCTCCAGCTGGGGAGATTCTCCTCTCAGCAGCAGAGGGGGATCCAGAGGAGCCAGGCTGAAGTCAATGAGGTATTTCAGATTTGTTTGGTCTTCAAATCCTACATCTGAACTTAAATTCAGATTCATTCATAAACACATCCTGAAAAAATGTGGTTTAAATTAATCCATTTGCTCCCTAAACCTAAATTTTTTTGTGATTTAAGTTTTTCTCAGTTTTAAATAATACAGAACCATACGGAACGTGCCCCTTGTTTTTCACTGGCTCTATCCATGCACATGCATGGCCTTGACCTTGGAGAAAATGCCAGTAAATATTTAATAAATCCACAGGCCGGCCTGAACTGTGAGAATTGTTCCAATACATGGATCAATAACATGTATTGGAACGCTGTTATTAAACAGGGAGCTGCCTCAGTAATGAAACAAACACATCAACTTTTGATGAAAACCTGTTTTTTTAGAGGCAGAGTGAGCCATAGATCAAGCTTTGACAAATTCCGCTGCTGTTGAATAGATTAATATTTTGCTATCAGCCCCTGTTCCACCTGTAAGAGAGAAAAGAAAGGAGTTTGTGCTATAGAGACAGATTTAGAAGGAGGTGAAGGAAGGCACAGCTCCAAACAGCAATGTTTTGATTCAGAAGCTTAAACACTGGTGCACCATAAATTGTAAAATGTGTTTATTTCTACTCAGTGATAATTCTTGTTTTAGGAGAAAAAGGTTTTCTATTATATTTCTGACAATCTGGAAAAAAAAAAAAAACAAACCAGATCTTGCTGTCTTTTTGCAGGCAAAATTCCATTAATTTGCAATTCTGGGAAAATTCATTTCTTCACAAATAGAAAACAAATGGTAAAACATTAAAATTTGAAATTTCAGTGCCTGTCCTGCTTCTCTGTCCCAACAGCAGAGGGTTGTGGAGCCTTCAGCTGGTACATGGCTATTCCGGGGCTTTGAGGGAAAAAACTGGATGTGAGCAGCTCTGGCAGAGCCCATGGGGATCCAGGAACTCTGGAGTGGGACTGAAACTGCAAAGTTTGTGTTTTCCTTCCTAGAATCCCAGAATGGTTTGGGTGGGAAGGGACCTTGAATCTCATTCCACCCCTGCCATGGTGACACCTCCCACCATCCTAGGCTGCTCCAATCCCAATCCAAACCAAGCCTGGCCTTGGGCACTTCTAAGGATCCAGGAGCAGCCACGGCTTCTCTGAGAATTCCCTCCCCACCCCCCCAGCCAGGAATTCCTTCCCAGTATCCCATCCATCCCTAATTTCTGTTAGTTTGATGCCATTCCCTGGGTCCTGTCCCTCCATCCCTTGGGAATTTTCTCTCTCCACGTTTCCTGCAGCTCCTCCAGGCTCTGCAAGGCCACCCTGAGCTCAGCCCAAAGCTTCTCCTCTCCATCTGTGCAATCCCAGCTCTCCCAGCCTTCCCTCCCATCCCTCTGCTCATCCTGGTGCCTCCTCTGGCCTCTTTCCAGCAGCTCCAGCTCCTTGTGCTGGGGACCCCTGAGCGTGGAGGCAGCTCTGCACGCGAGGGGTCTCAAAAATCAATTATCACATTTCATCAATTATCAAAAGCATTTTGAAGTTTGATTGTCCTGGGTGGTGCCTTCCTGCCCACTCGGCAAAAACAAAAAGAAGTTGTGTTTGAGCTGTAAACCTATAAAATGCTGTGTGTTCCCAATCCTGCTGAAAATGATGTCACACCACAGGACAATGCGTTCCAAATAATACCTGATATTAAATTATTCATCCGCTCCTGCATGATCCCATTGTCAGTGACCTCAGTGGGACTTTGGATGCTCTTTTGTGCTGTCACCGTGACACTTCCCAAGTGTCCCTGGCAAGTAGGGCAGCACCAAATGTTCTCTGTGAGGCAATTTCCCTCAACGGGTGAAATAATCAGCATTTTCCCAGTAGTTTCCTGATATTTCCTCCTCCACAGTGAGATCAGTTAAAATTCCTCCTATCCCGCTGTGGGAAATGGAATTATCTTTGTGCCTCTCTTTTGAAAATTTGGCCACCAGTCAATGATGTTTCCATAGCAAACCCGACTTCAGAAATCCCCCAAGTGCACCAGCTAAGCACACGTAGCCAAAATTTGCCCCAAAATTTGAAATACGATGCTGTGATTATGTCAGCAAGTCCAGGACAGAGGATAACTCTTCTTATAGAGTGTTATATGAGCAGCCATGAAAGCCTTGGAAACATAAAACATGTGAAATCTCATTTGATAGAGATGATTTGTGCTAAAGCAATTTCTCCCAAAGAAATGTGGATCTAATTTGCCAACTGTGATTTGAAAGAAGAAATATATATGTACATATTGATTGTTTTCTGTCTTTTTTTGTTTGTTTTTTTTTTTTTTTTTTTGGCCCTCACAGGGCAAGTTTTACTCCGGAGCAGGGAAAGGGAGAGAGAATAAAATACTCAATTCTTCTCCCAGAGTTCATCGAAATTCCCCGTAAAAAGAGATGTTCCATTCCACAGATGTGACATCCCTACACACCCCCAAATGATTTATTTTTTAAGCCCTGTATTATGTTATAGGTTATGAACTATCTTTTAATAAACACTAAATTTAAGAGGAATTTAGCAAATTTTGGCAAGGTGTCCTCAAAGTTGACTCCTCCCTTCAGGACTTTGGGGCTTTATTTGAATTAATAAAGGTATTAATTTATAACACAATGAAAATATTTGACAAAAATCCCCAAAACATTGAATAATCCTTTTCCTTCATAACTTCCTCACGTATTTTCCAACAGGTGGAGAAGGGAACACTTTTGGAGTGGTGATTCCCAAATTCTGGGTGCACGGAGGAGTGAAAAATAAAAACTCAGAGCGTTTCTCACAGGTTTTGTGATTCTCACTGAAGACAAAAGAAGCCACATAATTAAAAGTGAATATTTTCCTTCGTGGGACATGGGAATAAAGTTCTTAAGCCACAATTTTTTTTGGAAATTGCTGCGAACTGAAGTTGTTCAGGGCACAGTGATGCCAAATTTTGTCCTTGTAATATGTTTTTGTTTTTTTTATTTAATCACAACTTTAGAGCCTTGTGAGCTTCCTGTTGTCACCGAGTCCAAGGAAGATTTGAGAAAAGCTGGATGGGGTGAACAGGGAAGGATTCATGGACCAGGAAGGCCATGGGAAATTTCTGTCTGTTTTATTCCAAGGGCTTAGTGCTCATTCTTTACCTCCTCACAAAAAGTGGTGTCCACCACTCCATGGTGTTTGCCTTCTAATTACATATTAATAAGAAAGAATCAATATTAATTCCTTTTTTTGGAGTGTAACTTATGATATTGTTGTTTCTTCCCATCCTTTTTTACTGTTCTCTGTGGAAGTCAGTGGTAAAAAAACCCCAAACATTTGCAGCTCTTCCTAGAAAATTCTCTTTAAAGTTTGAGTGCTCTTCCCCAGACCGTGCCTGTTAATCCAGTGACACAAACACTTCATTGCTCTCCTTGGATGTTGAAGTCGAAGTTTAAAAAGAGTGGTTCTGTTTGAAATCAGAGTCAAATATTTCTGTTTTCAATCTAAGTCAAAAAGTATTTTTCTGCTATTCCAAATTTTTTCTAAAGAAAAAAAAATTCTAATTTTCTAAAGAAAAATCATCTTCACAGTGTTTTGCAGATGCCACTGAAGCCAGAATCACTCCCTAAATTTGCTGTTGCAAACTCCCACCTTCCTCTGGATGAACAGCTGAGGGGCTGTTTCCCTGCCATTTTCTCACGGAATTTTTTCCCTCTATTTGGATTCCATGATATGATATATGAAGCAAAATCAATAATTCTCACTTTTTGGGTTAAAGGCACAGCTGAATAAATAATTCATAAGTCGTAGGATCAATGTGATTTCAGAGAACATCTGCCAGCAGAGACCAGTTTTCTCAGATATCCCCATTATTTGAAATTATCTTGACAATTGTCTTGGGTAAATTTTTAAGTCCTTCCATTGACCAGAACTAATTTGAAATAAGCGCTGGCTATTTGTGCTCTGCTACTTCTTTGTGACCTGGCAGCTC
Source organism: Cinclus cinclus (assembly GCF_963662255.1). Classification (NCBI taxonomy): domain Eukaryota; kingdom Metazoa; phylum Chordata; class Aves; order Passeriformes; family Cinclidae; genus Cinclus; species Cinclus cinclus. Next base: position 2,361,438 of record NC_085055.1, read on the forward strand.
TGAGTCACCTTGTGTTGCCTGATTGGATCAGCAGCAAATCCTTGATGAAAAAGCCTTAAAAAAAAAAATAGAATTTCACAGTGGTTTGGGTTGGAAAACATTAAAACCCATCCAGGTCCACCCCTGCCATGGGTGCTCCAACCTGGACTTGGACACTTCCAGGGATGGGATAACCACAAGCTCCCTGATCCTTGAGTGGAAGAAATATTCACGCCATTAAGAAAAGTGCAACACTTTCCCAGTGATCTTTTAAAGGATAAGTTTTCTGGAGTTGTAATCCTTTCTCCTTCCCATTCTTTATTGGCACTGTGGAAACAATGGCTGCAGAGGCATTCATCTTCCTGCAGCCTCTTTTTAAGGATTCACTCTGGAATGTGTAGCACATTTATCTCCCAGTCCCACGGGGCTGTTCCAAGCTCTCTCAGAATCGATGGAACAATTCCCGGAGTTTTCAGGGAAAGTGGAAATGGATCAAAGGGATGTTGGGGCACGTTCGAGTAGCAGAGATTTCTTGCAAGGTAAAGTTCAGCACGGTGTCTGTGCTGGTGGGTGGCACAAATCAAAATATTTTAATTCAGGAATCGAATTCAAAGGTGGAAGAACAGTAAAAAGAGACATTAATCAAAACTTTTCTGATATTCAGGCTTCTCTTGCTGTTTGCTTGGTGGGTTTCCAGTATCTGCTTCCACACACAAGTCTTGTCCATATCACATTTGTTGTGATAAGAGTTATCTTACCTGCTGAAAATCCAGCTGATAATGCCTTTCCCAGTCCATTTTATGGAGCATGGAATTTAGTCCTGTGAATTTCTCAGCCAGCTTTTCTATTTTAAATTGTTTCATCTGTAGGTTGGTTTGTTTCTAGTGCCATTAACAGCTTGTACATCTCTGAAATCTTGTTTTTGTCATTTATTCTTCCAGGTCTGACTCCTGCCAGGATCACACTGGGACAACAGCTCCCATGTGCAGCTAAAAATGACTCAGTCATGAAATCGGTCTTTGCTACTTTTTAAACTTCTTCCAACACTCTTAAAATCTGTTTTTGCTACAATATTTACATGTAAAAGAGAAGCCAGGGTTCTGATGCACTCTGAGCACTTCATTATCCTTCTGACATTTATTTTCTTGCTTTTTGAACTTTTATCATGTATTTTGTCTTCAATTTTGGAGGCGAATTCCTGGCTGGGGAGCTTTCCTAGGAAGAGATGTAATTCCCTGTGTCCTTACTCCATGAACAAAGCTGCAGACACGGTATTTACACAGATTATAGCTGATTTTATATGTCCTTATGTAATGCATTCTAACAGATTTAAACTTCTGTAAATTCTGTATGGGAGCTTCATCATCAAATCCTATTTGTTTTTCAGATTTTGGTTCTAATTCCCGTGAATCCCTTTACAAATGTCCTTTTCTTCACAGAATAATGTCAAACTTTTTTTTTTTTTTTTTTTTTTTTTTTTTTTTTTTTTTTTTTTTTTTTTTTTGTGATCACTGTGTATTGCTTCTCCTGGAACACAATGGATTCCTCTGAGGTAGGATTTGTCAAGTTTTTACATCTCCTTTTCTGGTCGTGACTGAGAGCATTACAAGTGTTTGGATTTTTTGAATACTTTCTCCTGAAATCTTTCCTTATTAACAAACTCAGGGAGGTTTTGTTGAGTAGGCTGGGATAGAAGATAACAAATTTTGAATTCCTGAGTGCACTGAAATCTTGGATATCTCAGTCTGTTCTATCCACAAATACTTTTGTCTATTATTTCAAGAGATAAAAAGATTTTTAAAACAAAGCCGTGATGGTCAAGGTTTAAGACATCCCAATGCAACAGCAAAAAGTTATTTTGACTGAATATTGGATTCCCTGTTTGAAATAATTAATAAATTCTTGGAAAACTGTTGGTAGAATCAGTTTGCAGCAACTCTTGGAAGACTGTGCTGCTCTAACTGCCCAGGGAGGGATCTGCTCTGTAAATAAGATTTTACCATTCCTACATCTCCATTTCCAGTCTATAAAATCGAGGCTTCCCATGGAGGAATGGCCTGGTTATCAACAGCTTCATTTTGCATAATTGGGTTCTCTGGTGCTGCAATAAGAACTCCCATTAAATCCTAACCAGGCTGATGAAGCACAGGAGTGAGAGTGGAGAGCAGAAGTGAATCCTGGAGCACTGACATCCCCAAAAGCACCTCTGTTGAGCTGGTCAGCACTAAGACAGTGGGAAATGCTGTTTTGCAGAGATGATCCAGATGTCCCGTGATTGGAACTGTTCCCACTGCATTGTTTGGTGGGTGGATTTTAGTCCTGCACTGATGCAAAGACACTAAAAGTGGTGAAGTTCTCCGTGCGGGATGTGGGAATTAGACCCGTGGTAGAGCAATATCCATAACCACTGAGTTAAACCAACTGCTTGGAGAGTCAGGATGGAATTTGGAATTCAAAGGATGAACTGGGGTTTTTTGGTCTACAGTTTCTTACTGGTTTAAGACTATGTATAAAACCAGCATATATGTGTATATTAAACCAGTGTAATCCAAATAATCTGTGTTAAACTGGTTTTACTCACTCTGTTGCATGCTGTGCCCATGTCCTATAATTATGGGACTCATCCCAACAATTAAATCATCCTTTCTTCCCCAGAGCATGCTGTGTTTATTACAAACCTTCAGTTTCTCTGGTACGTTGAATATTTTTAACTTTTTCTTCAAATGCCCAAACAGTTTTAGAACAGATCATTCTATCTTCTCACTCAGCCGCTGCAAGGATATTTCAGAGAGCAGTAATAACCTACATTTTAGAGTTTATCCTTTTCCTCTCAGAAAACACGATTAAAACTCTGTTCTCTCAGTTCTGAAGACTTAATTTATTTGTCTTTCACAGGCAGATTATTTAAAGTCTCCTAATATTCAAGTGTAAATAATCAGACCTAAGACCTATTTGCTGTAGATCTTAAACCAAAATCCCTTTCTTTAAATCTTTGTTTCCAAGACAGAAAAGAACCTTATGCCAAGAAAAAAAAATAAAAGGAAAAGTGAAAAATCATTTACAGTTCATCTTTTGGATAAGACTATTACAAAGCTATTGGAAGCAAAAAACCAACCTACAATAAATGCTCATTGTGTTGCCTCAGATATAGAAGAATGAATTACAGGATTTGAGGCTTATTTATTTTCTAGAACTGCTAAAGAACATTCAATCCCATGTTCAAAAGTAGTTACTTGCTTCTTTGTTCATGGGTTTGTTGTTGAGGCACTCAGGGGTTTTGGCTGGGTGGGATTTTTTACTTAAACTTTAGAAAAGCAGAAGAGGAAAGTAGGGCACTGCAGCAGAGTGAGGGCCTTGGAGAGGAGAAAAGAACCCTCAGCCAACAGGGATGGAACAGGGACAGGGATGGGACCAGGACAGGGATGGGGCCGGGACAGGGATGGGGCAGGGACAGGGATGGGGCCGGGACAGGGATGGAGTAAGGACAGGGATGGAGTAAGGACAGGGATGGGGCTGGGACAGGGATGGAGAAAGGACAGGGATGGGGCCGGGACAGGGATGGAGTAAGGACAGGGATGGGGCTGGGACAGGGATGGGGCCGGGACAGGGATGGAGTAAGGACAGGGATGGGGCCGGGACAGGGATGGAGAAAGGACAGGGATGGGGCTGGGACAGGGATGGGGCTGGGACCGGGATGGAGAAAGGACAGGGATGGAGTAAGGACAGGGATGGGGCTGGGACAGGGATGGAGAAAGGACAGGGATGGGGCTGGGACAGGGATGGGGCCGGGACAGGGATGGAGTAAGGACAGGGATGGGGCCGGGACAGGGATGGAGAAAGGACAGGGATGGGGCTGGGACAGGGATGGGGCCGGGACAGGGATGGAGAAAGGACAGGGATGGGGCTGGGACAGGGATGGAGTAAGGACAGGGATGGGGCTGGGACAGGGATGGGGCCGGGACAGGGATGGAGTAAGGACAGGGATGGGGCCGGGACAGGGATGGAGCTGTGTCAGGGATGGAGCTGTGTCAGGGATGGAGCTGTGTCAGGGATGAAGCCATGTTGAGGATGGAGCTCTTTTGGGGATGGAGCCATGGCAGTCATGGAGCTGTGTCAGGGATGGGGCCATGGCAGTCATGGAGCTGTGTCAGTGTCACACCACGCTCTCAGAGCTGGCTCCTCACGAGCAGAGCAGTTCCACAGCTCTGGAGAAGGTCACCCACACCCAGGACCTGCTGCCCAAGGCACCTCCCCACCCCTTGGGAAGTCAGCCTGATCCGGAGCCGGGGGGGACCAGGGAAGGTGGAGCTGGTCTCAGACAGAACACTGGTGTCAATTAGTGTTTGTAGACGGTTGAGACCTGGTCCTTCCACCCTGTGAAATGTTCTCCTCCTCCACCTTAGAGAAGAAATTTTTAGGATTGGAATGCTTGAACTTCCATATGCATCTGTGCATTGTGACCACCTTAATGTTTTGGAGAAGTCACTGCACAATGTTCCGAATTGTTATTTTTTTTGTAATTTTCCGTCTTGTTATTCCTTCCTTTCTAAGTGTTCGTTATCTTCAGAGTGGGTAAAATCTCTGGAGAGGAGTTTGTTATCACTCTTTAACCCTGTTAAAACACCTCTGTTCTGAACAAAGCCACTTTGCCTTTGATGTCTGGGGAAAACAGGAGCGGGTGAGACATCGGAGCAGAGCTGCTCCCTTTGGAAATGGGAATCCATCAAACAAAACCTTCGCACTTGTTTTCAATGCTGAAAACAAAGCTTAGCTCTGATAGGGCACGTTGCTTTGTGGAGTTAATTTGGGGACTTCTCAGATCCTTGATGGGTGAACAGAAATTCCTTCTTGGAACATTGCTGTGGAGATTTTCACTTTTACACCCCCCTCAGTGGAGGATTCTTGTCACAGGATTCCACATCCCAGGTGTTTGAAAAAAGCAGGAGTGCCCACAGATGAGGAAGCTCCAAAATGTTTTCTTTTTTTTTTTTTTTTGTTTTCTTTTTTTTTTTTTTTTGTGCACATGGAGTCCATCATTGTAAGAAGTGTGAGGGTTTTTTCAAATATTGTATCTTTGAATCACGATTAAATTGTAGTTTGATCATAGACTGAACACGAGAATGTTGGTAAAATAACTTAGGGATAATGTAGGGATGCTCATCCAGGTGCTTTACACAGGGCTGGCTGTGCCACCTCTGGAATTTAATTTGAAACCTTAATTTTACCTAGAATTTTTTTCTGTAATGTTAATGGTTACTGTAAGCACAAACTGATTTCACAGACAGCAAGAAGTTTGGCTTCTCTATTTATTTCCTTTTATTTAATTAAATGTATTTTTTGAAACAATCTTAGAAATTCTTTGTGTGAAGTAGCTCCTGGCAAAGACAAAACAAAGGTGCAGTTCTGTTACATTTAACAAGCAGAAAAATGCTTTAGGTGTAGAAAGAAATGATTAATGAATTTCTTATATTTTATTTTAAATGTGTTTAATCATGAGGAGAAAGAACAGACTGAGACTTTTTTCTTTATATTAAGTCAAAATTTGTATTAAGTTTTAAAGATTCACTTTCACGTGGAACTGGCTTTAAAATAATGTTTTTAATTCCTCATGTTTAATTGTTGCTCCATGAATATTTGAATTTAGTCTCTGCTGGAGAGGCCGAGGTCCAGGACAGTGGTGATCCAGCTGAGTGACCCTGAAGGAGAGGGAAAAGCCAGCACAGAAGCTTCAACTCCTTTCACAAGTTCAGACACATTTGCAAATAATTATTTTCAGCATCTTCCTGCTGCATCCAGATCTGTCAGACCAACCTCTTCTCCGTTTGTGTGGAATCACATCGCTCCTGCTCCAAGGTGAAGCCTCATTAGCCTTCACAAACAATATCAACAGGAAATGTCTGGGATGATGGGACTGGAGAGGTGTAAAACTGAAACACAGATACCTGACAAGCCATTAATGAGATCATTAAAAACAGGCAAAAATTCAATTTCATCTGAAAATACGAGACTTGTAAAATGCTGAAAAATACATCAAAAAGCTGTTACAGAGCTCAAAATGCTCAGGGAGTTTTGCATCTTAATGTGGGGCATTGACTGACACGCAAGTGAAGGAAAAATATCAATATTAAATCAAATGGAATGGCAGGCTGTAACTTCTCCCATCTGTGGGAATATTCCATATGGGAGTTGTGCAAGTATTTCAATGGAGGTGCACAAAAATCCCCTTAGGGAGACAGAGGTGCAGAGGCTGCAGATTTGCTCATGCCCAAAGCTACAGCAAGAGGGAAAACGCAGCCTTGGCAGAAGTATTCCTCAATGGATTTTGTTAGGGAATTGTATTTATAATGCATATTATAATTATATTTTTGGAAATAGTGCTGAACATGTTTGAGGCCAGGCTGGAGAGGGCTTGGAGCAGCCTGGTCGGTGGAAGGTCCCATGGCAGGGTGGAACTGGGGGGGGCTTTAAGTTCCTTCAAACCCAAACTTTTTCTGGGATTTAGGACAAGATTTTATGAAGTTCTTAGGAAATTAATCAGATTTAAAAGATCTGGACCGTGGCAAAGGGATCTCTAATGCAAAAGCTTTAGATTAATGAATTTCTCTTACAGAATCATGGAAAAATTTGGATTTGAAGAGATCTTAAAGCTCATCTCATTCCAACCTGTGCCGGGGGTGACTGGTGGTGCTCAGTGTGGAATTCCAGCTGGGTGGAAGGTGGGAATCAGTTCCTGTGCAGCTCATTCTCATCCCAAGGGGCAGTGCTCGGGCTCTGGAGCCATCAGTCCCCGCTCGATGCCCGCCGTGTCCGTAATCTCTTGGCAGACTCCCGCAGCTAATCTTCCCATTGATTTTGGCTTAGGAACACCTGGAGCTGTTCAATCCCTAATAAAATCTGAGGAGCTCGGTTTTCGAGCCCTTTAACTCCTTTGGAGGCAGAGCTGATTTGTTTTCTGAGGAGCAATCGAAGAGCTCTGCTCGTTCCTGGGTAAAGACGTTGGATGGGCGAGTGAAAACCGAGCCAAAATCCATCCAACCACACCGAGCTCCAGCCCTGCAACTGGAATCTTTTGGGCTACCAAACATCTGACTGCTTCTTTTTCCTCCCTTTCCTTCTCTTCTGGTTTATTTTCCCAGTTTAACTTTGGAGAGAAAAAAAAAAAAATCCATCTCTTTTCCTGACCCTGTGTTTCAGGACACTGCCATAATCAATACTGCACCACAAATCCCGATGGAGCCAGGCTGGAAGGAATGCCAAACTTTCTGATTGACGTTCCCATTGTTTTTCTGGTTTCCCCTTCTGTCGTTTTCTTCACCCTGATCCAGATCCAGATGTTTTTTCCAGGAGTCCTCTCAGATTTGCTGAGGAAATGTCAAGGTGAGAGACAAAGCAAAAGGTGCAGATTTTGGGGGATCCGGTGTGCAGATGGGGTCACCCTCCTGTATCCCATGCCAGATGCCCTGGAATTCTGTTCAGTTCTTCAGGAAAGGCAGAAATTACCAAACAACAAAGGCAGTTAAGCAGAAAAAAATCTAGGAACTTTTGTCTGGGTAGAAATTCATTACTGGGATGGGGAGAAGGCTGAGGTATGGAAATGGGGAAAAAAAATATGAGAATTCACATTTCCAGACATTTATTTACCTTTATTTATGTTAGTTACCGTTAAATAATGCCAATATTTTAGCAAAAATAATGTTTTATTTAATTGTGAGTTCCTTGCAGAAAGCCTCTAATATTTAATTGAATAACTGATAAGCCCAAATGTCTGTCAGATAATGTCTCACTTTTCTATTTATTTAAATGATGAAAGATGGATGTTTTATGACTAAGATGATTTAATGACTTTTTATTTTATGTTTTCTTAACCAGGATGACATTTAGACAAGGGAAAGGGGGGAAAAAAAAGTCAGACCAGCCATCAATAACTGGTTTTATTGGTTAAATTTTAATGTTATTTTTAAGCAAATAATGAATTACTTTGACTAATAACTGCAGAGCCAGACATGATTCATTCCATAATTAGCTTGACAGTCACTATAAATCCTGTAGTTTTGTTCAGCTGATTATAAAATCTTGTCTCCTTTTCCCACACAACATCTTCCCAAGATCCCATGAAGCAGGAGATTCCTGAGGATTCTCCAAGCAAATCTTTGGCAATTACTCTCCAGCTACTGGGGGTGAGCACCCAGCCCTGAGATTGAGCCTGGAGCCAAAACGTGGAGAATATTGAGAATATTGACAGTCTGGGTGAGCTTTCAGCCTGGATCAGGGCTGTTTTTGCAGGAGAGTTAAACCTGGAAGCTTCAGATGGAAATCAGTCTCTCCCGGAGAACCGAGCCCAGCCAAAGCACCTGGAGTGGTTGAACAAAGGCCAGCAGCTCTGGGGGACTGAGGGGACATCACACAGCCTTTAATCCAGTTCTGAGGGGAGGAAATCACCTCAGAACAGAAGCTTTGACATGTTCCAGGTCAGACAGGTGGGAGATTCCTCAAATGAAGAAGCCAAAGGAAGAAGCTTTCCCACCTTTCAGCCAAACAACTCAGCATTGGCAAGAGAAGACAAAATGGCCCCAGGCTGTGCCAGGGGGGGGCCTCAGGCTGGAGATCAGGAAGAATTTATCCATGGAAAGGGAGGTCAGGCATTGCAATTGGGGTTGAAGTCTCCTTCCCTGGAGGTGTCCAAGGAATGCCTGGACATGGCACTCGGTGCCATGGGATCAGTCACAGGTTGGGCTTGATGATCCTGGAGGACTTTTCCAGCCTAAATAATTCTCTAATTCCATACTCAATAATGATGTCAAAGATGTAGGGATTTGAGCATTTGGGAAAGTGATTGGAACTCTTTTATTAGTTTATTTACTTTTATTTTATGAAAATGCATCCACATCCACTGAGATGCTGTAACTCCTGTAGACAAAATGCATTATCTCCTTTGCTTATACTCCCAGGGAGAAATCCTCTGAACCTTCCTGGATTTCCCACAGCAGCTTGCAAAGTGTTTATCCTATAGATGAGTCAGAGAATAAACATCTATTTTCCAATTAAAAAAACAAGAGTACAAACATATTGGTGTGTTAATAGCATTTAACACCTGAATTTGGCAGCGGTGCTGCTGTTGGGAAGCCAGCTCTCACTGCTCCCTCTGCAAGAAGAAACTCCTCTTGTAACAAGTGCTTCACAATCCTCACGGTGCTTTTATTCTGCACTTCACACTTGTGCTTCTTGACAGATTTAGAGCGCTTTGTGGAAGCAATAATTGGCCTGGAAATACACCTGGCAGGCTTCCCCAGGAAGGAGCAGGAATTGCAGTGCCTGAGGTCTTTCACTGAGTGCTGAACCCAATGGAACGTGGTAGCAGGACTGCCCTGTCCTTACAGGAATGCTAGGAGCCTGTGACGCCTTAAGTTTTAACTTTCGTATTTTCCATTTTCTGTCCCGCACTGGTGTGTGCCTCTGAACTCCACATCAAGTGTTCCAAGTTCTCCTCACAGCTCAGTCCCACAAAACAATCCTTTTCCAGCCCCAGAACCAAGGACACCGCTGCAGCTTCACCCCAAAAAGTGCAAAGAGCAGAGAACTGAGGAGAGAATCTGGGAGGGTGGGACTGCAGAACCTGGAGCTGGGGTTGGACAATGAACCCCAAGGTGGGAATGAACCCAAACTTATAAAAGTGTGAAAATTCCTGACTCGGGCCCATCCTGTCCGGGCTCTTGCACTGCCCAAGGTGAATCCTTGGAAGGTTTTTAATAAATCCCTGCTTTATTCCTTGAGCTCTGCCCAGCCCCTGCTCCAGGGAGCCTCCCCAGGCATCACCTGAGCCCCTCTCCACCCTCCCTGGATCTTTGTGGGGCCTGCTGCAAACGATTTACAAAGGTCTGGAATTCCAGGATACAGGGAATGGCCTCGCAATGACAGAGAGGAAGCTCAGATGGGATTTTGGGAAGAAACTCTTCCCTGTGAGGGTGGTGGGAGCAGCTGTGGCTGCCCCATCCCTGCCCCATCCCAGGCTCGATGAAGTTTGGAATGTCTTTGTCTATGGAAGGTGATTCCATGATGACCCAAGAAATCTGGGAATTTTTTTTTTGGTGCAGAGGAGAGTCCAGAGAAGCTGATCTGATCCATCTCCATGGAGCAGGTTCCATCCTGCAGCCCTTCCCATTGTTTTTCTGGAAAGAAGTCAGGACAGACTTGTCCAGTTGGAAAGACATTCAGCTGGGTCTTGGGTTTTTTTAATTTTTATTTTGGGGGGTTGTTGTCATTGTGTTTTGTTTTTTTTTTTCAAACTGTCTCTTTTCTCTCAAAACCATCAAATCTCTTTTCATGAATTCATAGAAAGATGCTTCAGGAATTGAATGCCATAGAGTCATATTCTGGCTGTTAATATTAATGCTTAAGCCTGGATTTGAAGATGCCTCCTAAAATAAAACCAGAAAACTGCACTTTTGGAAGAGCTGTTAATAATACAGAAGGAGTAAAATCTGTCCCACTTGTGTTATTTATATAGAAAGTTCCTATCTGCAGAAATATTTCTGAGGAAATTCAAAGATCCTGGAAGAAATCATTAATAGGTACTATTTAGATTTGTTGTTGGTTGTATGGAAATGATACTTAAGAAATTAAAAAGCTTTATCTGTGCAACCATCAGATCCTTTTGAAGTGAAGAGAGATTGGATAGAAGTCAGTGGGAGGATAAAAATAGAATTATTATGTAAAATTGTTTTGGAAGGAAAATGAAGTGCTTTTCCATCTGAGACATCCCAGTTTGTTCCGTTCACTGTGGTTCTCTTTCCTCTGCAGAAAAAAAAAATTGATTATATTCCTTATGCCTGTTTTCACTCACGGAAGGTAATTTTAGGAAATTAATTTCCCTCATTAGGTTGTATAACTCAATACTAATTTACTGAAATGATCTTAGAAAGGAGAGGTAGGCTCATCTTTAGATATTAAAGTGTTTCAGTAAGAATCCCTGGAACTTTATTATTTCTGTCAGCTTGGGGAATTTGGTTAAGGTCTGGTTTGAAGGATGGGCTATGAAATCCCCAATAAACATCTAAACCCTGGAACACTTAAATGTTTTAAGGCTGCTCTAATATTCCTCTCACAGATGTGCTACTGAATGAATCAAAACTGAGCTTATACCCTTAGGTTAGGCCCTGTCTCAAACTCAGACTAAAAGTCTTTATTCAAGGAAATAATTTATGAAATATAATTTGTCCTGAAGTGCTTCTGAAACCTCTGTCCCTGTAACTAAAGCATAATTAAATAAAACCCCGGAATTAATCCAGATGGTCTTTTTGGTAAATTGATGTTTTTCAGAAGGAGATAAACAAGAGAAATTACACTTGGACTCTTTGGGATTGGATATTGGTTAGTAAAGTCATGTGTATTAAATTATAATATAATTACTTATGCGTGGAAAATGTAGATATTCTAGTAGCTGGTTCAGGCAGTGAAACTATAGTCAATTAAAACAGAAATAGGAATTTATATTTTATTCAAGCCAGCGATACCAAATCCATTCCCTACTTAAATCTCAGTTTAAAAAAACAGGTTTTCCATGACAACATAAAAACAACAACAAAAAAACCCCCAACCAAACAAAACAAAACCAAAAATAAAACAACAACAAAAAGTCATAAACCCAGATATTATCACCACTGTAAGGCAGGGGAATGACAGGTTAAAAACTTGAGATCTAAAAGTCAATATCAAAGTTGAGAAGCTGGTTAATGATCTTAAAATACAGGAAATAATGACAAAGATTCAAGAAAAGCAGGTTTTGCTGAGTACGATTTTCAGTGGAAGAAACGAAGCCACAAGTGGAGAGCAGAACATTAAATAAATATAAGTGAGGAGAACTGGGAATAGAAAAAAGTGCAAGACAAGTTGGTGTGTTCCATAAAACATGAACAAATGCTTAGCAACATTTTACAGTTAAAAAGAGGGATTTTGTTGAGCATGTACAGGTGAGGGATGTCTGTCCCTGTGCATTTGGAAATCTTCAGCACAGATGTGCAATAAATTTATGTATTTGTTATGTCTGTGCACAAATACATTTATATATAGACAAAAAAAACCCTTCAAAATTCAACTTATTAGACAGAAAAAAAGAGAATAAACATTGATTTTTTGGTTTTCAAAGGCTTTAGTTGGACAATGATTTTAACCAAATGGGGGTTTTTTTGAGTGTTATTTTGAGGGGTTCTGTTGCTGCCTCATTGTTAATCTTCAATCTGAGCTGAAAAACTCAAATAAAAATATTGTTTTGCATATTTGCTGCTTGAAGTAACACATCCAGCTTCCTTCTAGCCTCTTGCCTTGCTTTTGGCTGCTTCATAGATACATAAAAAGCTTGCCTTGAACATTTTAGCAGTTGTTAAAGCAGCCAGAGAGATAAAAGAAAGTTAAAGGACGTGCAAAGATTGAATTACAGAGTTTCCCAGCATTTGGATGACAAAGTTTGACCATTATGAGGAATAAATCAATTTGCAGGCGCTGTGGCCAGTGAGCTGAGGCTGGAGCTGAAACTGTTCCTCTGGGAAAAGTGCTCAGAGATAAAAGGAGTCATATCTCTTAGTTTGTGTGGAGAAACATGGAAGGGATTTTTTGGAGACCAGGAGATATGCAAAAATTCACCAGGAAAATGAGAAGGGAGAGGAGAATGTGTATTCTAGCTCTAAATTTTCCCAGTTACGATTCTAAAGATGTTTCCCATTATTTAGAATTTAAAGTGAAATATGTACATCAATTAGAAAAATTCAGTTGTTTATAAATTAGGACAAGGTTTCGTATTTATTGGTCTACTGTATTTTAATTTTAAAGGAATTCTGGGTTCCTCATGAAGAGTCTCATGATTAATGATTGGAATTGATGATCTTGGAGTTAGTGTTTCTGTGGAATGAGGAGCAATGTGGGAAGCTGAAGGACATCCCCTGGTGCTTCTGAAACCAAGAGCAAATGGCAGGAACTTCTGTGGAGTTTCTGTTGTTGTCCAAGGTCCCAAAGTGTCCTTGGAGTGTCCTGGAGAAGGTTTGGAAATCTGGTGAGTGCTTTATAATGTGAGTGGAAATATTCCTCTTTATTATCCTCTCCTATTTTCTGCTTCCCTTTATATTCACCAAGAATCCCTAAACAATTGCAGGTATTCCTAATCCTCCTCAGAGTAATTTCCTGCCCTCGTGAAGATTTTGTCACAAAAATGAAGAGTGTAATCCACCATAATCACATCTCGACTGGCAACCCCTCCATGTCCTCAACCTCTGGAACAACCCCTCCACCTCCTCAACCTCTGGAACAACCCCTCCACCTCCTCAGCCTCTGGATCAACCCCTCCATCTCCTCAGCCTCTGGATCAACCCCTCCATGTCCTCAACCTCTGGAACAACCCCTCCATGTCCTCAGCCTTTGGATCAACCCCTCCATCTCCTCAACCTTTGGAGGATTCTGTGATGGGGTGAACTGGAGATTCCAGCCTCAGAAGCCTGGAGGGAGGGGAATGGCAATGGAAATGCAGGATTCAGAAGTTCAGTGTGGTTAGTCAGGATGGGGGCTGTTCTGCCCACCTGATGGATCAGGCACAAAGATTTATTTTCCGTTGCTTTATCATCATGAATCAAACCTGAAAAAGACCAAACTCAGGAACGGCACAAATCACTTTGTGTGGTTCTGGCTGTAACGAGAAAGACAAAAAGCGAGATTTTTTTTTTTATCCTGCTTTCCATTTAAGCAGAGTGTGTGCTGCTAATTGAAACCCATCTCATGGGCTCCAGCTGGAGCTGTTCCAGGCAGGAGCAGGGGGAGCCAAGGTAATGTCTGCTCAGATTTGTAAAGCTTTAACCTGCCTCAGACAGCAGATGAGTCCTTTCATAGTACGTGATCCATGGGAGCACTTACCGATGGATTTCCACATGTTAGAGCACTCTTCCAGCCTGGTGGAAGAGCATGGAGGAAGGAAGGAAGGAAGGAAGGAAGGAAGGAAGGAAGGAAGGAAGGAAGGAAGGAAGGAAGGAAGGAAGGAAGGAAGGAAGGAAGGAAGGAAGGAAGGAAGGGATTCCAGGATTCCAGGAAGGACAGAAGGAATAGCAGTATTTGAACCCTGATGCAGAGAGAGTTTTCAGGGTAATTTGTGGTGCTCCGAGCAAGGGGTTTAGAAACCAATGTCCTGTGAATCTCAGTCTAAACACTAACAGCACAAAGCATCAAAGTTATACCTCCAAAAAACTGCCTGGCTGCTATTTCTAAAAACCCAGTGAAACATTCTGACTTCAGTTCTACAAATATTTCTCTCCTGATGTGTACATGGAGTTCATTAGTGACTGTCTGGGAGTAAAACCTTGAATATTTATCCACAGCCTAAAGCCCAGTAGTCACATTCAGTGAAATCATCTCGTAACTGTGCACTGGTTGTGGTTGCCCACATAATTGGGAGAGATGGTAAAACACTTAAGTGCTCCTAGTGAGATTTGTGTCAGAGTTATTTCATCAGGAATTTATCTTTGGTGTTGTTACAGACCTGGCTGGAGTGCCTTTTTAGAGCACACGAAGAAATCTCTCCTATCATCCCCCTCTGAGAGGAGATTTCCTCGGTTAATTGGACAAACAATGACATTTGGAAAAATTAAAGGTTATGGCCATTCCAAAAATATTCTGAGGATATTTTGCTTCCACAGCCTGATCCAAAAAGTGCTTAACTTGCTGTACCACAATATAATTTCTTTGGGAATTTTTAGTGCAGTTTGGAGTGCTCTGGATGTCTGATTCCAGCATGGCCTGTCAGTGTTCCAGGAGAGGGGTATAATTCTCTCCCCAAACCCATTCCAGTTTAATTAAAGAAAACCAGCTGACGCTTCCAGCATGAAAACCATCTATACTCAAAATCAGGGAAATTCCTATTCATGCTCCACTTGAGCCTTTGAGTCCTAATGAGAGCTGCAGTGGAACAAAGTGAAAATTATTCCATTTATTCTAGATAATTTCAGAAGTAATTCAGTCAGCATATTTAAGTATATTTAAAAGAAGGTGATTTCAAAAGCAGAACTCCCTCTGAACAAAATATTGTTTGGTTCAAGATAATCCTGCTTGGGTGGGGCCCTGTGGGTGTCTTAGAAATGTTACTGTCCCAAGATGTTTACGATTTCTTTATCAGGTGGTTTTCATGTCTGGAAGAGGCGTGTGACACTTATTTTTAGGTTCTGTCCTTTTCTTTCTCTCCTTGCAGCTCCCCCAATATTGGTGTTTCCTTAGAAACCCTGGCTGTCAGCTGGCATCATAAAAATCTGAGATGACACCGAGCTGGCTTTTGGGGGAGGTGATTCTTGTGCAAACAACGTGTTTTCTATTGCTGGCAAAACTCTTGGCTTTAATCCTCGTCCTGAAAACAATCATTTCACTCAAGATTTAGGAGAGGGAGGGGCCTTTCTGTGCTTCCCTTTGCATTCCCGGTCGAGAGGGAGGATTACTGCGAGGAAAAGCTCATTGCTATGCAGAGGTAGAACCTTTTTAAGCCCCAGGTTGATGCTGGATGGATGTGTTGTCATGAGAGCCGCATGCTGGGCTTGCATAAGGCTTTGGAGGTGTTTATGCACGAGCTCTCCCAAGGGTGATGTTTTATCAAACCTTATTACAAAAGTGCTCTTCTCTGCGAGCCACCGAAAGCTTTGGGGCCATTAAAATGCAGAGTTGTGTCTGGCCAAGGATAAGCAGAGGCTGTGATTCGTATTCATGGGAGAGAGAACCCCCAGAAATTTCCAGAAGGTTTTTATAGGACCTGCAGCTATCCTGTGCTGTGGTCACCTACAGGGAGCTGTGTAAGAATCCCAAACCTGTTTGGGTGGGAAGGGAACTTAAATCCCATCCAGTGCCACCCCGCCATGGCAGGGACACCTCCCAGTGTCCCAGGCTGTTCCAAGCCCAATGTCCAACCTGGCCTGGGACACTGCCAGGGATCCAGGAACCCCTGCCACATCCAGGGATTTCTGCCACATCCAGGGATTTCAGCCACACCCAGGGATTTCTGCCACATCCAGGGATTTCAGCCACACCCAGGGATTTCTGCCACACCCAGGGATTACTGCCATAACCAGGGATTTCTGCCACATCCAGGAACCCCTGCCACATCCAGGGATTTCTGCCACATCCAGGAACCCCTGCCACATCCAGGGATTTCTGCCACATCCAGGCATTTCTGACACATCCAGGAACCCCTGCCACATCCAGGGATTTCTGCTACAACCAGAGATTTCTGTCACATCCAGGGATTTCTGCAGCAACTTTCAGCTCTTCCTGTAACAAAAAACGCAGATCAGAAGGAATCAGAGGGAAATACTTGAGGAAAGGTCGCTCTGCTGAGCTGCTTTGAAACTCGGATAAAAGGACAGTGATAATCCCATTACAGAGCAGCCACAGATGCTTCCATTCAATCCTACAAACCAGGGGAGACCACACGGAGCCTTCCCTGCCCTCGGGAAGTTTTTGAGCTGCTGGAGAAGGTGTTGGTGGCACCTTGGGCACAGAGAAAAGGGATGGGATGGTGATGATGGAGAGACTGTGTGGACACGGAGATGCTGAGGAAGGACATCCCATTCCAGGGTGATCCAAAACCTCACCTTAAGGAACTTGTATCTTTGTAGACTGGCGATTTAATTTATTTTTTGGCTAATTTGGGCAGTGATGCTCTGCCAGCCCTGGGAAGGGGCACTTGGTGCCTTTTGCTGCTTGAAACCCCATGAGGCCGAGTTTTGTTTTTTCTGTTTGCAGAGTTCAATTCTTCCCTCTCTTGAATCACAAACCTCAATTCTTTCACAAGCCACAGTTTCAGGGCTTGCAGCACAAAATCTCTGCCAGTGTTACTAGGTCAGATCTGCTGTCCTCTATTTATGTTTATTTTATAACTGATCAAGAAGGGTCACGTTTTGTCTGTGGCAAAGGTCATTTTTCTGTGAGCAGACTCTGATGGACTAAGATACAAAAGGTGATAAAGTTATCGCTTTGAGAAAGTCTCTTGTTAAAGTACAAATATTATGAATTCATTCCTTTTTTTGTCTTGAATTAAAACCCACCAAGTGCAGCTATCTTTGGTTCCCTTGTCTGACACGGCTTTGCCAGTCTGTAAATTTTCTTTCAAATTAGCAGCCCGAGTTTTCTTATCAACCCTTAGCCAGTTGCAATTACTGTCACTCTTTTCAGCACAGTTAATAGGTTTGTGCCAACCAAACTGAAACTTTTGTCAGGAATTGTGATTTTCCTGAGTGCCCTGAAGACTCTGATATTGTTTTAAACATAAGAGCTTTTTCAGCCATGGGGGTGACAGGCAGAGCCAAACTTTGTTTTCTGACTTCCTAAATCGCACTGGACAATTCAGCAAAAGCTGAGGGCGTGAAGGATTAGTTTTCTCCTCATTTTTTAAGGGATTATATATATATATATATTTATTATTTTTTTTTTGAGAATACCATTTAAAGTAGAACAAACAGAACATGCACAAAGCAGCTTTTGAAAAATGTGTGGTACAAATGTGGGATCTTTTGGGAATCAGTGTGATGCATCTAAAATGCTGCTGAAAATGTTAATTAGTCCCATGTATCCAGTACAAAAGAGAAAGTTTTCATAATTAAGAAATATATGGAACTAAGAAGAAAATAGATTCGGATGCCAGGCAGCTGGACTTGCCTTGCTGTGTTTTCTCACTAATATTTTTGCATGGGAAAGACACCTATAGAGGTGCAGGAATTCTGACCAGAAAGGTGTTTCCAGCTCTTTTCTGATGGAAGTATCACTAAGGATACTTCACATCTCTTCCTGGTGTTTCTTGCCAGTGAATACTTAGACAATTCCCAGCCTGGGGGCTTTTGAGGTCGTGGAAAAGGGATCTGTAACATCTCTGGGGAGCTCAGTTGCTGTGTGGCCCAGGAAAGTTCAGGCTGGGGACCCTTGTCCATAGGGCAGAGCCAAACCTTGCCCTTTGTGTGGGAATTTCTGTAAAAAGCGAGGGTTTACAAGGGATTTCTTTGGAAAAAGAACAAGTTTGCCTGATTTCAGAACATCCTTGCTATGGGACAGTGAGGCCGAAGAAGTGAGGGCTCCTTTGCCTCTTTGCTGCTTTTCTGTATTCAGCTGTGAGAGGAGGGAGCTCTCTGAGGATTATTATTTTTTTTTTTTTTTGCTGAACACATATTTATATACATCACTGGGTGGTGGTGGGGGGGGGGGGAGGGGAGGGAGGAATTTTGTGTTTTTCCCAGACTTTCCAAGCTTTTTGCTCCAAGTGAGCCCGAGCAGCAGCGAGAGCTCTCAGACTTGTTTGCAGCACTGGGAGCAGAGATGGAGAGCAGCCCTGGGACCCTCTGCCCGTCGTGCTCTTTCTCTGGCCGTGGCCAGCAGCAGATGTCCAGGGCCAGCACACAACAACTGGGCACACTGAGAGAGAGAATTCCTCGGGATATCCTCTCCCAGCTTCAAATAATCTGCTGCTTCAGGATTTTCTGGGAAGGGGCAGCTACATCGCAGCCCCTGCCAGACCTCAGTGGCCTTCCTGCTGCAATTATCCCCTTGCACAACGGGATGGAATCATTTGAATGAGTAGAAATTCCTTCCCTTTTCATGCTGGTGATGCCACCTCCAAAGCATTCTGATGGGATTTATCCTGATTTGACAAAACCCAGGCTATGTTGCAGCCAGACCTCCCAATCCTCATTACTGGTGTGTCTCTAAATAGGTATTTGCAGCCTCCAAATGATAAAGGACAAGAGTTGCTGTAAAAAAAAACAAAAACAAAAACAAAAACAAAATGATGGCCCAAACTGCTAAAAATACGTTGTTGTGGGGTTTGAAGTCACATTCAAGCTTCCAACAGAGAAATTAATTTGGTTGTCCCTGACAGAGCCTTTGCTCCCTGTGGGTTTCTCTGCAGAACTGTTTCTTCAGGGGACAATTAAAACCCACAGTGCTGGGAGTGAGGGAGAAGGGGTTGGACACAGTGTAATAATAGCAGGGCCCCAAATGCTCCTTTCCTTCTCTTCAGATCTCCTTCCTGGCCTGTCTCTTTGTTTGGTTTTGTTTTCCATCAGCAGGATCCAGTCTATTCCTGAATATATTTCCCTGAGTAACTCTCTGGAAAGAGCCCGCATTTGATCCTGCACAAAATGTTTTCTTTAGGACCGAAATCCAGCTGAATAAAGAACACTGGATCCAAAAGATATATTAATAAAAACCAAATAAACTAAAAAAACAACCTCCCCCCAGCAAACTGTTGGGTTAAAAAATAAAATAAAATAAAATAAAATAATATAAAATAAAATAATATAAAATAAAATAAAAAAATAAAATAAAATTTAAAAGTTCCTGCTGGTAGCCTGTTTTCCCCTTTTTTTTCCTTCCCTTCACTCTTGTATATTTTAAATAAGTAGGTAGCAAAAAATTCAGGATCAGGGTCCCACTGATCCTATAGAACCATAAAAAAGATTTGTTCCAAAATTTTTGCAAGGTAGTTAAAATTTTAGAAGGCAACATAAGAGGAGAAGTTTTTGGAAGTCTGATTGGCCCCAGGAGAGTGGAGCCTGCACCAGGAACGTGCCCAGCCTTGGAGGAGGATTTCCATCTCACTCTGCTGTTCCAACCCTCTAAAAACCCCATTCTGCTGGATTTTTAATTCCTGATTTTAAGACAGGCTTTGGGTGGACAATTATTACAGAATAAAAGGAATCTTGGCAACTTGAAGCGTAAGATTTTTATCCTTGGGTGTTCCTTTGCACTTTCCACACTTAAAACCTGTGTGATTGCCCTTCCTGAGCTTCCTGTGGTCCCAACCATTTTCTGTACAAGTTTTCCTTTTCCACCTCAGCCAGAATAATTCCTGAGGTATTTCCCATGAAACATCAGCACTGGGTTATCCTTCAGAACTCAGTGACAGAAGTTCCTTGGGGTGGCAGTCCCTGAAATGTTCTGGTGGCTCTAGGGGCTATTGATTTATATTTTTTCTGCTGCTTTTATTTATAGGTGGAAATGCTTGCTTTTTTTCTTCTTCTTCTTGTGTTTTCTTGTGTTTTTCATTGCCAAAATCCAGCATCAGTGGCTACATCAAATGAAGCTGATTGAGGCTGGTGAAGTGCGCTTGGCTTGCATTTTGATGGGAATATTCAACCTACAGATGGGCTTGGAGAGAGGCCACCTAAGTTCAAGTGAGAATTTTAGTGCAGATTCGTGCATTTTTGAAGGCCAGATGGCACCACTGTGATGATCTTGTCTGATCTCCTGCGCAGCACAGGCTGTGGAATTGCACCCATTCATCCCCACCTCGAGCACAGCGTTCTCCCTGCAGATGTTTGACTTCTCCTCTGTCAGGCCCAAATTTGAGCTGACCTCACATCCATGTCAACGCTGATAATAATTCGGATTGCTGGAACATTCAAGAGAAAACCTTGCAAGGTGTCCCTTGGAATCTTGGTTGGGATTCCCTTTTTTAATTTCTTTTTAATTTTTTTTTGTTATTGTTTGTTGTAAGATTGACAGAGCTATTTGGTTGTTTTCAGGAGTGTTTGGTAAGAACTCCAGAGGGAGGATCTGACAGCCTTGCTCTGTGATGGATTGGAATGTCACATCAACATATGGTGAAAGGAGGGGAAAGGCAAGAGGGAAAGAGGGAAAACCAAACCAGAGCTCTTTTTTGAAACACCCGGGAAACTGGGTTGGTGACTAAATAAAGATTTCTCGCCACCAAAAGTACAGCAGCAACCACAACAAAATTTGATCTGAAAATATTTTTTTTTCCCAGAAAACCATCACATTTTCCTTGTTCACTTTGAATGACTGTTATTTTTCCCAGCAGGATTTCTCACTTTCCTGGAGAAACAATGAATCTGTGAAACTTTTTCCAAAAAATCCAAAGCCATTTTTGATGCTTCCCAACCAAATCCTGGCATAGCTGTGTCAGCCAGCAAAACAAAATAGGACAAACGTTGCACGAGGTACTGTGAGCCCAGTTCCCTGCTCTTTGTTCCCCCCAAAAAAGGCATTTTTTCCCTTGGAATTGTCTTATTTGGTCCAACAGGAACTCGGCATGTGAATAAAACATCCTGGGACATGAGTAATGACTGCAGAATCAGGTGTTCTGCACTGAGCTGGTTTGAAGATGCTGGAATAAAATAAAATTAAAATAAAAATAAAATAAAATAAATGAAAATAAAATAAAATAAAATAAGGCAAATATTGTTCATGTTCATTTTGTTGGCTGAAGTGGTTGAATTGTCTTGGAGCTGGCTCAGATCTGGGAATTCTGAATTTCAAGTGTTCCCACTAGAGATTGGGGTGTTTGAGCAGGAGGTGAAATGGGCAATGAATGATAGGATGGCAAATAGGGACAGGAGTTGGGCAGAGAGGATGGATATTGGCAGGAAAAGGGGTGATACAGATCCTCAAAGGTGTTTTGGAACTCGGTCACCAACATCTCTCCTCATTTCTCCTCCCCTCAGGGAGAGCGCTGGACCGTGCGGTTAAAGGTGCGGAAGGAGTTAACAAAACCCAACCCCACAACTTCAGATGAAGAGGGATCCAGCCACATCCCGTCATAGCCATGGTGTCCTTCATCCAGAATCCTGGAATTGTTCACGTTGGAAAAACCTTCCTGAGATCACTGAGTCCAGCCTGGGAGCAATCTCCACCTTGTCCCCAGCTCAGAGCCCTGAGTGCCACGTCCAGACCTTCCACGGACACCTCCAGGGATGGGCACTCTGAACCTCCTTGGGAAGCCTATCCCAGTGCCTGACCACTCGTTTTTTCCATGGAGAAATTCCTCCTGGTGCATGTATGAACATGTATGTAGGTTGAGGGCAGCCTTTGTTTTCTGATAACTTTCGGGGAAGAAGAGCAAAAAGCAACAAAGAAATAAACTCCAGAACTCCACAAACCAAATCCTCAAATGCAGAACGAGCGGAGGACGTCATTTGGGACAGTGTGGGAAGGGACAGATCCCCGGTGGAGATCTTCAGAGACAAACAACAAACCTTTCCTGACTGTGGCCTCGGTGTTCCTCACTTTGTTCCAGGTCAAAACGACTTTAATTTGCAATTCACTGAATCATCTGCAGGGTCTGGAAGCCGTCTGTGCAGGAAGGACGTGCCGTGGGAGGGAGGAGGAAAACCCTCGGTGTTATTGCCCAGTGTTTACAGCTCCTGACAGGATGGCTTTTAGGAATGAAGGTTTCGACGTGGCTCAGCACACGCACGCTGTAATTTGTCTGTCAGCTCTCTCAAAGTTCATTGGCATTGTCAAGTCGTGTTTAACTCAGTGGGGAAATATGGATTTCATCCCTGGTGATTTCGTGGAGCACTTTGATAGCCTGAAGGTTTCCCATTAGAACCACGACCTCCCGTCTCCTCCCCACCTCCTTGGGAATTACTGCACCTCTCTGTAGGACTTCAGCATGCAAAGGACCCAAAATGAATCAGGAATGATTCTTTCAGTCTGTGGGTCCTGTTTGAAAGGATTAAATGTCTGATTGTGCAGGAATACCTGCAGGTCTGGCACCTCTCTGGAATTCTCAGTGAGTAGGGGTTCATAAAGCCAAAAGAAGGGCATGGACAAAAATCAGAGTTCTCCCTGGTAGAAGATGGCACGTGCCAAATACAACGGAGAACTCTACTTGCTGTGCTGAGGCAAGTCCAGAAAAGTGTGACCGGAATATTCTGGCACTTTTCTCCCTCTTGTCATCTTTAGAGAAGAGTAGGAAACTCTTTACAGCCTGTGTGTTCTGTTGGGTAGAACTTGAAGACAACTCTTATCCATTAGAAAACAACGTTTATCCATCAGAAAACAATGTTTATCCATCAGAAGCCAAAGGGCGCCATGCTGACGTTGATTTTCAGTCTGAAGCTAGGTTAACAAGTTGGAGCAGGGGAAGAATGGGGATGATTTTTCTGCTGCCTGCACAGAACTGGCTGTTTGTTAAACTCCAAGGGTAGATTACTGCCCTGTTGTCTGGCTTTGGCAGAGCTGGCTGTGCAATGTGGGACGTGCCAGACTGGATCACTGCTCACGTTCAGTCTCCAGTGCTGCTCATCTGGAGCACCAAGAGCTCTTTAATGGCTCTGAAATGTCCTGGTCTGCTGCAGGTTTGAGGGAATCCCACCCTGACAAGCTGTCCCAGCATCCCTGGAGGGTGAGAGGAAAGGTGTGGGAGGATGTGACAGACACGAGGAGCTCTCCTGAAGCCCCCCAGGGCAGGACCGGGTGCCATATGCGGAATGCTGAAATTGGATATTTCCTCCCAGGCTTCTCCAGCAAAGCTTTGCCAGGATGTGAAGAACGTTTGTTCATCTCCACTTGGTTGTTCCACTCTCACTCCAATCCTTTTCCAGAGCTCAAGAGTGGAAAGAATTCCGAGCTAGTCTTGACAATAATTCCGTGGCTGTCTCGGTGATGCCTCCATAATTAACATTTGTCCTTACAGATACAATAGCTCCTTGTAATGCAGACATAAATATTCCATTTTAAATAAGTACCTGAATTCTGGGGATGAGTGGTGTAAACTTTAATTACATTTCACAAGTGCATTTCCCTCATAATCCCATATTTTTCATTAGACACAAAATAACATTTCTACTAATTTTGGATAGGTTTTTTTTCTTTGCTTTGGTCTGTTTAAATAAAAAAAAAAAAGTGAACAAGTAGAGGAAAGCCTGTTGACTCAGACAGATTAAATATGTACAGAGTAATTCATACAGAAAGTTTAATTTTTTTCCCTCTGTCTCAATAAAGATATGATAATTTTCTGAATCCAAGTCTTAAGCTTTATATTGCTACTATCTCTTCAGGAAAACAAATGCTAGATTCATTTGAAAGTTATTATTTAACATATTACAAAGATAAATCTGTCTGTTGTTACTGAAAACTCACACTGTTGAGTTTCAGTAATTCAAAGAAATATAAATACAATTGAATTTTATTAAGGTCTCTGTTGATGGAATATCAACTTTGCTTTCCAACCAGGATTTACCTGCTGATCTCATTTTTCCATATAGGAAACCACAGCTGAGTTTGGGCAGAAATGGAACTTGAGTTTTATCCTGAAGGTGCAGCATCCCTGTGAGCAGAAACACCACCTCAAACAGGCTCGTGGAATTCATCCAAGGGCCTGGAGTGCCAGGACAAAGGGGAATGGCTTCCCACTGCCAGGGGGGAAGGTTAGATGGGATTTTGGGAAGGAATGATTCCCTGGGAGGATGAGGAGACATTGGAACAGAATTCCCAGAGAAGCTGTGGCTGCCCCTGGATCCCTGCAGTGTCCAAGGCCAGGTTGGAGCAGCCTGGGACAGTGGGAGGTGTCCCTGTGCCCAGGGATGAGGTGGCACTGGGTGGGATTTAAGATCCCTTCCACCCAAACCATTCTGCAATTCTGTGATTCCCTGAGATAAAAGTTTAGCTGTTGTCTAAAATGATAAATCAAAAGTTCAGACTGAAAGCAGGAATTTCTGTCATTTCTGAAAACAGACTCAAGAGTTTAATGTTGCGTTTTTGGTTGTCTCCAATTGACAGATCCTTTTTCTCTCCCTCTATTTATTGAATATTATCTCTCCATTCCATTCTCCCTGTCATGGCAGTACCTGAGGTTTTGTGATACTCAGGCTTTGGCAGCATTATTGATTTAAAAAGTTCCTGTGTCCTTCACTTTCCATTGTGTTCAACTCCCCAGATAAGTTCATGGTTATATTCTATGGATCTGATCCAATTTATTTCAACAGCAAGATATTGCTTGGAAGGAAATACATCCTGCTCTCTATCTTTAGGAATTACCTAAATGCGTTAAAATCCAAGCCTAACTATTTTTCACAATTAACCTGATGGGGCTTGATGCCTTTCTAAGGGAAAATCCTGAGAAATATGCCCAGAGTAACAAATCATTAGATGTGATAAGCCAGGCGGTCCGGTTTTCCTGATAATTTGTCTTAATTATCTTTCGGGGTGTTTTTTGTATTTTTACTCAGGGCTACTTGTTTACAATGGAAGTAAAAATAATCCCTCTGTCATCCTTGGATATTCCCAGCAGCCAAGAAGGTCTTTTCCATCTATTTCCCCTCATCTCCCCAGCCCCTGCAGCCAAGCTGCCTTCCAAGGTATAATGAATTTATAGTTTGCACCCAAAGGAGGAAGAACTCATCAGTGTGATGTTCTAGCACTTCAGTGCATTATTTTGGGGGATCTTACTGTGTTTATTCCAATACCCGTGGCAAACAAACCTGGGTTCTTTGGCCTTTATTTCCTTTTTGAACATAATAAATTAAATTCTGGCACTAATCATATCACCACTAATTTTTATGATGGTAATTCAGACTAAAAAGGGCCTGATTTTAGTGCTGCTGCCGTAGCTGCTTGGGAGGGAGGTGGGTATCCACTGAAATAGTAAAATACAAAATATATTGCCCAGAAATTGGCTCTGTTCCAAAGGAAAAATCTCAAATTTATGTGTTTTAAAGTGCTTTGTGATGCAGAGTTTCTGCACAGGGCAAGAAAATCTACACACTTCTCGGCCCAGTTCATGCCACACTTTTTTACTGTCTTGGGGACCTGAATTTCAGCTCCTGATCTGAGAGATTCAACCTTTGTGGGCAGAGGCAGAGTAAAATTCCCTTTGCCAGCAGCTCCTGTTGTAACTGTCTGCACTATTTTAGCAATTTCAGGTAAGTTTGTGAGTAATTTTAATTTTACAGGGACTGAAAGGGTTTGTTTTTTTGTTTTTTTTTTCCCAAAACGTTGAATATTGGTCCCATTTTCATCTGATGTTTATTTTTCACAATGAAATGTGTTATTTTCTTCCTTTCTCCTCTGAATACCAGGGAACTTTGTTGTTGTTGTTTGCAATTAATAATTTTTGGCATTTTTGCTGCACGTTTTACTGGCTGTATTTATAGAACTGAATTTAATTCAACCTCACATTAGGAATACAAATATATTAAATCCCTAAGTCATGGTTCTTCTTTTTTTTTTTTTAACTCCTCACATGCTTTTAGTAAAAGCAACATTTCCAAAATTCCCATCTGTTCTGCATGTAAATCCAGCTAATTATACACTGATTGACAAGGCTGTAAAAGGAGATTTTTGGGGAGATGATAGGTTTGGGATCTGTACTAAAAATTCCCACGTGGAGGCACCCTGCAAGTTTTCCCATGGAAACTGCGTGTGGGAGTCAGGGAGACACAAATACACCCAACGAAATGTGCTCTGGCTGTCACCCAGGTGTGTCAGAAAAGCTTTGGGGTTTGTGTAAATGTGAGTGAGGGGAGAGATCAATAATCGATATATATCTTATCACAAATCAATAATCCATAAATCAATAATCCACAAATAGTGCCCCAGCTCTGGGAGCCCTGAGCAGCCCAGCCCAGCCCAGCCCTCACCTGGATCAGCAGTGATTCCTCAGGCCCTGCCCTTGGCTTGGAGAGGAGCTGGAGGGATCTCAGAGAGCTGTGGTTGGCCCCACAGGCACGTATGGGATCAGAGAATTCCAGAATCCCAGGATCACTGAGGTTGGAAAAGTCCTCCAAGGTCATCAAGGTGATGCCCAGCTTGTCCCCAGCCCTGAGTGCCACGTCCAGGAATTCCTTGGACACCTCCAGGGATGGGCACTCCACACCTCCCTGGGCAGTTCCAATCCCTGACCACCCTTTCCATGGGGAAATTCCTGCTGGTGTCCAACCTGTCCTGAGGCCGTTCCCTCTGCTCCTGTCCCTGTTCCCTGGGATAAGATCCCAAATCCCCCTGGCTGTCCCCTCCTGTCTGGGAGTTGTGCAGAGCCACAAGGTCTCCCTGATCCCCCTTTCTCTGGGCTCAGCCCCTTTCCGAGCTCCCTCAGGAATTCTCCAGTCCTTTCCAGCTCCCTCAGCCTCTCCTGGGGCTCCAGACCCTTCCCCAACTCCGATCTCTTCCCTGCACAAGCTCCTACCCCTTTATTCCTACACATATTTCCATGGAGAGCATCATATCCAAGGCATGATGGATTTAGCAGTTGAGGTGCAACAATAAATTCTGGGCATCAGTGAACACCTTGGATTTCAACATAAAATGCTGAACTTATGTCTAAAAGTTGCCATGGTCCAAGATGAGCCACTCAGTTTCTTTTTAATGAATCACCCACTTTTTAAAAAGAATTCATTTTATGTTTCTTTGTCCTTTCTTTTCTTCCTTTTTCATTTATTTTTAATCTACATAAGCCACTTTTACTCTAGACAAGAAAGGGGAGAGCTTGTATTTTAAATAGATTTATGTATGAGCAGGGCTATTTATGAGAGAATCTGGGAGAAACATCACCAGAAAATTGTGATAGAATTGGAAGGAAAATTGAACACAGAAAAAGGTCAAACAAAAAGCAGACAATTTCTTAATTGTATTCTTAACAAGGGTAATTAAGCACTGGAACAGATTATTAATGGATGTGGTTCATGCAGCATCAGATATGAGGAGCCTTAAAATAAGATTGAATCTCTTCCTAAATGCCTGATCTAATTTCAGTACGAATTATTGCGTTAGATGAAGGCACCAAGAAATAAAATCCCAATCTATGGCACGGCACTGGAGAAATGTTCATGATATTTCTGATGGCCCTGAAAGATCAGATTCTGGAAAAATCCACCAGGAGAAAATCCAATTGTTCTTCTAACATGAAATGTGAGTATAACCAGGTTAAATAAAAAAAAAAAAATTAACACACTGCCATGGAATAATATTGGCTTTCTGGGCTTCTTTTTAATTTTTTTATTTGTTCTGTTGAAGATTACAGATAAAAAGAATCAATCTATATTTTATATACTCTGATTTCACAGTGTTATTATGATACTTGTTGATCACATCAACAAGGAATTCCTGGTCAAAGTTCCCAGGTGTTTGTAGGGAGTTTTAGGTCATTTTAATGGAATTATGAATATTTATTTTTAACATATGGGGAGGAAACAACAGAGTTCAAATTCTCTTCAGGTGCTGCCACAGATCCATGTCACAGCCATGCTGCCATTCCCTGTCCTTCAATAAAATTTGTGGGTGCACAGGATGCAGTCCTGGAGCATCATTTAACCCTTGTGGGAACAGGTAAATCTGGGAATGATGTGTTCTGGGAATGGTTTTCCATGGATGGAATGGTTCATGTCTCTGTCCTTCAGAATCAGAAGCATCACTGAGTCCTTGTGGGAGCAGCTAAATCTGGGAATGTTTTGTTCAGGAATGAAATGCCCTTCCATGGATGGAATGGTTCCTCCCCCCCGCAGACGACAGCCGGAGCTCTGCTCCAGATGGGGAATGTCAAGCACCTCACAAGGTAATTAATCTCCCCCGAACTCTCGTCTAATTTAATGAGTTGTAGTTCACAGAGCGGTGTCAGCAAGGGCCAAAACATTGGCTGAGGTCTGTGGGGAGCCCTAAATCAGAGAAGAGTGCTGCTCGTGACTCCTGGGAGTCAATCCAAACCTTCTCTGAATTTCGGATTGACAGGACAGCTCCTGGTCCCTTCTCATTGCTCGAAATGACAACTTCACCCTTGGCCCTGAGGGTGAGCAAACTCTCCCTTGGGCCTGGGCTGGGTAGGAGTCGGATCCTTCTGCCAGTGATGTTCCCAATTTCCTGCCAACAGGAATACAGGATCTTTCCTCTCATTCCCAGGAAATTGCACTTCACTCTTTCAGCGCTCTTTAATTTTGCTGACGCCGTTTCAGGGAAGTGGAAATTCTTAAATTTGGTGGATTTGATGCTATGAAATCCTGTAGCTGATACTTAGACTCCAGCCTGGATGTTTACAGACGCTGGCTCCGTGTTTTCAGCTGGTTCTTTCCCTCTGAATTCCATGAGGGTCTCCGTGCAATAATAGGAGCGTGTTTCCAAATAATGCCTGAACGAGACTTTCATTTTTGCCTTTCTTACAACCAGGGATACAGAAATATTTGTGTTTTCTCCTCATAGCCTTTAATTTATACAAGAACCCTTAATAACCAGTGCTTAGCCACCAGGAGGCTGCATTTATTTAAATCAATATCTAATTAGCTTCCTTAATACATTACCTTTCACTCCAGAAATTTAAGGAATTTAAGCAATTAAGTTTGGGCAATGATATCCTCCTGCCTGCTTTTGTTTCTGCTTGGCTAAATTTTGCCTGTAATTTATCATTTTTAGACCCCAAAATCACATTGATTTCTTTAGTTTATTGATTTACTTGTGTATTTTTAAGGATTTTTTTAAAGGATTTTGGGGTGCAAGAATCTTTCCTCTTCAATTTTTTTCCAGCCAGTGGAAAATTAAAGGATAAGAAGAGTGATTTTATGGATTCACAACACAATGCAAAGGTGAGATTTCCTCTTACTTCTGCCTTGAAATTGCTCTGATTAAAAGATAAAAATTACTTCTGTGCAAAACATAGATATTCCTATTCATAGGCAAAGCAGAATATTTGAGGAACTTTTTAGGATGGTGGGGACAGAAAAATCCATTTGAGGAATTATTTTGTGATGGCGACAGGCAAATCCATCCTATCCTTCACATATTTGATACAATTAATTTTTAAACCATTTAATAAATTGAAAACGTCTTTGTTTATTTACAAGCAGAACCTGAAAAATAAAAATGAAAGAAATCAGTTTCCCCCTTTCAATATAAATATTAAATATATGAAAAAAATCAGACCTGGGACAAAGTATTTCCCCTGTGCTTTTTGTCAAGCACCTGAAAAGCCCCACAATAAAGGCCCCTTAAGAAGGAGGATTCCCTGCATGGGGATTTGTGAGAATCACAACTTTCCAGGAAAAATGGAAATTTTTTTTTTTTTTTTAATCCATGAAGAAATGAGCAACCCTTTTGGGCGGACCAAAACTGATACACTCTTGCCAACCTCATTTCTTTATAGAAGTGGTTTATTTATTTATGGAGATGTTATAGAAGTGGTTTATTTATTTATGGAGATGCATGCAAATCCCTGTCACCGAAACCACCCTGCAAGCAATGGAATTTACGGGAAATCGAAGAATTCCTGGAGCTGCTAAAGAAACTGCAGAACCAGAGATCCTCACTCCAGGAGCCCCCTGGTTTGGGATTGATTTGGGGTTGTTTTGGGATTGTTTTTAGACTTTTCAGCTTCTGATGTCAAAACCTGAGGTTAATGGTTGGACTTGATGACCTTAGAAGGTTTTCCCAACCTGATAAATTCTGTGATTCCGTGATTTTGGGGTGGCACGTATGGAATATTCAGCACAAAAATGTCTGAGCAGATTTATTTTCTGCCAGATTTCAGGATCTTTTCCTAGATAAACTCGCCATGAAAATGGTGCATTATGGATGGATAGATCTGGATTTAATTTGCACCTTTGACAGGAAAAGTGGCTGCCTGTTTTTTCTCTGGACAGAGAATGGTTCAGAGCAGACATCCCAGAAGGAATTTCTTGTTTTTACAGCACTGTCAACCTGAAATTGCACTTTCTGGGACTTGGAAATCCCATTCACACAGAGATATCAATTGTAACAGATAATCTCTTGGCTCACTTTATTCCTATTCACCTTATTCAGCCTTATTGAATTAAGGAAATATAAAAATAACCCACTTGCTGAATGTTTCTGGATACGTATTTGTCATTCATGTCAGTACAAAAATAGCTCAATTTTTCTGATGTGACTTTTATTTTTCTTCCCCAAAAACTTGAGAACAGATTTTTTGAGCTGCCAGGGAAAAAAAAAAAAAGCCTCAGAGATGACATTTCAGAGATCCAACCAAATAAACCCAGATATTGTGGCTGTTTCCCTCTATTTCCAAGCGTTGTTGGAAACAACAACCCGATAATTGTGGCTGCTCATGGCATTAATGAAGCAAAGCCATCTGAAGCTGGGATTTTGCAATCTTTTCTGCATATGAATAGTTTGAAGTTCAATGTAATCTGATGATCAAGGCCCACTCATTTGGTTCTGCAAGATGCGGTTTTGTGCCGTGGCTTTTCGGCTCCCTTCGACTCCCAAGTGCCTGGAACGTTGTGGATCACAAGTGAGGGAGCAGCTAAATGGGGAGAAAGAAGCGAACAGATAAAATGGAAAAGAATATTGGATTGTGTCTCCTCTATCCCAGCTCCGGGCACACAATGGAAACTCTTGACTCGAGTAACGCGAGGGGAAAGCGTTGGGGCTTCCAACAGTCCACTGGGATTTTAAATGTGGATTTGTGAGGGTAACTCAGATTGGCCAAAAGCTGCTGCCGTGGGTTTTGGATGCTCCACGCGCAGGGTTTTTGGGGTGTTTGGTGCAGAGTCTGACCCCAGCACCACAGATGCACCCTCTGCTTGCATCCCAAATTTTGTGGCTCATCCAAGTCCAGCGATGTCAATCCACACAGAGAGAGGTGAGGTGACCTTGAAGAGTGTGAGAAGCACACACAGGTCCTTGCATGGTGCTGATATTTAAAAAAGGAGAAAAATCTCCTCCTGATCAACGCCACACTGCACAATTTCATATATTTTTTTTCCTCTTTTCTGTCTAGACAGCAAGGTTTAGAAGCGTGGTTTGATGGCAGCCTGCAACAGAAACTGATCCTGGGAAAATATTTTTAATAAGGGCATGCAAGAATGAGCCAAATCAAATGTAAACAACTTTTTTTTTTAGCCTAATCTGCCTCAAGAGAAATGTCATATTCACCTCCAGCACTAATGAGTGAATCCCTCCCTACCTCACTTGATTTCCTAACAACTTCCTACAGGAAAAACACACAGAATTTCATATATACAAATATATGGAAGTGGAACTTGATGATCCCACCTGTCCATTCCAACTTGAGGTACTCTGTGATTTCTGACACAAAGGCTGCAGGCAAAAAATTAATTTTAAAAACTGTCCTGCCACTAAATTAAAGCAATACTGTAGGTGCTTTCTGTCTTGTTTGGGACTAGAACCAGATTGGTCTGGTTGGAGCTGTAGTTTATCAGTTCTTGGTGGATTTTAATGATTCCTGGTTTTCAGATCTATTTATCCATGCCACACCCAATTTCCATGCCACATTGTGAAATTGCTGGTGGGAACGTGAAGCTGAGTTTCAGGTTGTTCTTCTTTAATATAGAAAGTGTTTATATATTCCATTTGATTGAAAAAATCCATTATTACCTAGTCAGTCTCTCTCTTGAATATTCATTTCCCCAAAATACTTCCGAAGTGTTCCTCTCATCAGGATTTTGAGGTGAAAATAAATATTAAAGTTTTGGAGCTGGCCAACAAGCTGGAAACTTTATTTCTGCACCAGTTTTGTGTCCAAGATGCTCAAAATAAGATAAATCAGGATGGATATTTCATTCCCACCTGAAGGATAAAGCCCAGCTGTTCCAGAGCCATGAAAAATGTAATTATTAAAAACCACTAATGAGGCATCTCAGGTGGCACAATAAACTCACCTGTATCTTATCTCTATGCTTAGCAAAGAGGTTTTTTTCTGGAAAGAATAATTAAAAGTAATGTTAGGACAGGGAAGAAGGAAATATTTGCTGCACAAATTCTCTGCTTTCAGCTTTACTTTCATTTACAGCTGTGCAAACTGAGTATGAAACGCAGCTATTTTGACTTTGTAGTATTTTATGTCTCGTTTGAATGGTTTTAAAAATTGATTGAAGGCAGCCAAGAGTTGGACCTTTTCCCTTTCCTCTTGTTCCGTGGTGCTTGGTTTTATGTGGCACCTTTTCCACTAAAAAGACACAGAGGAGGCTAAACAGCAAAATAAAAGCCTGCCATGCTCTACTAAATCTTATTACCCAAACCAGAACCATTTGAATGTTTTAAAAGTTTTATCTGCCGGGCCCCTGTGGGAGGGGTATGTTGGGTTGGTGGCGGATTTATTTTCCCTAAATTTCTGAATTTCAATCAGGTTTGCTCTAATAGCTGTCAGCTGACCTGATTAAAGCCTACCTCTCCTCCAGTTGATTTAAATCAACTTGGCTGCCACACAGCAAGCTGAAATCCATGCTGGCCATCTGCTACACAAAGTTAATTTATTTTGGAGAACTTTAATTCAATTACCAGGCCCATATTCCATGGCAGGTGTAGGAGACAAATCCATATTTCAGGTTCCTGTGTGGGATCTGGTGTAGGCAACTGAGGAGTGAGAGGAGGGTTTGGGTAATATAAAGGGAGTGAGGCAGGATTTCCCTGAAAGCTTTAATTATGGTTTTAAAGCAGAAGATTTAAACAGGCTTTAGAATCAGGAATATTTAAAAGAATCTTATTGTGACCTCGCAAATTGCTGCTGGTGTTGCACACAATGCTACAGCACGCCAGAAATTATAAATACTGTGACTCGGTTAACATTTCAAATCCCTGACTCACAAATTACCAGGAAAATGGGGAATATTTCAGGAGCAGATGAGGCCTTTCCCCATTTCTTGGCTTGGGGTTGTAGATCTGGAAAGGGCCAGCTTGTGTGTGGCTTCTGTGTGGTGTTGGGAGCCCTCTTGTCACATCTGCCAGCAGCTGGGAGGAGCTGCACTCCACGGATCCACTGGCACCCAGACCCACCCAGGGGTCAGTGCCCTCACCCCATGGGAAAACGTGGGTTTGAGGTTTCAAAGTTCAAACCTGGTCCTGGAAAACACAGATTTGGAGTTTTAAAGTTCAAACTTGGTCCTGGAAAACGTGGGTTTGGAGTTTTAAAGTTCAATCGGGCTGTTTCTGGAAAATGTGGGCTTGGGGTTCAGACCTGGTCCTGAAAAACATGGAATTGGGGTTCAGAAGTACAGACCAGCTCCTGGAAAATGTGATTGGGGTTTAGAAGTTCAAACCAGCTCCTGGGCTGCTCCTGGACCTTGGAGAGCTTTTCCAACTTCAATTATCCTGCTCTGAAAAATGTCAGAAATGGGGAATTACCACTCTGAAAAATGGCAGAAATGGGAATTACCACTCGGAAAAGCAGCAGAGTGAGGAGTTCCTGCTCTGAGTAGCACGGGGAGTGGGGAGTTCCTGCAACCACCCCAAGCATGAGCAGCTTGCACTGTGCTGACCTCTGCTTCATTAAGGCAATTCCATCAGAATTAAAGGAAGAGTTAGTGCCTGCTTTAAGGACCTATAATCAAAATTAATGGGTTTCATCTCTCAGAACCATTAGATTGTTAATCAGGACATGGGTAGTTCAATAAAGGGGTTTGAGGAAGATTTATGGCGTTACCAAAATGGAAAAGAGGAGTGATAAATGAAAAAAAAAAAAAAAAAAAGAAAAAAATATTGGTTGGATTCCACATTTTCCACCTCTTAAAGGAATAAAAGAACCCATGAAAAACCCCATCACTGCCCTACAGGCAGAGCAGGATTTGTTTCACCTCATTTCATGTTTCTGATGAACTTATTTATATTCTGGTGAACAGAGGTTGTGAAATGCATTCAGGTTTTCATCCCTCATTAAGATTTACTCATATTTTAAATAGTTTCATTGATTTTTTTTTTTCCTTTTCATGGCCTGTATTCCTCCTACACTTGTGTGCTCAGTTGAAGTTCATGAGGCTTTGTGAGGACACAAATGTAGAAAATTTTAAAATTCATTAATTATGTATTTTAAACAGAAAAAAAGCCCCAAAATCTGAATAAATAACCACTCCCTACTCCTACACCTCCCACTGTCCCAGGTTTCTCCAAGCCCCAGTGTCCAACCTGGCCTTGGACACTTCCAGGGGTGGAGGGACAGCCACAGTTTCTGTGGAAAATCCATTCCTTGCTGCCAAATTCCAACATCTTCAAACCCTGCTTGGACCAGTCCATCCTTATTTCCCAGTGTTCACTTTCCATGCAACACAAGGACTGTGGAAGTTCTAATAAAATGGGAATTTTCTAAAGGCTAAAAGCAATTTTGCCATTGCAAAGTATTCACCAGCTCCCATTAAATATTTTCTCTTTTTAATTGCAAATGACAGCTCAGAATGGCTCTGTTTTTACTGTGCTTTGGAACATATTAGTTTTTTCCCTTCAGGGGAAGAAATGAATTTTTTCCCTCCAATCAAATGTAATCTAGAGCATTTAAATAATTCCTTTCCCAAACACATTTTCCAGTCCTGCCTATGAATGAAAACAAATTTATTCTTGTGCTCAATTTTTATGGGTCCTTTTTTCCTTCTTCAATTTTGAGCTTATATTTTTTGCAGTGGAAATGAAAAGATTTTTCAATGCAATTATGAAATTCCAGTTTTCCCAGCCCATTTCTGTCTAATGTCAATCCACTCATCTAGAAGGAAGGAATACAGAACTGACTGAGGGAATACAGAGCTGTATTCAACTTATTTCTGTTTGATACAATCACAGGTCTCCAGGTCCTATTGTGATTGCAGGACTGAGCATCTGCATTTATTTGAGTTTTCTGTTTTGAAGCAATGTCTTCTGGGGAGGAAAGCCACAATTTCTTGTCAGCAGCAAGCTGTAATTATATGTATTTACATTTAACCTTTCCAGATCCCACTCATTAACATTTCCTTGGCACAGGCATAGCTTATGTTTTGATATAGTCCTTTTGTGGAGAGGTTGTAAGAATTCTGGTAATCTTTGATTTGCTGGTGTTTCCTTTTCTGAAAATGCTGGGGATGCATCAAAACAGAAACAAAAACAGAAAGGAGAGGAGAGGAGAGGAGAGGAGAGGAGAGGAGAGGAGAGGAGAGGAGAGAAGAGAAGAGAAGAGAAGAGAAGAGAAGAGAAGAGAAGAGAAGAGAAGAGAAGAGAAGAGAAGAGAAGAGAAGAGAAGAGAAGAGAAGAGAAGAGAAGAGAAGAGAAGAGAAGAGAAGAGAAGAGAAGAGAAGAGAAGAGAAGAGAAGAGAAGAGAAGAGAAGAGAAGAGATTCTGAGCTCTGGGTTTTACTTTATTCAGCTAAAGAATCTCAAGCCATGTTAGTAATACAGCTTTAACTCAATGAACACAACAAAAGCCATTAACAGTTCAGGAATCTGCTCCTTGATGCTCAGGAAACTTCTGAAGGCACCTCTGGAGAACATCTGACCAAACCTTCTGCTCAAGCCAGGACTGAAACAAAGTCAGATTTTAACTTCAAAGTTGGGCCAGGCTGCTCAGAGCCTTGGTCACACAAGCTTGGAATATTTTCTGAGCAGCTAAAGCACTCAAATATCTCCCTTCTTCCATCCTGAGCTCTGCAGGGACATCACTTTTCTCTCTGCTTCCCAAAGATGGGAAGGTAGAGCTGGAAATATTCTCCTGGGCTGAATTCTGTACTTTCCCTTCTGCCCCATTGAAAATAAAATTGTCATACACCATTTTAAGTAGCAATAAAATTAACTCCATTATTCTCTATTATAATTATGTTCTAATTATGGCTTAATTAGAAGAAAATCAAGGGGGACACTTTGAAAACCTCTTTTTCTTAGGGACAGGAATTTTATTTGTTTGATTTTTTTCCTGTGTCCCAAATTCCTCCTTCTGTTTGAAGATTAAAAAAAAAATATTTAGACAAAAATATATTTAAGTGCATTTTGGCATTTATTTCTGATCACTGAAAGGTTATTTTTATCAAGGCGGATTTCTTCACTGGGATCCATTACTGGAACTGGGTATAATGGTTCACCAAATATCCCACAGCCTGGACTTTCCCATGGTTTTCTTGTCCAGGAATCTCCTGGCTTTAAAAATATCTGGTAAAATTCCCTTCTGTAGATTCCAGCCTTGCAGAGTGATCTTTGCTTCGGGCAAACACAACTGTCCTGCTCCATTGCTGCTCCTGGTGGGCTCATCCAAAGCTCAGCTCTTTGGGGCTATTTGCTTTTACAATTCCATCACGGAATCATGGAATGCTTTGGGTTGGGAAAGAACTTAAAGTTCATCCAGTTCCAACCCCCTGCAAGGACAAGGACACTTCCACCAGACCAGGTTGCTCAACTGTGATGATTCCAAAGCTTTTCTCCTTCCCAACATCCAGAATATTCCTCAAGTACGACTTGCTCCCCTCGTCCTAATAATGACGTTCATTGGAGCGCCCGGATTTCAGATCTCCACTGGGAAAGGGAAAAATGCTGTTCCAAATTCTGCTGAGCTCTCCTTGGGTGGTGCTGTCCCCAAAATCCACGTGTGGCCCACTGCTGTTCCTAATTGCTGCAGGTTTTACCTTCAGCTAATTGCCCGCTCAAAGCCCGTCGTGTAAAGCAGAAGAAATGGCCCATGAGACATTCGAGGTGATTAGGAAAAATAGAGTTCCTTGGAAGGCTGAGATGATGACTGCCTGGAAGTTATTCCTTAAATTCCAGCAGCTCAGGTGGGCAGGATGATACACCAAGGAAATTTAAAGTGGAGTGGTTAAGGTGCTACTCAGCCTGTTGAGTTGGCAAATTAAGAACTAGACAAATAAATGAACAACAAACTCCTCCAGATTGTATTTGATCAAATAAACAGAAAAACAAAACAAAACAACAACAACAAAAAAACACCTGAAAACAAACAAAAAAAACCAAACCAAAACAAAACAAAAAAACAAACAAACAAAAAAAACCAAGTGAAGACCAAATGAAAAAGGTGCAAAGTGAATTTTTCACTACTTCAAATAGAGATAATTACTGGAAAACTGGAGTAGGGAATGTGTGTTTGGTGGTGTTATTGACCTGGGATTTTTCACACAGGATCTCAGCAGCTTGTAAATACCTGGGCAGTCAAGAGATCAAATTAAAAAATTGGTTTTTGAAGGGAAAAAAAATAAAAACTGTGATCACATTAAATCAAAATTGACTTCCATTCTGGCCAGACTATGGCTACATGATGATACATTAATGTTTCATAGAAAAATTTGCTTAAAAGCACACATGAACATATGAAGGGTAAG
The DNA here is from genome assembly GCF_963662255.1 of Cinclus cinclus. Taxonomy (NCBI): domain Eukaryota; kingdom Metazoa; phylum Chordata; class Aves; order Passeriformes; family Cinclidae; genus Cinclus; species Cinclus cinclus. Next base: position 2,399,194 of record NC_085055.1, read on the forward strand.
TGGAACATCTGAGGCTGAAGAGGCTGCAAAAATACTGCAGTAAAAACATCCCGTTCAGTAAATTATTAAAAGCATATAGAAATTATGGAACGATGAAGTGTTTTAATAACCATTCTGAGACTCAGACCTTTTCAGATCTAGGCTGGAATTGTGTCCAAAGAGGATTAAAAGGATCCCACATTTTGGGAGGGATCAGCAGCGCCCAAGGCACCCACACTGCTCTGGGAAGCTCCTTCCCAGGGATTTATTGAACACAGATAATCTGTTCTTTCTTTTGGGAGTTCTTGATTTATCCTACAATAAAATCTAATAGTACATTTTCATTTCAAATGACAGATAGACATGATCCTGTCAGAGATTTCCATTGGGAAACCTAACTTTTGGTTTTGAAATAGAGAAATATTGCTAGAGACAAATCTTAGAAGAATGAATTTGTCCATCAAGGTCCTCATATCTGCCAGCCTCTAACTTTGGGGGAACTTTGGGTCAGGCTTTGGATTGAAAAATAGGGTTTTTTCCAGCAAAAGTATTGTGTGATATAAACCAGAAATCTTCCAGCCTAGTCTTTTAAATTCTGGAGGGTTCATGTTTAAAGAAATGCTTTTCTGTCAGCAGACAAATACTGAAATAATTGTTCTCTGGGGGATGACAAACACCCGTTAAAATGCAGACACACATCCAGTTCTTCATTTTTAGAGCACACTAAAAGTTGGATACACTGGGGACTGGCAGATTGATCAGGGAATCTGGAGGCTGGACAACAAACCATTGCTCATTTCTGTCTACAGCAGCTGAACCCGAGCTTCGAGGGGAGAGTGATTCAATGGCACAAAAGGTTCTGGTTCACCCCCATTTTACAACATCACCCCGTGCTGAAAAGATTTTGATGGAGGAAAAAGGGTGCATTACCAAAAGCATCTTGGCAATATTTTTTATTCCCAAATAGCAATAATATTATTTATATAGTATAAATATATTATTGATATAAATATAAAAATATTTTACCAAATAGAAATAATAAATAATATCACATCCACCATTACCATTTGGTGCAGTACCAAAAGCATTGGTGCATGGGAGGCTCCTTTAGCACTGGTGAGGTTCCCAGAAATGCAATGGGAATTGTGCCAATCTGCAGGGAAAGGGGTGAGGTCAGTCAGGGGGTGTTGGGATAACCCAGTCCTGGTGTTGCTGGGAGGGCCAGAGGGAGGGGTCCAGACCCACCTGGGTTTAGGTTTAGGCTTAGATTTAAGAGGGACGAGGAGGGGTTTGGTTTTTGCTTTCACAGAATTATTTAAGCTGGGAAAAATCTCCAAAATATTCCAGTCCAACGATCCTCCTGGTGCTGCTGAGCCTTCCACTCAGCCGTGTCCCCAAGTGCCACATCTCCTGGAGAGGGTAGGGAAGGAGGTGTTCGTGATTGTCACACTCATGGTGATTAAAATAATACTTTTTATGGCTTTGTTTTCCTTCTTTGTATTTGTGTTAGTGGGCATTTGTCCCTTTTTGTGGCACAGAGATTCTGGGTCGGAGCCTCAGCTTTGGCAATGCGTTAGGTGTCCTTTAAGGTGTTAAAAGCAAGCAGAATTTATGCTTTCAACAGCATTTTGTCTCAAATTTTTTCAGAGGAGCTGTTTACTAGGTACTCTGGCTAATGAAGTGTCCTTTGATAATTAATTTGTCCGATTCAATTTATAGTTTTATACAAAAAAAACAAGTTAAATGTCTGGCTTTGGTGTAAAATTCAGGGTGAATCACTTCAGATAAAGCTGCTAAAAATAATAAAAATCAGTGTTGGGGGTTCAGCTGGAACCTGGTAAGTTGATGAATTTTGGGACTGGATTAGGTGGTGCAGGAGGTGGTTGGGTTGTAAATGTTTGTGATATGTGAGCACGAGAACCAATTCTCTTTGGGTGAAATTCTTTGGGGGTAATTCCACCCCAGGGCTTGACCTCCCTGCTTGCACAATAATTCATGGGACTTTTTGTATGGAGAAAAGATGGGATCTGCATTCTTTGGTCCCAAATCTTTTGGAAAATCAGGGAAGTAACTTTCAGTAAAAATGAGCATTAATGGGAAGGGTTTGCTCAGCACTGGGATGATTCAAGGACTTGGTTTTCTGTGCCCAGGCAGCACTAAAAGGGGAAGAAAAAATATATTAGGCAGCAAAGCAGAAGCTTTTCTTTTTTTCTTTTTTTAAATAATTCCTCCTCTTTTCCTCCTCTTTTCCTCCTCTTTTCCTCCTCTTTTCCTCCTCTTTTCCTCCTCTTTTCCTCCTCTTTTCCTCCTCTTTTCCTCCTCTTTTCCTCCTCTTTTCCTCCTCTTTTCCTCCTCTTTTCCTCCTCTTTTCCTCCTCTTTTCCTCCTCTTTTCCTCCTCTTTTCCTCCTCTTTTCCTCCTCTTTTCCTCCTCTTTTCCTCCTCTTTTCCTCCTCTTTTCCTCCTCTTTTCCTCCTCTTTTCCTCCTCTTTTCCTCCTCTTTTCCTCCTCTTTTCCTCCTCTTTTCCTCCTCTTTTCCTCCTCTTTTCCTCCTCTTTTCCTCCTCTTTTCCTCCTCTTTTCCTCCTCTTTTCCTCCTCTTTTCCTCCTCTTTTCCTCCTCTTTTCCTCCTCTTTTCCTCCTCTTTTCCTCCTCTTTTCCTCCTCTTTTCCTCCTCTTTTCCTCCTCTTTTCCTCCTCTTTTCCTCCTCTTTTCCTCCTCTTTTCCTCCTCTTTTCCTCCTCTTTTCCTCCTCTTTTCCTCCTCTTTTCCTCCTCTTTTCCTCCTCTTTTCCTCCTCTTTTCCTCCTCTTTTCCTCCTCTTTTCCTCCTCTTTTCCTCCTCTTTTCCTCCTCTTTTCCTCCTCTTTTCCTCCTCTTTTCCTCCTCTTTTCCTCCTCTTTTCCTCCTCTTTTCCTCCTCTTTTCCTCCTCTTTTCCTCCTCTTTTCCTCCTCTTTTCCTCCTCTTTTCCTCCTCTTTTCCTCCTCTTTTCCTCCTCTTTTCCTCCTCTTTTCCTCCTCTTTTCCTCCTCTTTTCCTCCTCTTTTCCTCCTCTTTTCCTCCTCTTTTCCTCCTCTTTTCCTCCTCTTTTCCTCCTCTTTTCCTCCTCTTTTCCTCCTCTTTTCCTCCTCTTTTCCTCCTCTTTTCCTCCTCTTTTCCTCCTCTTTTCCTCCTCTTTTCCTCCTCTTTTCCTCCTCTTTTCCTCCTCTTTTCCTCCTCTTTTCCTCCTCTTTTCCTCCTCTTTTCCTCCTCTTTTCCTCCTCTTTTCCTCCTCTTTTCCTCCTCTTTTCCTCCTCTTTCCCCTTTTCTCTTTTTTCCTCCTCCAGGTTTCTGGAGCAATCTTGCTGCAAAAATAATCACAACCAGGGAATTCTGACATCTTTAAGGAAAAATAATTCCAAATTGTGGCCACTGCAATGGAGTTCTGACAGCTTGAAGTCAACTTGTTCCCTGTGTTCCCTCTTTTCAGGAATGTTAATTAGGAGTTAACTGGAGGGGGAAAAGTTGGATTTTTCTGGGATTTTTGGTGATTCTCTCTGGAGATGAGGGTTTTAATAAGCCTCTGCCTGGGTGTTGGTTACTATGACACCATTAATAAGGACAGGCTGTTTCTATGGTAGACACACAGAATGTTTTAGGTGTAAAGATGGCTCCATGACAAAAATAAAAAACAAACCTTCTTTTCTCTTGATAACAACACAAATGAAAGCTGTCATTAGAAGGTTATTAAAGCTGTACGGCTTCAATAAATTATTGTCCTTTTGCTGTTTGGGGTTCCATGTGGTTTAAGGAATGCTGCCTGGAAATTCAGTTGGGTTTAGAGTTCCTCCTCAGACTCATCCAGGATGTTATTCCAATCCATATGAAATGTTAATCCTTGTTTATAAACAAGAATAAAACAGAGTTTAGGCTGAAGACTAACCCGGGCTGCTGGCAGGGTTTGTTTGGAATGAGTCGTGATCACATTTGTTCCCATTGGAATACTGCAGTTTTCTAAAAAAAAAAAAAAAAAAAAAAAAAAAAAGTGCTGGCTACACTGCATGATTCCAGGGAATTGTCAATCCTAAGGGAATTAAATTGCATTTGTGCGTGCGCTCACATAATTTTTAAATCCTCTAGGAGCCTGGTTTTCCTGCTCAGCCCATCTCCCATCCCTCCTCAGGAATGCCACTGCTGGCTGTGGCACTCTGTGGGCAAAGGACAAAACTTGTGCTGATCCCAGCACCTCTTAAACTCCCAGAAAACTAAATTCCCAGGCAATCACTGCCACGGTTCAGTTTTGGTTCGCTGCTTTATTCTCTGCCTGCATTTTCGCCTTTGCCATCCATTTTTACCATCCCCAGTGCTTTGCCTGGAGATCACCATTTATTTATCGGGTCGGGATGTGACGTATCCACCAAATATTATCCTGGATGCTTCGGTGTTGCCTTTGGAGAGGGAATCGGAGCTAAAAAGCAGGAGGATTCCAGCGGGATGGGATCTCCGAGCTCACATCCATCACTAGATGGCACGCTGAGAGTGGGAATGTGCCCTGGCTCCAGCAGGGCTGCGCGAAAAAATTCCTGCAGGGCTGCGCGAAAAAATTCCTGCAGGGCTGCGGGAATTCCTGCAGATGCTCAGGACCCGAGCAGTGACGGGCATTTCACTCTCTGAGCCCCGGTGAGAGGGACAAAGGCTGGGCAATGAGCTGGCAGTGGACGTGTGTGGCACAAGCTGGTGACAGCTCCTGGCTGGGTGGGTGACTCGGCTGCCAGGGAACGTTTGCTGTTAAAACATGAAAGGAACCTCCGGTTTGGTTTATTATTATTATTATTATTATTATTATTTTAATATTGCTTGTATTTAATACGGGTGCTACAGCCACCTAACAGCTGTCAAACATCAGGGAAATACAATTTTTTTTGTTGACTATCACAAATTCCTTCCTTCAGCCACAGCGAAGATGCATAAGTGGCGCCTTGTATTATTTGTATTATATAAATCTAAGAATTCCACTTAGCAGGAAACACAAAATGAACTTTTGGGGAGTTTGGGCTGGCAGCAGCCAAGCTCCTGCTCTCCATTGGTCTCATTTACTTTAATTTTTTTTTTTTTTTTTTCTGTCATTGTGCATCTTGACATTCATACATTGGAATATTTTCTCTCTGCCAGTGATCTCACCCATTGGATCATCCTTAGACCATTAAGGAAATCCTGCCTTTTAATTAAATGCTTAATTCTAAACAGACATCAAGACCTATTCATATCCAGTCAGGTTTTTTAATATTAAAAACAATCCACTGTGTGTTAGCACAGCAACTCCTGCTGCTGTGCTCCAGGACCGCTGACCTGCAGAGCCAGGAGAGCATTCCTTAAATGAGACACTTCATTCCAGCCCTGGCAATTCCAAATTCCTGCTCAACTGGGTGTACTGGAAAGCTTCTGCTGCAATCCATCACTTCATTGCTGTAACCTTCCACAGCTGCTTTTTAAATGTTAACATTTAATGGGGTTGTGGAGTTATTGCTTCCCCTGGCTGTGAAACCTCCAGAGGGAAGTCAGGTGTGTTTGTTTAATCCTGGATTTTATAGCCAGGCTTGGGTGGGGCAGTGGGGTCTGGCTGCTGGGAGAACTGGTGATTTTTGATTGGAATTCAGCTTCTCATGTGCTCAAATCTGCCCTTAATTTCTTAATTCGGGGTTCATAACCCTCATGGGGAGAATGTGGGGACAAGGAAATGCTGAAAAAGGATATTAATTAAAATTTTAGCTTGCTGGAAAACACACTTTCCTTCCCAACATGTTCAGTGGGAACAATGCATGTCACCATAAGTATGGTGGGGTGAGCTGTCACTGGTCATTACACGTAAAAACTGGAGTAAAGGCAGTTTAATTCCATGTCTTTCATATTCCCAACCTTTCTCCACAAGTTGTGCAGCCCAGCAGGAAGGATCCTGTGTGCATCCATCACAACACACAGAATACACCTTGGCTTTTCTTCTGCAGCACTGCTGAAAAATAAGAATTGATGGTTTTAAAAAAATATTTATCTGTCCTACATCGGTGATATGTTGGGAAAAGCCCATGTGGATTTCAGTGGGGATGTTTTACTCTGACCATAATTTATTTCATTCCATATTTGCGTATCAGTACAGCAGCGGTGTGGTTTTGGTGCTAGGTGATCTTGGACAGAGCATTAAAGGTGGTGCTGGTGGAAAAAAATAGAGAAAAACAACTTTTTCAGTCCTGGCCTCTTCTGGGTGGATGCATATTCCAAAATAAGGGAGTTCATCCCTGGAGCACTCATCATTCCTTGGTTTTGAAGCTTGAGAAATTATCTCCTCAAAGTGGGATAACTGCAACTGGAAAATATTTCAGACAAATTTTGGTAAAAATATCTTTAAGTGGAATGTAAGCTGGTAGATCAGGCAGTGATTTTGTTTTTGATCTGCAAATCTGACAATTTTTTTTTCCTGAAAAATGATGAATATATTGAAAAATGAAGAATAAAAGGAAGAAATAAATGATTATGTGTTTAACACATAATTTATATCCTCATGTGAAGCTGAATCTTCTCCTGTACAATTCATATGAGCAGCTCTTTTATTGAGAAGTATTGCTGCTATCAGTGCCACTTCTATGTTAGAATGTTTTTATACAATGCAAAGCTGGGAAGAAAAATGCGTTCTTTCCTTCAGTCACTCATCCCTGAAAACCCCAAAGACAAACGGCTGGAATTCCTGGGGGTGAGGCACAACCATTTATCACTCCAAATTCTGGAACATAGAGCCTGGGAGATCAGGCTGGTTTCTGAATGCTGAGGGACAACTGACATTCCACTCCAGGGAGAAAGACAGAGGGGGGTGGAAAAAAAAAAGAGAGGAAGGGTGGAATTTACTCCAGAACTTGCACAGTGGGGGAAAAAAAAAAAACCAAACCAATAAAAAAACCCCAAACCAACAGGTGAAAAACATCATGTTACAGAAGCGGAGGCGAGGTGAGATTTATCTGGGATTACTTCTTTTAAAATCCTAGGTGAGCTGAAATAACTCTTGAGAAGTGGGTGAGGGCCTGCTAAGTTTTATTTAATAACCCTCAGCACAGTACCCAGCTCTGATCCAGCAGCTCATACGGAGGCACCTCAAGGCAATGATATTTTCTCACCCCTCTGTGATAGATAAGGGAATTAAGGGAAGGAAAGGTGAAGCTGGGTGGCAGCAAGAGTCAGAAAAGGAGCCCTGAGGGTTTTCCAGTGCAGCTTCCCTGATCTTATGTGATGAGGAGAGGTCACTTTATTGTGTAAGTAATAATTTAGTTCACTCTGGAGTAATTGTTTGGAGTGCACAGGGGTGAAAGCTGATCCTTGCACCGATGTTTTCCCAATCCTTTGGTGCCTGTGCTGGCTGGGGGGGAGTGAATGGTCAGTGACCAAGCCTGCCAAGTATTGGGAACTGTGACTGCTGGGAATTAAATTATTTAACTCTAATTGACCTTGGAAATATGCATGTACAGCTACTTTTCAGATGGGCTTTGACCAGATTATTTTTTTTGTGGTGGTTTCAGTTCTTGAGCTGACATGGACACTCTTGGGTTTTTTCCTCCCCACTTAAAGTTCTCTCAGTCCTGCCTGCTGCAGAGCCATGAGATCTCCCAAATTCATCTGTATTAACCCCAAACAGTGCTGGAATCTTTTCTTCTGTCTCCTAGTGGAGTTAATTACAAGCTCTCCCAGCTGATTCTTTAATTTTCAAGCTGTTCTTTTCACTCCCCGAGATGCAGGTGTTGCATTTGGGGAGGATTTTTAGGAGCTGCTTTGGTTTCCTAATGCAGGCTGTGAATTTAAGTGCTCTGCCGTTCCTGCATCAGTGTCCCCTGCTTTGATCTGGTGAAACTCCTGAGAGGGGAGCCCTGGGGCTTTCCTGACTGTGGGAAGGAAATGTGGGTTATTTCTTGAGGTTAAAAAAAAAAAAAACAAACCCCCAAAAAAATCACAAAACACCACCAACAAAATAAAACCCATACCGTTGTCTTGTCTTTGAAATGTGTTCAGTGAGGAAAGTGTGCAAGGTTAGTGCAGCCCTGGGGCGACGGCGATGTCTGCTCCACATCTACACGAGTTTGGCACCGTGGGGTTTTTAAACAAAAAGCTGCTGCCAGCACAGCCCTGCACAGCTCTTCCCAAAGTCTCTGGGATGCTGGGAGCTGCAGGAATTAATGCAGCCAAATGAACAGCTCGCCAAGGAATGAGTGGAGCTGTCTTTGAGGAGTGGAGAGTTTGATTTTCGGCTGAGAAAGGGTTGGGAGAGAGCTTTGAGTTGGTGGAGTTGGACTCGGAAGGTTTGGGGTGGGTTCTGCGTGTTTCTGGGGGGGTTGTGTTTAATCCCATGTCCAGCTTCAGGTTAATTATTCAGAGCTCTTGGAATCAGTTTTGGAATGATGCACACACTCAGAAAAAACACTTCAAGCCAATCCAGGGCTATACATGTGTGCTCAAACAACTTAAGTGTTTGTTTGTTTTGGTTTTTTTTTTCCCCAGAAATATTCTGTGTTCTTGAAGTCAGGTGCTTAATTGAAGGAGGAGGTACTGGGGAGAGAAATGAGGAAAATTTAGGGCTTTTCCACAGAGGGAATCTTTTCCTTGACCAGTGGTAGTGGGACTAAACAAAACTTGCCCAAAACTTCCAGTGAAAAATGTTAAATTTATTTATTTTGGGTATTGCTGAAAGTATTCCATGGTGATGGGGGTGGGTGGTTTTGTTTTTGGGTTTATTTGTGTGGGTTTGCAGATTTTCTCTTGGTGTTTTTTTGGGGGGAATTTTTTCCCCACATTTAAATAAGTGATTGGGTTTTTTGGGATTAGTGGTTTTTGAGTCACTTGTAACAGTCTGCCAGTGCATGGAGCATTTTCCCCACAGCCAGAGGGACATGGGAACTCTCCTGCAGAAATGGGAGTTAAAACTCCTGACATTGAGTGATTTCCCCCCCAAAAAAATGACCTGGAAAGTGAACAACTAAAACCCCACTCCAAGTGGCTGCTGGAGATGTTGAAATGCACCTTCCATGGCCATGAAAACCCAAAACTATTTAGAAAAAGAAATACATTTAAGCCTGATTGTTTGTCGTGATGCATCCTAGAGGCATATTGATCTGTGTGGATTTGTTCCATATATTTTTAATCCCCTAAATATCCAGAGAACTTCATGAAGTGTTGGAATTCCATCACAGGACTGTGAATGCAGTTGTACATTTAAACAAATTAAGTCTTTAATTCTTTAGCAGAGCGATGGTTTATTTATTTTTTAAATAGATGTGAACTTGATAATTTTTCTTCAGATTTCTCTCCTTTTATTTTCTGTTGCCTTTGTGGCAAAATCCCGAGGGAATTCTATAAACTGAATTAGGACAGGAATGTCATCCTTTGCAGGATATGTTTTGTTGTATTGTCCCAAACCCAGGGTTATTTTGACAGAGGAATAATGGAGATAGCCATGATTTAAAGAACAGAAGGAATTCCTGACAGGAATGGGGATCTGTCCTTGTTGGGAGCCAGCCTGGGGTACTTGATCATGGGTATTGATTCAGCCCATCAAAATTTGTTGTAGGAAATGTAATTTATGCTGCGACCTTCAGACAGCTCTCAGCTGAAGTGGAAAAACACAGCCCAGATTCTTACAGATGGGTCTGCCTATCACTGGCTCCAAGGAAATGCAGGATGGATGGAGGAATTCAAGCAGCCCTGCAGGCTGGAAGAACTTTCCAGTGGAAAAAAAAAATGGAAATATCTGTTCTGTAGGCATTGCTATGCATAAAATTTTGTCATAAAACTCTTTTGATGGAAGAATTGCATCTCCCAGAAAGCAAAAAACTCCTCCTTCCCCCCTTTTTCAATTCTCTTTACTATTTTTCACTATAGATGTGAGGCATTGTTAATTTTGTGTCAGTTTAGGCCAGTTGCAGGTCTGGGAATGGTGCACAGGAATGGGATTGGAAGGGTTGTTTCTGCTGTAAGGGTTAAAGATGTATTTAAAGGAACAGAGCGATGAGAAATGATTGGGAATGGGATAAACATTCCTGTAAAGGCAAGGAAAGGAGCAGGGACTCATTCCCAGTTAGTTTCAGGAAAGTAACCTGGCAGAGTTACTTTTAGCAGGGTGTCCTAAAGTGTCTGTATGGAATCCCAGAGGGGTTTGGGATGGGGGGAACCTTCACCACCCCCCATCCCACCCCTGCCATGGCAGGGACACCTCCCACTGTCCCAGGCTGCTCCAAACCCCATCCATCCTGGCCTTGGAAAAAGGATCTGTCAATTGGAGACAACCAAAAACACAACATTAAACTCTTGAGTCTGTTTTCAGAAATGACAGAAATTCCCGCTTTCAGTCTGAACTTTTGATTTATCATTTTAGACAACAGCTAAACTTTTATCTCAGGGAATCACAGAATTGCAGAATGGTTTGGGTGGAAGGGATCTTAAATCCCACCCAGTGCCACCTCATCTCTGGGCACAGGGACACCTCCCACTGTCCCAGGCTGCTCCAATCCAAGTGTCCAGCCTGGCCTTGGGCACATCCAGGGATCCAGGGGCAGCCACAACTGCTCTGGGAATTCTATTCCAGGGCCTCCCACCCTCCCAGGAAAAAATTCCCTCCCAATATCCCACCCAAACCCCTTCTCCGGTAGTTTGAAGCCATTTTCCCTGTCCTATCCACACCAGGATACTGCGTCCAGTTTTGCTCCTCTGCTGTTCAAGAGAGGAAAATCTACAGGAGAGCCAGAGGAGGGATATCAGGATGATGACAGAGTGTGGGAACTTGACACATGAATAAAAATTTAAGGAGTTAGCTCAGAAGTTTATCCTTGTAGTATCAACAGCATAATTGAGGGGCAAATGAAGTTTGTTCCTTGGTAAGGACTTGAATCAGAGGCACAAAATACAGCCTGGTTCAGAGAAAAATCTGAGTGATTAGAAGGAGAAAGGGAAAAAAAAAAAAAAGAGAAGGAAAGAAATATTAACAATTGGAGTAAACTTTCCAGGGAAATGTGGGGCTGGAGATGCTCGTGGCTGGACAGGGACCTGGGTGAGGCAAGAGGCACAGTGGTGGACAAAGTGATCTCTCAGCTCCCTCCAGCCTGGTCTCTCCTGTAGCCCACAAGTCTCTGCCCCGAGCAATGTTTGGCTCTGGGGCAAAGCCCACAGCGATGTTTTACAGCACAGGAGGTTTTTTCTCTCCTCCCATTCCTCCCCACGGTCAGATGTTGTTACAAGCCTTGGGGTAAAGGTGGTTCAGAGCCGCTTGCAATGTGGTTTTCTGTACATTAAAATGTTTAAGGGGTTTAAAAGTACACAGTTTTCTAAAAACAGACACCCTCAGGCTTCTGCTTGAGGAGTTGGAGACAGGAATTTTGTTTCAAAGCTGCTTCAGATGCCTGATGGCTGTATCAGAAAATGCTCCTGCTTATGCAGAGCTGGTGCCTGCGGTGGATTCGAGCAGCCGAGAGCCTCCAGCCTTTGTGTCTGTTGGATTTGGAGCATTACAAGTTTTATTTTGGAATATTTACGTACAAGGCTGCCGTGTCTGGAAACTCAAGAACTGGTATCATTCAAGATATTTCCCTTCTTCTGCTTTTGGTAGAGATAAAGATGCAGTTTTCAGTTTTGTTCGAGTTGAAATCCCCTCAGTTTGGGGTTTTTCTTTCTCCCCAAAATGACAGGAGTAATCAGCACAGTGCCTTTGAATTGCTCTGGAATTAAATTTCAAGTGGAACAGCATGGTAGCTATTTCATTATGTAAGAATTTATTCCAGAATTAGGAACCAACGTTTTCAAATTTCATTTCCTTGTGTAGCTTCTTGAGCCAGCCCTTGTCTGGCAGGCTGAGCTACAGCAGGAATGAGTTTAATTTATTAATTAGAGGCAGCAGGCGTCAAAAGGTTCTGCATTTGGGCATGAACACATCTATATTTGCATACCTTAACTAGAACAAATGGATGTCAGTGCTCAGCTCTGGATTTTCAAAGGAGCTCAGGAAGTTACTTTTCTCTTTGAAAGCTCTAAACTTCAGAGGAAATAACTTTTTTAAATATTATTTTTGCAGTGACTCTGTAGTTTCATAACCAGCAAGAAGAAATACTGATTAACTCAAGTTCAGTGACTCTGTCCTTCCTCAGCCCAGCTCCTTGGAGTTATCTTGGAGATTTTGTTCTGTTGCTGCGTCCTAAGTTTGCCAATACTTCTCCTGAAATATTTCTGAAGTTCTGTCCTTTCCAAACAAATGCCCAGCATCTTATCTGCTATCGAGGCTGTAGGGGCTTCATCTCCCATCCTTTATCTCTTATCCCTTCCAGTCCTCTTGGAAGCTGCTGGATCGTTGCTGTTGTCTCTGGCACTGACAGCCCCATCAATTCTCTGTCCCTTCACTGGTCCCCTTTCTTCCTCCTGCATCAAGATAAACTTTTCTTTTTTTTTTTCTGAAGACGTTCTCTTTGTTTTCTCTCTGGTGTCAGCTCCTCTCACGTTGTCCTCTTGCTGCTGGCTCTGCTAACGTGGATGGTGCCAGACCCTCAGTGCAGGCTCCTGAGTCCATCTCTGGACTTACAATTCGAAATTATAAAAATGCAGGGATTAAGGTTGACCAGAAGGATTTAACCCTCACCAAAGTGAACACAGGCAGTCAGTCACCCACCTCTCCAGGATGTGTGCTGGGGGATTGCACACTCCCAGCAGGACTCTCCTCTGGCACATTTAGGATACATCATCATCTCTAGGAGCATGGAAAATGCCAAGGAGAGCTTGGTGGTTGTAGGGAATGCTGTATATCCCAGTGGGGTGCTTGGAGGATGAGGATTCCTGTTGTCCAGGAATGAGTTTAAGTTTGATTTTATTACTATTTTACTGCTGGTTCGGCTGTAGCATTTCTGTGCACAGACCTGAATCCTTTATTCCTGATGAATTTGCTGTTGTGACCATGGTTAAAATTTCTTCCCTTCTCATCTCACTTACCCCAAAAAGAAGCTGTTTATTCCAATAGAGACACAGGTTTAATCTCTGCTGCCTGAGAACAACCCCAGATTGATCAGGGATCTGATGCAGAGTCTGAAATCTTAAGCCTGGCAGAATACTGAACACTTTTGGTTTTGCTGTCTTTGTGCCTCACTCCCTGTGGCTCAAAATAAACCTCTCCTTGGGGGAGAATCCTCCTCTAATTCTCACTGCTCACACTCAAGACACCTTTTGCTCTCTCCAGTTCAGCCTGGGGATGATGTTTAATGGCCAAGTCTTGGCTTTAAACATTCCCGATTTCTTCACCCCCTTCCAAGGGCAAACAGCTGCTGGCAATAACTGAGGATAACACCCAAATGAGAAACCTGGTTTGTCCAAAAAAACCCACACAGCTTCTCAAAACCAGCATGGCCTAAAATGAAATGGAGTCACTACAAGATAATGAACATCCCTTGGATATTTGAGTGTGCAAAGGTGCATTTGATCCCATTACTGTAAAGACCTGATTACATTATGGTAATGAGAGTTTTTGGAGCCGCATTGTTGTTACGGGAAAGCTTCTTTTGAATTCAGCACAGCAATAATTCGCTCCCTTTGATCAGAAGAAATGTCAATTACATTCATATTTGAGCTGGAGATCATATAAACAAGCCCAGTCCTTTCAGTAGTGCATGGTTAACACAAAAAAAAGTAATTAAAGTACATCAATAGCGTTTCTCAGAAAGCATGTGTAGGGGCTAACAACAAAGCACAGAATCTTACCCTGCTTCTCATTATTTTCTAGCTTAATAAAAGATGATATTTTTTTTTAATATCAACTTGGTGATATTCAAAGCACTTTCCTCCCTGGCAGTGACAGATATTCTTCCTTTTCCACCTTTTCCAAGAGGTGAAAAACACCTCTGGGGAGCTGAACTGCTCCCAAACCAAGTACCCAGAAATCTTCAGAGGGGCTCCATGTGGCAATATCACCTGTGAATTGTCCTGTTATGGAATAAGGAAACGGGGCAAAGTTTTATAATTCAATTATAACACTGAGTGAAATAGCAAATTTATTTCATATTGTGGCTTCCTAAGAGAAGAGCCTGGTATCTACGAGGACGTGGTAAAGCTCTTGGTCCATGTGCAGGGAAATATTCAGCTTTGCAATGTTTAAAGTATTTGAAATGTTTCAGCTTTGAAATATGCTTTTGGGGAACTGAATTGTCCTTGTTTCTTAATTTTTTTTGTTTTGATTTTTTTCAGCTAAAAATAAATGGGCTAAATCAAGGTCAAGATTTTCTGTCCAGGCTGATACAAAATCAGCTCTCAAGAACTCACTGCAACCATCTAGTGAAGGATGAAGAAAATTTAAAGGTGTTTATTCTGCCCCACAGCGAGGCTCATGTGTGGGTTGAGAGCTGTGGGTTTTGTGTGTGAAGAGGAACAACTTCATTTGGGAAGAGGGAGGACCTTGCTTTTCCCTCTGTTCCTCAGTCCCACCACACAGAATGGGCTCAGGAACGATGGGTTTGGATTGGTTTGGCTGTGATCTGGGTGCACAAACGTCCCTGGATTAATTTCTGCAACACTCTGAGGTGTGGGATGTGGTTCTTGGGGTTGTCCTGAGCAGGATCAGGAGCTGGAGTTTGAACCTTGTGTTTCCCAATTCAGGGTATTCCAGAATTCCCTGGATCAGTGTCTGTGTCGTGGTAATGGAGGAGGTTACAATGAGCAGGAACCAAGGGGAGGAAATGACGCTGAGCTGGGAGCTAGCAGATCTGTGTAAAAGGATGTGTGATGTAGTAACTACACAGTGCAAATTCCTGAGGAAAACATTCCTAGAAAGAAGCGATTTCAAGGATAATAGTTAAGCATTTCTGGGACAAGTTTATAATCCAGAACATGGACATACACTGACTTAAGTCTTGACTCTGAGCAAAGCTAGGGCAAGAAAATAGGGAAAATATTCCCTCCTCTGCCCTGCAAAGCATCAGGTGCATTCCATGCCTGGGATGCGCTCTGCTAAACAACTTTTTGAGGCACAGCAATACATAGGATTGTTTTAGAAATGCTTGATCTGCAAGTCCATGGGCAGAACTGGTTAACTGGGCTCTAGTGGGAAGGATCCATGAGAAAAAAGGAGTGTGTTATTCCAAGGCAATTGTTTTAGTGCACAGTGCATCTATCGCAGCAAGCAGACACTGCTTTGTGTCACTGGCCAAAATTTTCATGGTCTGCTTCAGCAGGCAGACTTGCAGAATAATAAACAAGATTTCTGTGTGTGTGACTGCAGCAAATACTTGTTGAC